>NW_020455533.1:1777255-1967589 GCF_003342845.1 Nothoprocta perdicaria
CCACCCTAGTTTCCATGAGTAAACATGAAAAGTCTGAAAGCTAAATACTAAATTTCAGAACTTGAGGCTTCTCAAATAATCTATACCTTCTCAACTTTTTGATGGCAGGACTTATTAAATATTTTTGAAGGCTGAATAGATGAGGAAACCACAGAGGTGGTTCACAAAACCTTAATTAATCCCCAAAGGATAAAATTTATAAAGATGATCAATATCCTCTACAAATTAGCTGTTCTGTGACAAAATTATTTTCTCCTTAATCACAGAACCAAATTCTTATCTTGATAACTTCCAGCCCATTAAAGTCCATTACCATAATTGGGGACTGTACAGTATCAGAAGCAAGATTTGCCTTGCAGTAAGTAGAGGTATTTCTAATTCATTTTATTTTGAAGAATAAAAAAAGAAGAAAGAAAAGGAAACAGAAAATTATATGGCACAACAATAATGAAGTCCAGCAAATATAAAGAGGACATAAAAAAAAAAAAAAAAAAAAGATAAACTACACTATCAGGTCAGTGTACTTAACATTAAAGAAATAGAGAGGCTCTGAACAAATTTTTGAGGCCCTGGACATGCCATTTCACAATCTAGGGCTAATCAAAGGAGAAATAGAGGTAGTCCTGCTCCAGCGAAGGCACAACGCGCTGAACACGCAGTCACCTACATCGTTTATGTCCCCCTGCATAGCCTGACATTCTGAAATGCTGTCAGTGTCCTTGCTGCCACTTGAAACATAACAGGCAGAAAAATGGACAGCAGGAGGTAAGGAATTCCCCTCATCATCTTCTGGATCTAAAAGATCTTTTGTAAGGAAAATGTTTTCAAGCTCAGTTCAAACCAGAAAGATTCACACATCTTGTCCAGTACTATGCACAAAGCCACAATGACCTAGAAAACATGACTGCATCACCTATTCTACCTCCCACAAAAGTGTCGAAGGGTCTAGGAGGGCGTCTCTTGTAAGCCTTTATCCCTTAAATCAGAAAGTCTTTGGCTCTTTGGACTTTTGAGGAGAAAGGCAAGTAGGTCTAGATTAGCCATTGAAGGCATTGGCCACAGTTCCTGGGTTTCTGAGGTCCCCAGCAGCCGGTGGCAGATGCGGATGGAGAGGCCCTGAATCATTATTTGTTCCTGCCCATGCTTTGGGTTTAACCAGCCAGAATCGCGCAACCAAAGCACTTGACAGGGGTTCACAGCAGCTTATTTCTACATCTTAGAAGGCATTTCTGATGCACATGATGAGCGCAGGGGCCACAAATTGCTAATAAGCCCAAATGCCAACCTGACGCAGGAGCAGCACGTGTCGGCACCAGCGCTCTTCCCTTTGGGCTGCTCGGGAACCAGGCGGAGAGGAAAAGGAAAAGCTTTTGGACAAGCTGCCTGACAACTTCTACTTTTGCTTTAGTTTGAAAGATATGTGAAGTCTACTGACAGCAAAGAAAAGCACAAGACGCTCAGGTTTAGGCAATACATAAAAGCATGAAATGAATACCCAAACTTTCCAATTTTACATAAAATGCTACTTGTGTGCTGCAAGAGGTGCATGTTACCTCCATGACAAGGAAGCAGTGGGATTTCGAACACAGGACAACCAGGCATTGATTTAAAGCTTGAACTTGGGGTTTTGTTTTTTTTTCTCGCTGCTGGATCCCCAGGAGGCAGGCAAAACTGTGCTGTGCTAGCGAAGATGCATTTCCTCACATCAAAAATTATCCTGCCTGCAAACACATCACAGGCAACTGAGCGAGAAGCACTTCTCCATCATAATGCTGTAGCAATTAAAGAGAGGGTATTCTAGGGAGTTAAATATGAAAAACAGCATCTAGCATCAAATACTTGAAGACTCACTACACACCTCCTGGTACAACACCGACGGTGCAGAGGGCTATTCCAAACTCCAAGACTCTGCAGGAGACACAAAAACTGGAGCAGCCAGAGCTCAAGCATTTCCACCTGTTCCTCAAGGTGACCCAGCAGGCTTCGGAGGGCTCAGTTTCTGTGGAAACTACACTACAGATTTCTTGACTTCTGCCAGTCTAAGTCCTGCTAGAGACAGGATTTTATTGCAACTTCAGGTGCTTAATGGAAATAAACAAGTCTTGTAAAGTCTAAGTTTTAAAAATCTTCAAATAATTATGATCAGCTCCATCTATTGTAGACCTAGAAATACATGAAGGTGGGTGCTAGCTCTGTAGCAGTTACTGACAGAATAGCGCAAATGGTAACGATGACTTTCTCCTGAACACTCCAGTGAAAAGACTATCATTGTGGCCATAATGGCTACAAAAGTTAAGCAAGTCTTGACAGAGCTACAAGATATTTACAGTCACTGGCAGTAACCTCCGTGCAGAGCTGTGCCAGAGGGAAGTGCCTTCTGCAGCACAGCTGATTGAGATTCTGCCCCACTCTTCACCTATTTGGTTGTTTGATTTATTTCCTGGGAGTCCTTCATTTCAGACGGTATCCTACTTTATCTGTTTTGTGCACATTTAGCTTGTTTACTGATTTACTAAGCAACTTTATATTAGCTCCCACCCCAAGGACCACTGAAACTGCTCGAAGTATTTACTTTCAATCAGACAGCTTTTCTCTTCCATTTGTTTTCCTGACATTATCGGTGCCTTCATAGGAAGACAGAAGTTCCAGCAGTGCACCTCTATCACAGTGACGACATGTTTTAATCAGAAAAGTAGAGGAAACAAATCTGAAAAAATTAATATAAATTGGATACTTGAACTTCATAACACGGCTCTCTTGCAGTTTCATGCCTAAGAAGCTACAGCTATTGTAGCAGGCGCAGTTGATACTCAGTGAATCATACTCTTCTGGCTGTGTGTTAGAGACAAGTTACAGAACAAATCTGTCTCCAGCCCTGCTTAGCTCAAATTCCCTGTTAAATTGGCCATATTTCCATCTGTGCTATGGTCTGCCCTTCAGTGAGGGGCCTGTGATCCCCATGTCAATGTATGCTCCGTGTCTCGCAGCGCTGGGAGCCAGCACAGGGAATGTTCCCGTCCAGCTGCAAACAGCTGCCCAGGACGGCTACTTGTTAACGGCACGTCCCATCACACACAGCTCAGCTTAGTGCTGATAGCTATAACGTGTGGGTTTCTCTGGTTTTGGTTTTTTTTTTTCTCTCTTTTTAGCCATCTTCCCTGTCCTTACATCTGTCCTCACTTTTTCCCCTCTCTTTTCAGCATCTACTGAATTTCTTGGGGATTTCACTGTTTCCTCATCCCATCTGGTAAAGGAATTAACTCAAGTACAGCCAAATGATATCATGCAAGGAAACGACTCCATGCCTTGGAGTTGACATGCTAGGTGAGTAGATTAAGGAAACCTGCACTCAACAGATTCAGATGGAGGAAGGCAAAACTGTAGCAGTTTCCTGGATTTTGCACGTAGGAGGTTCTCTTTACAGCCTTGAAATATTTTTAAAAAAATTATATTTTGTGCCTGCCAGCTCTAAATAGCTCAGGTAAACTAGGCTGGTCTGAGCTCAAAATGAATTAATAGATTAAATCAGTAAAATACATTTTTTTTCTCTTTTTTTTCCCCCCTTCAATGTGTTTTCTCAACAGGAAGAACATATGTATGGTGGCTGTAAGATGCTTAAGCTTGTAAAGTAGCATCAGGCATAGTAGTATCAGGAAATCAGAAAACAGTAGTTTCTAGTATAGAAAATATCAGAAAATAGTAGTTTCTTTTCACTGCACACTGCAGGACTTTACAATTTATTGCAGATTTTATACAGGGGAGGACTCTTCATTCAGTAGACCAATACTGACCCTTCCCCTCACCAAGTGCCAGCATGAAAACTCCTTCACATGTGTGACTTTCCAAGCTCTTATCCAGAGAAACCACTGAATCAAGACCAACAGAAAACACAGGTAAGCACCAAAGCATGGCACAAACATCAGACCAAGCACTCACCGTCCCCAGACGCTGCTAGGGATGCAACAACAACATATTCAACGAGGTGCACAGACTCATTGGACAGACATATTGGATCTACTGAAATAAAACTTCCTTCCAATTCAGCACAGTCAGAACAGGATCAACCTGGTCTGACTTCAGGCTTTCCTTGGCATCCAACTGCTAGTCCTAATTCAAACCACAAAGAAGCCAAGACAAACCTGAGAGGCAATAAAAGTTTGGCTCCTTCTCTTATCAAAAAAGAAAAAAAAAACACTACACTATTCCAATGGTTCTGAATTTTTGTAGCTGCCTTGTTGCTGGCATTTGTCATCCCGACAGCACATTCAGGAAACATGACAAAATTAGGCAACACTTTCAGACTGAAAAATGTCCCTATGAACTTTTCCCAGTTAGGCTACAAAGAATTTGCTTAACAAAAAACAAAAGGTTTTCTTCTCAGCTTAGCTTCCAGTTACTTTGATACATGATGTTTCAAGTAGTTTTAAAAAATGGACCCTGCACGAGTTTTGTATTAGTTTTAAAGCTCAGATCATCTTTCAAGATACCACACTATTTCTCATTGCTAGCTCTGAAAGAGCAGTGTGAGCTCTTGAAATCCCAAGGCACTGTCAGTACCCACTTCCACATAGTCTGATTTTCCAAAGCATCCTTTCAGTTTGTAGCAGCAACTAAGCACATTACAGCACCTGGCTCTGCAATGGGGGAAGTGCTGCACAACACATTTTTGTGGTTGCCAGACCTCCTGGCCAAGCTTGGACAAGCTGTGGGGCTCCCTCTGTGTTGCACAGACCTTTGCTCGGTGGGTCTGGCAGTCCTGGGGAGACCGTGCGTGGCTGAAATGGAGCCATAACCAGCTCCTGCTGCGAAACAGAGGATACATCACCTATGGTATTTCACAAATTATTATTCAAGGCGGCAAAAAAAGGCTGGCACACTGATATTTAAAGAGGAGGAAGGGGGTGAACAATTCGCAATAGGCCGTCAGGAGCCAACTGCACTCTTGCTCTGAGTACCCAAGAGTCTTCCAAGGCTCTCCTAAAACCCTCAGGCAGCCCTTTGGTGCCCCATAGCATCTGGGTTGTGCTTTCTCCACAGCCTGCCCTCACCCAGGGCACTTGACCAGAGCCTTGGGTCTGGCCTGCCTCAGTTTTGGAGAAGCGCGTGCCCAGATGCCAGCAGCTGCAGCCCATCTCCAAGGAGTGCGGCAGTTTAATACTCGTTCTGTGGCACCTTCCTGCTCTGGTACACGACCTCACCACTACAAATCACCACAGCAAAGATGCTTTATTCATATTCAAGGCATTGCTACAGACTTCAGCGACCAACAGCGAAACTACAACTTTGAGATCCTTTCAAAACTTATCCAAAGCTCCCCTGGATATTCCTGATTGATATAACCTGCCCTTGCACTGCACATATAAGGGCCTCACTGTAAACTTCGAGAGCCTTTGGGGTTCTGCTAGCAGCACTAAACTGAAATGAAAGATAGTTTTGGCTAGACCAGAAAAACAGCTTTTTCTTGTGGTGCCATTTGTTCTCACAGCAATAAACAGTAAGGATGAAATTTAAAATAAACTACAGTAGAAAATGGGTACCAAAATTATTTTGTGTGTTTAGAACAATTATAAGAAATGGAAACCAAACTACTGTTGGATCATGCAAGCACTATGTTACCTGCTATCAAATTATCAAAGCTACCCCTAGCCTTGGACTAAAGAAAGAGCACAGAAGCGAAAATTTGCACTATCAGTATCTCCTAGAAGACAAAATGTAACACAAATATTACAGAAATGCCTAAATTCTACCCTTGAGAAGAAAAATGTTTCTTGAAAAGGGACTTGACCACAAGCAATATTAAATTAGTCTTCAGGATCTTAGAAACTTAGCTGCAAAGTCCAGTCTCATGTGTTTTGAAACTTCTCCTTTCAGTCAGATAGGGTTTGATTAGCAGCAGAGCTATTAGTTTCATCACTATTCAGGAAACAACCAGTATGAGCACTCAGTGTCTACAGGAACACTTTTTTTTATTCTTGCTAAGCAGCAGAAATGCTAGAAGGACAAGCTGTAAACAGATATTTTAAAAGCTGTAAAATTAGAAGATTGGAACTATTGTTTCACAATTATACATCTGCTATACATTTGTGGGAGAACTAAGATTTGTGCTTCTAAGAGCTGCAGGGGCACTGGACAATCTCTGGCCTTCGGTCTTCAATGCTACACAGAATTAGCTCAGTTCTTCCATCTACATATCTTCTTAATTTGCATCCACAATAGCTGAAATGAGCACAGACTGCAAGCAAAATGCAAACAGGCTAAGAAATGCTCATCTTTTGTGATCAGCAACTAATGATTAGAGTGACCTGAATTTCAGAATACTGACGGAAGTATAATAATGAGATAGGGAAAGACCCGAGGCTGCCTCCCACTGCCTGGGCAGTGGGTGTTGCACCTGCCCTGGCTACCCCTGGCTCACCTCATTCTACACAAAATTCTGTTACGGATCTTCCACTCCACTCTTGAGAGCTCTTCTGCAAACCAGATCTCACTCTGAAAGTGTTTGTCATGATAACTTATATTTTCATTTTCAGTGGTTTAGCTCATCTGAAGATTAGGCACATATCAGCTCCCTTAGATTACAGAAAGGTATACTCAGCTTTATCCACTATTTATGGACAATCCATCAGCACTTACAGCTTTTGTTTTGTCGATTTGCTCTCCACGTGCTTTTCTTTTCAGTGCTTCAGAACCACAAAGGCATTCCTGTAGTATCCCCTCTACAGCTTTGTTGTCCAGAAAATGTGCAAGAAATGAAAAATTTTAATAGCAATAGCCTATGGAATCCCCACTAGACTGCACAGATGGCCAGAAATCATGATTAGAAACATTCATGCATATTTCAGAGTGATGCACTGGAGAAAAAGATAGATTGTGAGATAAGGGAAAAAAAATAAAAAGGAAGGAAAACCCAAGCGCAAGATACACCTCAGCTGAGGAGCCAGGCTGGTATTTCCCCAAACATCCATCATGCAATCTGATTGGAAACATAAATACTTGAATTAAAGAGATGAAAGTGGAGCACTGTTAAAGAGGTCTTTAAAAAGAACTCAAACCACTACTGTTTGACTACGTATCTTATTGTGAGCCATTGTTAGATATACAACCAGTGGGCCAATTTCACTAGATGCATACTACCCAGCAGAACATATGTACATACATAGTGAATCAGCAAAGGCAAGCAGTTAATCCAGACAGTAGAGCTGGACCTTAATATTCTCACAACACTGCAGCTGATATTATGCATAAACAGTAAAAATTAAGATGCTTGCTATGGCTTAGCCAAAAAGCAGGCTTTGCTTTAATGGATGCATCAGCCTAGTGACAACGTCAATGTTAATAAAAAAGATTTCACAGATTTAAAAAGTGCAAGAAACAAAGAAAATACATGGAGATGCAGGACCAAAACCAAGTATAGTTATTCCGTCAGAGGTTTTACTAGCTCCAGTTAGGAATGATTTGCACACTCTTATCTTCAGGACATTTGCGCTTATTTAGTGCTGTGATACCACTGTCCCCAAGCACATCAGTCATTGCCCTCCCTTTGGAGGTTGCCCAACGCTCTGGCTGCTGGTCTGGGATGGATGTCTGCAAACCAGGGCTTCTGCATCCCTTTTCCACTTTTTCCAGATCCCTGCCAAGGCTCTCTCTCCATAATAAAACAGTTACTAAAGCTGCACCAGCAGGTTCTATACACTTCTGTACTCTCGGCTGAACCACCTGTTTCGCTAGGCTGAAATACCAGAAGCGCTCCAGAGCTGAGGATCTCCATGCAAGTAACAGCAGCAATGCAGGGCAGGCAACCTCTGAGTTTGGCATTTCCCATGGCTTCTTTATCTGTAATAATTTCTGATAATACCACCATGAAGAGAAAGGATTTCTCTGATATTTTATTAATAATACGCAGCAAAAAGTCAAGTGGCCTCCATTATCTGCACAGGGAAAGCAAGGGCTGTCTTTTCTGGTACCCCTATGGACCTGAGACTGTTCAGATGCATTTGGCTGGACAGGATTTTCAGACCTCTCCTGATTTGCAGTATGTTCCACATTTAACAGCATCGTTGTGCAGTCACTCACTGAACCATTTTTAAACTCAGTTCCCTGCTGAGAGTCAAATACAGTTTGTATTCTAATTTTCATACCTACTGCAGCTAAAGTAGTGCTGTAGCTATAACGTTTCCACAGCTAGAAGGCAATAAATAAAGCAGGGAAAATATAATTAAGAAAAATAAAATGACTGATAGAAAATACAGCACATTGCCCTAGACATATTAATTTAGTGTTTTCGGAGTGACTTGAACATCTAATTTATTTAAATTACCTGGTAGTATCTTATGATTACCCCAAAATAAGCACCCTTTAATTTGCCTCTGCTTCTATTCTTGGCAAGACAGCCCATGCTTTGCATCCTCAATATTCAAGATGCATGAAAACCAATTAAAGCTGCTGACCTATACAAACAAGATAACATCTATGGATTTGATCACTGCTGGACAAGAGCACCTAACTGCTAAATGAAGGACTTCATCGTAATCTGTCAAGTCAGTCAGAATTAAAGCCTGCTGCGCTGTCCTGGGCTTTAGTGGAAAGCGAGTGCTCAGCTCCCGCCGTGGAGACGCTGCAGCCTTTGAACCTGACACCTTACAAGTTCATTGCCAGGAGCAACTCGGAAACGAGCTCCTAAGAAGGAGGCATAGCTGTAATGAGCGAAACACTGTATTCCAGCCCAGGCTCTAGCTCTGCTTATCCCTCACTGTTCACCCCCTTCCAACGCTGTCCTTGTGCACTAATGGGCTGTGGACTTGCAGGGAAGGGCTGCCTCAGGCCGTTGCCTGAGGGCACCCTCAGTCACAGGTTCGTCCCCTTCAGAGAACACAGGCAGCGCTGCAGCCTGGTCAGCGGGCGCAGCAAAGCGCTTTGATTCCACACTTGGCTGGAACACACACTCAGGCTGCAACTCGGCAGGGCGGGGGGGCTTCCCAGGGCTACCAGCACCTCGCTTCGCTCCCAGGGACGGGCAGGATGAGCTCCGCGGGCCTCTCCTGCCACAACGCAGGGAAGAGCAGCGCTGGTGAAAGCGAGCAGCACGGGGCAGGCTGGGCTGACCCCTCCTTGATAACTGCACCCTAGGGAAAGGCTCCAACTCACAGAAAGCAAGAGGTGAATTTGGCTGCTCCGCTCCTACAGCAACACGAATGGGTCAGCAGCGGGGATGCTCCTGGGCTCTTGTGCACAGCGCTGCTGAAGGACCCACAGCGGGGCTCGCTGCTCACCGCGGCCCAGCGGAAGCTGCACCTTGGTTTGCACAGGTGCTGGAGCCCGGCTGCACAGCCCGAGGTCACCACCCCTGCCTGAGGTGTCATGAAGTTCCTTTTCCAAATGAATATCCAGCACAGGACTCCCAGCCCTGAGGCTCTTCAGACAATTAATCTGCTGCCATTTCAGGCTACATAGACGTCCCCAAGTTCATAATGGGGAAGATGTTAATTACATTCAGAGAAAATAGTTTCCTGTCTCCTAAAGAAACAGCCACAGTCTCCATGAAACTTCTTTCTACCTTTTAACATCAAGTACAACAGACTATGCATAAATGGTGCATGACATTTTTGTGAGTTACATTGTGAGTGGAACGAACAGCAACTGCATCAAGCTGCCTGGGTGCATTAACATTGTTTCTGAAGAGCTAAAATGATTTTTTTTTTGGAAGTAAAGCTGAAGAAGGCATTGCACAAATAGTCTTTTGCTTCACCTTCCTTCTCCCTTGCCAATTTTTCCATCTAGCGGAGGTCAAACCCTTGCCAATTTGCAAACTGAAGAGGGTTCTAGCTCCTAAATAGTCACAAGCCCTAAAGCTATGCACTTTATTTCTTATACTCAGGGACACTTTAACAGACAATCCGACAGAAAACCAAACCCAGTGCATGCTAAATGCACTGCAGACTAGTTCTGGAGGGCAACTTGCACTTACCACACTGCTGAGTTTCATTTGTCAGCAATTTCTTACTGCTCTTACCATGACAGGGTCTTTCAGAAGGTGCTCTCAGAAGTTACCTCTCAAAAATAGGTGAATTATTTTAAATTCATTAAGACTAAGTCAGAAAGTGCTGTTTGATTTTCCATGATTTCTTCTGCATCCTGACAACCATGGAAATACTTCTGCCTCGATCATTCATTTTTTAATGTTTTGAAATTTCTCCATATCAGGACTCCCACCTTTCCAAGCTGTGTCACATGGCAGCAACAGCGAAGAACTGGGAGAAAGAATATCCCATGCTGTGTGCCTGTCCTGCCACTGCCACACTGCAGTGTTTTTCCTAGCTTCCCATTCTTCCAAAGCAAGAAAAATGCACTTACTCTCTTACTTCTCAAGAAGGGAAATTAATGACACATCCACATGCAAATTTACAAAAGTGCTCAAGTAGCATAAACATAAGAATTAACTACATGTGCCTGCTTTCTTGGCAGTAAAGGCGTAATAAAGATCCCTCTAAGAACTACAATCTTGCCCAACAATATTCTTAGTCATTCGGAATGGCTAAAGAGATTGGGTCCAAATCTAACTTCTCTATCTCACTTCATTAAACAAAAGCAAATCGTACATATAGGGCACATAGACTAGTTCAGGGTGCTCTGTATCTCAGAAGGGTAGAAAGGCAAAACATCAATACATAAAGTTCAAGTTCTGTGAGAGTCAGGGACTTAAAACTCCTGTGAGGATCTAGCCCCAAACCTTATGGTAGCAATTCAAAGCTTGAAGAGCTTAATAGACTCTTCAAAGTGCTGACTCCAGCTGTAGTAAAAACTTAGTCTTGATTAAATGCTGCATAACTGAAAGTAGTGTTTGATTTCTCATCATCATAAATAACCTGCTATAATACCTGTATGGGCTGTCAAACCATCATCAAAATGAAATATTTCTCCCTTTTTTGTCCATTTGATCACACATTCCATTTTTGATTTCTCTGCTTGCTCTACAAAGGCTTCTGCACTCAAGAGCACAAAGACAGTTTGGCAATAAAAACATTCAAGCAGCAATACAGACAGCTTGGAATTTATTGCATCAGGATTTGTTTTTAAAATATAGGTTTCTCCTGATAAACTAATATTGTCATCTGTTCTGGTGGCAGAGCATACCACAAACAGCAATTTTCCCCTGGAGAAAAAGTGTCAGATTGTGATTTATGAACAGGGAGCCACTAAAGAGTATGATTTCACCCTAAATTAGTAATTTATCAAGTAAAGAACCACAAGCAAATAGCTGAATATTGGTGCCTTGAAGGGTCAATAGACTTATAACTAACTTTTGCTTCAAGCACAAATAACCAGAGACTCCTCCAAGGGAACGCTGTTCTAGAGGATGCCCTCGAAAATGAAAACATTTTAGTCTGAGCATTGAGAAAAGCATTCCCGACACGACCTCCGAGTCTCCGCGCGGGCTCCCGAGGAGCCCTGTTCCCAGGTCTGCACCAAGCTGTTAAACTCAGCAAGTCCATCCAAATACCAGCGTGAATGTACAGCAGGCACCAGACAGGAGAAGGGAAAGAAAGGGAAAACTAAGCCTTCTGAAAGGGCGAAAGTTTGTTTTCACCCTAATTAATTGCCTGAAGTCAAGCCCTTGATTTTCATGTATAATGAACTGTGAATTATTGGAAATCACTATGACACAAGTCACCAGAATAATTGCTTTGTAAAACCCCCTTAAATACCAGGGAAATGAATTTCAACTGGCTCGAGCTTCTGGAGATGACGGTGCTGGGAGGAGGTTGAGCCAAGGCCGGGGCCGTGCGCGAGCAGGCGCAGCAGCCCCGGCCATGGGCGTTGGGTTGTGCAGCCGGGCCCCGGGCACCTCATGGGACCCTCGCGCCTCCCCAGACTCCCTCCCTTCATTCCCCAGGATGTCAATGGCTTGCAATTTTGTTGAATTAGCAATTGCATAGCACTCAAATTGACACTACTCTCAATATTACTGAATAAAGTGTAAGTCCTTCTTCCCAAATACTACACGAAAGATTTAGATGTCTGAATCTGTGCCTGCAATTTCAAAAAAAAATAGGCAATTAAACAGCAATCTGAGGCAGTTTAAGTGCATTTGTAAAACTGCTCCTAGTAGTGTCAATAGAACAATCCATGCTTGTTTGCTGCTAGATCTGGATTGCTAGATGACTTCATGGGGCATCAATCCATGACTGTCATGAAAAATGACTGTTTGTTTTACTGGTTAGATGTCAGCAAAACCTTCCTTTACATAACACAGCTGGATTTAATAATGAATGAAGGATTTCACTTCTTGACTAGTGCAAAACATTTCTTGCCCGTTGAAGAACTGACTCAGAGTTCCCTTTCCTGGATATTGTTCTGCTGTCTCCTGTCAACTCTCAGAGGTCTGAACAGACTCAAGCCTTATGCTCGCTGGAAAACAAATACAACTGCCAGATCAGCACCGCCAAGCAAGACAAGTCCAGCATGTGAGGCATTAAGGAAAC
Organism: Nothoprocta perdicaria; assembly: GCF_003342845.1. Lineage (NCBI taxonomy): Eukaryota > Metazoa > Chordata > Aves > Tinamiformes > Tinamidae > Nothoprocta > Nothoprocta perdicaria. The sequence continues at coordinate 1,789,735 of NW_020455533.1, forward strand.
AGTACTTGGAGGTGCTTTCAGATGTGGGTTCTTCTCTAGGTCTTTGCCAGCACTCACCATATTTGTATCTCTGCTTAGAAAACAATGCCCTAAGCCAAGAAACCAAAGCAAACAGGAGGGACTCTAAACTTTCACATTCTCATGTGTAGCAGAAGGAACAGGATCTGTTATTCTGCTGGTGAAGTAAAAACTCAGGTCTTGCAGTGATGCTAAAACTTCCTTATGTAACTGCTCTTTCAAACTGTAGTAATTAGTGCAGTGGTTACACATGGTGGCTAGGTGATGAGCATACAAAAGAAGAAAATTGGTAAATCTCAGGAAATACAGTGAGAGATACCCAAAGCCAAACACCTAGGTCAGTGTGAATGATGGATGTGCAATCCTGATCCCAAAGAGAAAGGAAAAGTTGCCTCCTTTCCCTGCAAACTTGCTTGAACATTCACATTTGCTCTGGCAGAACTCATCCAGTTGGCTTATTCAATAATAGAGTTATTTCATATGTCAATAACTCTCAGTGACTTTTATGGCTACATTAAATACGTTCTGAAATAAAAAAGTCATAAAATAATATTACTGAATCTACTTGGAGGCCTAAGTATTTCTTCTTTAGATGCCTTGATGGTTGAAAAATGCAGTTAAGTGGCTAGGGCTGCAGTTGCACTTTATGTTCGACCATTAGCTCTCAGCCCTTCCAGCACCCAGACCCATCTGGCAGCTGAGGGAACCAAAGGCCCTGTGGGCTGCCCTGCCCTGCCCAGGATTTGGGCACAGGAACACCTGGAGCAACGGAAACCACAGCATGGGCCTTCTGGGGAGATGGCCTGGGACATCCCACATGCCCTGGGACATCCCACATGCCCAACATGAGGAGGAGATTCAGCTCTGGCCTAAATAATCTCACTGCTAACAGGGCAATGGTGCAGGTGCTGTGGGTGGGCAGCACCTCTGCTTGCAGCATCCGACACTGCCACACGTGTGCAGCACGAGGGCTGCTCCAGTTCAAAACAGCAAGCCCCGAGAGGGCAGGGCCTCTCCTCTTGCACGGTCAGCCCTCTCCTCTGCTATCAAGAAGCAGGGGGGCAGCGGCAAGGCCAGAAAACAGATTAGTGTGAGGTGGTTTCACGTCACCCGAGGACTTTGGCAGTTCCCCGCTCAGTGCTGACCTATTTCAATCAAAGCATGTCTGCAGCTTAATATAATCCCCGGGCAGCCTACCAAGCAGGGGCCGCTAAGCGATTGCCAAGCGCCCCACGACTTCCAAAGCTGCAGTGCCTTCCTTGAGCACCGCAGCGAGCGACCCGGCCGTCAGATGCAGTTGTACCTGCTGCTGACACAAGCGCCAAGACCCGGCTCCTCTCTGTGGCCGTTGCCTCGGCTCTGGGAAACGGAGCAGCCGTCTGGGATAGCTGCCTTGCTGGGCCACGGCAGCTGCCCGCCGCAACCCTCCCTGCGCTCTGCCAGCGATGACATTTCAGCTTCTCAATTAAATCAGTTCTTTCACAGTGAAACTGCAACTTGCTTTTGTGTCAGCCAGAGGTCAAGCAGTCTGCTTAAAAGTAAAGAAAGACAGAAATGTCCTTTTTTTAAAAAAAAAAAAAATTCTTTTCCATAAACAGACCCAACATCACAACGGCTATAATTCAGCTGTCTGAACTTATTTGCTTGCTCATATAGACACGTTTCTTTCTAGTGAGAGCTGCCCTGTGAATTCCTAAAGAAATCTCTTAAAAGTAATTTCTGATAATCCGTTGTTTTTAAACCAGTTCATGCCAGGTTGATCTGTAGGACCTGACTGCAGGGTGATTTTTGACACACAATCCACACCCTCCCAAGGATCAAAAAGAACAGGTTCTTGCTGATCAGCAGTGAAGAGAAAATCCCTTGGATTCACCTGAAGTCAAACAATTTCACATGCACTGAAGTTGCCAGGAGTACAGCAAGCTAAACAAGTCCCATGTTTCACACTTAACAGGGGACTATCTGGCAAAAGCCATGGAACTGACTTGCCTACAGACACAGGAACTCTGACTTTCCTGCCCCTTGGATAACTTTGTGCACCCTCACAAACACTGGAAGCTGCAATATAACCCCAGAGAACCACCCAAGGCTTGGCCAGCACGGCACATGTCATTTTGCAGCTACTGCCATGTCTGCTCTCTTGTCTTGCCACTCCAGGGCAATGCAGCACCATAAAGCTGCAGCCAGAAAGCCTCTGGTGACAACTTCTTCATTGTTTGAGCTAAGTGGCAAAAAACATCTATGTTGACAGTGTCAGAATAGGCACCTAAGCTTTACTTTTGAAACACACACTAGTCAACGCTAGTGAGATGAATGCAAGTCTACATGCTAACATTAGAGCTCCTCTGGTAGGGGTTTTTCCTTAGTCACAAAAGCAATCAGAAAAAAAGGCATTTCTAAGCAGAGAATGTGGCAGGAGTCTCACTGGATACAGACAAACACACAAACAAACAGAACACTCAGATTTTACTGCAAAATTCAGTGACAGAACCTGAGCTGCGGGAAGAAACAAGGACAAAGGAGAGAGAAAAAATCATCTCTCAACAGGAGGGAACCAGATACATTTCTTGATATAACAAGCATTCACTTTCAAAAAGTATTCAAGCATGAATTTTAAAATACACAGAAAGCCAAAGTAAAAACCCCACTGACAACCGCTGGTGAACGACGCCCCACGGAACAAGCAGCCCCGGCAGCTCCGAGCGGCAGCTGCTGCACCCGACCCAATGGCTTCGGCACCGACCCCTCCTTGCGCCCCGCTTCCCAATAGCGGTGATTTCCTCCGAAGGCGCCTTTCCCTGCAGAGCTCTCTCGTGAGCCAGTTCCCAGATGGAATGAGCTCACAGCCCTGGGAATCTCGTATGGTTGTTGTTCCTTGAGACCAAACACTGTGCCAGGCCTGATCATTTCCTCCGTCAGATATAAAAGTAATACTCAGTCCACATTACAATTTACAGCAAGAGGGAAATCTTATTTAAAGCCAGCCAGACAACTCTGCTGTCACCATTTTTCTCATGTTAGAGAGAATCTACACCTGTATCCACTTTTTGTATTACAGCACTTTTCCCCTTAAAGTTTTATACACCAATTACACAAAAAAGATAACTCACAGATACTAAATTACAAAAGAATTGCAAAAATCAAATAAAGAAATAGTAAAGGCTAGACAGTGCAAGAACTCAAGGTAAAACCCACTAAACTGCTCAGAGAAAAATAATTAGAAACATCAGTAATAATCAAAGGCTAATGAGGTTTTGGGTTTGCAAGCAGGAACAATGGATTGAAGGAATAAGAACAGAAAAGGAATTTCAACACTGAACTATAAAAAATCTCATTGATTACAATTCAGTAGTGCATTTTAGTAGCTCATCTTCTCCTGCGTATTCTAGAAAATGCTTTTGTGTTAATACACATACTGTTTTCTTTTGTGGTTTTGGTAAAAGTGGTTAAATCTGGGTTAGGATGCATGCCGGGGTAAGCAGCAAAGGACACCCAAATCTGATTTTTGCATAATCCTTAAGGAGTTTGTTAACTACACCAGGGTCGTCACCACTGGACTACATGCAGACTTTGGGGACAAATGGGGGTCACCCAACTGTTTTTTAATCTGGTATCTCAATAGTTAGGGCTCGGGAAGAGACAGCAAAGCAAAGCTTCCTTGCGTATTCCTCCAATGTTCTGAAAATTAGGGTAAGGATTGATTTCATGGCCTACATTTACCTTTTGGAAGCTATGAATCATCCTTCTAAATTTAAATCTGGGTGAAAGGCTAGCTTTTGGAGCAAAAAACAGAAATAGGTATCTTGGATTTCTGCCTCTTGCACACTCACTGCATTTATATACATATAAAGTTGCCTATTCATAAAGTGCCTCTCCTACTGATGAAGAGGTTAGGGATGAGGATTCTAATAAAAAATATATATTGTAAGGCTTGATTTCCTTTGCATAATTTTGGGATATTCTGACATTACAGGTGGTCAAGTCATACAAAGTTGGCTGTAGCTTTTTTAACTCTGTGCCCTGCCCATAACAAGACAAAGACATTTCGTTGCAACCCACTAAACAGATCCAAATCTAACCAGGAAAAATTCACTAAGTGAAGAAGTCCGATGTCCCACCTTTTTCTGCTTTTTCTAGGCACAGCTCACAAGTGCAAACGCTGCTTTCATGCCTCTTCATTGATTGCAAGGATGCCGAGTGGCTAAAGATTAACATCCATTTTTCTACCATGCCCAGAGGTAGAAAGCAGAATGGAAATATTAAGCCCCTTTCTTCCACAGCAGTCCTCTGTATTTTACTTCTTACAACTTAAAGGAGCTGTATGAAACAAAATGAGAGGAATTAGAATAAAATAAGCTCCGCTTCAGTATGCAAATATCCTTGAGAGCTGAGAACTGTGAGATGGTCCTGTGAACACAAATATGTTTCATTTACACTAAGAGAGGCTTTTATCAATACGAAAGCTAGGAATAAATCCCAGAACTGGATGAACGGAGGCTCTCAAAATCCAAGGCCATGAAAGTTGCACTTCAGGCTTATCTTTGGTTTTAATGGAGAGCCCTTTCCTTCAGTTTCTGGGAAATCTCCCTGTGGAACCACTCTAAAGGAGCACTGCTACAAGGAGAATTATTACGGGCCTTCAAGGTGTAGTGTGCTTCTCAGATAAGTATTTTTATTGGCTTTTTTCAACTTATAGAAAAAGTTCTCTTCAGGGGAGGAAAAAAAAAGATAAATGGTTTACATTATTCAAAGCAAAAGAGGAGGGGAAAAAAAAAAAACACCCTGCCCAATATAGAATCTCTAAATATACCTGCCTTGTCAGCACAGCCTGTCGCAGAGGCTGGATCAGATTTCTAGCATCAATAGCTTTGCAGGGGTGATGAATTATCTCCTCCCACAACTGTTTACTGACAGGAAAATAATCTGGGGAGGAAAAGCATAAAAACACCAGAAACACAAATATTGACTGCTCTAAATAACAATCCCCACCAATTTGCTCAGGAGAGGTTGCTTAGCTGGAACTTCAGCCTTGGTGGAACTCGTCAGACTTGGCCACAGCCCTGCTTGTGACACGCTGTTGCCTGCTGCAGTCTTACAAGTTTCCTAGAAATTTGTTAGCAGAAAGTCGGACGTGTTTACACCGATGCTCTGTTCTGCAGTCCAGCAGGATCTGTACTCTGCAGATGAACTGCGAGCTTGGGAGGCTTGTGGTATTTAAATGTGGACAGCAGAAAATGAGGCATTAGCTTGTAATGTTGAGTTAGCACTGAATATTGTATTATTTTCTGCTATAGAATGATTGCCAGGGTTTCAGTTGTAATGCACACCGCCTGTGCCTAAAAAAAAAAAAACCCCAGCGCCTTCTATTTCACTCACTGTTCTCCAAGGTGACAACTGCTAATAAAACAGCTTCTTACTATAGTTGGGTTAAAACACTCCTCCAGGAAGAATATGATCTTTTATTTTTATGCTAGAGCTGAGTAAAAAGTTACAATGCCCTAATTGAGAGAAAAATGAGATTTCAGAAATATTTTGCTTCAGAAAGATCAAACCTCTTTGATTCCAGGAGGACACTTCAACCTTCATTACATAATACTCAAAGCAAAATGCTATATTCTAACTTTGACATAAAAGGCTCCAATAATTTCCCACAGAAGTCTGATAAAACTGGATGCATTTGTGTGAGATGCTTCCATTTGCCAGGTCAGTATTATCAGATAGAAAAATGCAGCAAGCAGCACCCCTCATTCACCTCTCAATTTGATTTCATTCATTCCACTGCTGCACATGCTATTTGCTTCTCGCTTTTCATCGACTGGACTTTGTTCATAGGATTTCAAAAGTGTTTTCCCAATAGTATCTTTAGAAAATAGAAGAAAAAAGGTTCTCGGCTGGTGGAGGCTGGCGAAGCTCCAGCGAAGTCAATGGGCCTCAGCTGAGGCACTAGCCCTTTGTGAGCCTTCACAGAGGCTTTTTATGCACTGCAGAGATGCGGGATTATGCCGAGAAGTCAGGAAACCAAACTGTGGCCCCAGCCTGCAAAGATTATGGATATTTTCGCAGTCACCAGTCATTTGAAGCTAATGGTACAGTGACAGTCTTGGATAAAGAGAAAGACTCAGTAGGCTTTAGGTAACACTGATTGCTTTATTTGACCATATATTTTCTTTGCTGCATTTTTAGCCTGTAATGCTCAGGAATGAGAGAGAATATTCACTCAGGCACATAAGTATGTATCTGGAAACTACAGAAAGCACCACCTGCTGCTCCTTGCATTCATTTTTTTATCTGGTTCTGAGTAGTTTGAAGAAAAAAATATCTACCGCAAGGCTCTCTCCGGAGCAGCCTTGGAGCTGCCCGAGCCGCCTGGCCAAGGGTCGTGCAGGTGCTCGGGAAACGGACAAGGGATCTCGAGAGCAGCTTTGGACCTGAGCACAGTTCTCCTTCCCATCAAACTATCTCAGACCAGCAGAAACCTTTGCATTTTGGATCTCCTAATCCCCAGCACAAGGGCTTGAACTGATGGTATTCTGCATCAGCACTGCCTTGGAAACTGGCCAACAGTTGCTACAACTTGCACCTTTGGGGCTTGTCACCGTAACCTTTCTTCTCTTATCCATATGGAGTTTGTCATAGATGGTCATTGCTCACAAATTTCCACAAGCTCTTACATCACAGCACCCCAGTACTCATGGAGAAGGTAAAGCTCATCAGAAACTCTCCTTCACAGCGTCTCCCTTCAATCCCTCCAAAAAGAACAGCCAGGATGTTTGCACAAGCCACTCAAGAAGGCAGATGCTCAGCTATAGGCAATGAAAGAGCCAGCAAGGAAGGAAAGGGGTGTTACAAAAGGAAACTGGAGGCTCTAAGATGATCGCTGGTCCTGATCCAGCCAAGCAAGTAACTGCTAACACGTAACATTGCTCCATTTTGTAGGACACGAGGTTGTGAGAGACACAGGGGAGAAGACTGTGGGAAAGCAAAGCTGTGATAAGAGCATGAGCAGCGACAAGTCAGTTCTCATAACAGAGACAGTAATGGAGGATAAACCTGGCTGGCATGTGGTGAACCAAAAGAGACAATAAAAGATGCTCCTCCTGCAGAAAGTGGTTCCTTTGAATTTCATTTTCATTTCCCTTCTTGTTTTCCTCCCAATCACACAGCTACATCTTTCACTGCGAGGCTGCTGGCAGCCTAAGGTCAGGCCCCCGGGGCACAGGGGCTCCAGGCTGGCTCTGCGCTCCTGGAGGGAGCTGAGCTCACGCTGGGCGCTGCCTGAGAGCCACCTCGCTGCATCAGCAAGGGGCTCCTGTGCACAACAAGCCTCTTTATGAAATATAATCTATATAATAATATATACACTGTACTCTCTATTCCTCCAAATCTGTAAAATAAAACCTAGCATGTAGGAAAACAAATGACACAGTAGTGACACGTGGTGGCTGTCAGGCCTTGCAACCAAATGTTAAGGTCACTGGTGCTCTAAACACACATTAGATAAAATAGATGCATTTATAAATGGAGGAAAATGGAGAGGGAAAAAAAAAAAAGGAGAAAAACCTCTTGAAGTACATTTTCAAAAAAAGGAACAGGAGCCTTGGAGGATAAAGCTTTTGTGCAAATGCCACTTAGCGCTTCTCAACATTTTCCCATCTCCTCTTCTACATTAAAGAAAGTTGTACTTTTTGAACTCCTCCCCCGTTGCTCTGGCAGAGCCCCGCAGAGCCTGGTGGTAGCTGTGTCTACACATTAGCTCCGCAGATGTGAATATTTCCTTTCCGTTTTACTGAACTGCCTCACAAAACAGCAGCTGAAGCTAATACACATACACTACTAAAGTACTCGCTTAAAATATTTTTCAAGAAAGATTATTTTAACCCATAGATCCATTGAGACCTCTTCCACATCTAGGTGTTAACCTGAATCAGCACCTGATGTACAACCAAAATGCAGCCCAACAGTCACGGGGCTGACTTGGTTTCCCAGTCCCCTCCACCAGTGGACACCGCACGTGAGCTCGGACACGGGCACCTGCCCGGGCACAGGGCTCCCCTTCCCGCTGCACCTGCGTCCAACACATCCATGACACAGAGTCTCTGTATGTTGTTTACATGTTGTAATTCCAGAACTCAGGGAACTGAATAAAATATTTTCGGATGTAAATGGCTGAGTACAGAATAAACATCAAGCTGGGTTTTCTGCAGTCTACGTGGTTTGGCAGTGATTTTCCACCTATTCTTACACAGTAGCAGTGCTGGGATGGCCCTTCCATGTGTTTCATTCCCTTGAACCACCGAGGAAGCCCTTTTTAAACATTTCAGGCTGCAGAAGGAGGGATGGAACCAGCAGCCTGCCATGTTAAGAGAGTGCCTGCAAGTGCAACCTCCTACTTGCAACTAAAATATTGGTAACTGTGAACACTGGCAAGGGGCTTCATTTTCTGATGTGGATCATGGTCACTGACCAGTAATCTTCCTGCCCTCAATCTCAACTGCATTTTCGCTGCCTCAGTAACTAGTGTGCAGAGCCCATCCAGCCAGCACATGGTAAACGCTTGCTGACTTAAGAAAACAGTGCATTGAATCTTTCCAAATATACCACCAGATTTGCCATTTGCAGAAGGAGCTAAAGCTTCAAACCAGGGAGAGGAGAATGTTCCCCGAGGCTCCTGCCATCTAGAAGATGACATGAACCCCAGCTGCCCCTCCTACTGCTCAGCATGGACCTGGGCCAGGCTCCAGCCTTCGCTCACGCCCGACACGGCTGCCCCGCAAGCTGCACCGTGGGTCCAGCCCCGAAGCCTGCAGCCACTGCGTGTTCTGTGCTACTGGGCCTCTTTGCTGTGGCCAAAGGCATTTGAAGGGATGTAAAATAATCCCTTCCTTGCCAGACTACAGCAGAAGCCTTCCCTTGCTCCCTGCCTGTCCCACTCTTCAGCAGGTAGCCACTTCTCTTATTTTGCCATTAGAGTAAAATAATTTTTCCTGTTGTGGAGCACAGAAAATTCTCCAAAGTGATGCAGAATGATTATCCCAAAATAGAAAGGGCTGTTGCATGTTTTGAAAAGCGCAATTTCATTTACAGGCTAAAACATTGCTTGCCTCTTGTGAGAGTGCTCACAAATCCCAGGTCCAAGATCTCTGAAATCAGTCATTATCTTTTCTGGGCTTGGCTCTGAGCTGATACACAACCATAGAAATGAGAGAAATAAAATAAAACAACAAAACAAACAAACAAAATCCCCCAAACTTAGGGAGCTTGTTGTTAATACCTGATTTGCAGGAGCAGACGCTGAAGCCTATGAAGTGCATCCTGCTCGGGGAGCCAACGGCCAGGAGCGATGCACTTGGAAACGACCTCCCAAACCTCGCAGCCACCTTGTATCAGACGGCAAACACCAGGTCTCGCAGCGAATACAAGACCATCCCGGCCAGCTGAGCTTCCACACGCACACACAGCTGCTTTCCTTGCTTAGGATACTGTAAACACTAACAAGCAAACCATTGAAATTAACAGAGTATTTGATTTCCTATGGTTATTTATTTTACTGCCTTCAAACATGAAAATGACATTTAGAGGATCACCACTTTATTATAAACTAATACCTTTCCTAGTAATTGAGGTTTTCCTGTTGTTCCCAGCCTGGATCACACACAGGCTGAAAGGCTGAGTTAATTTCTCAGTGGAACAGCAGCGGTGGATGGGGATAGGGGAAAGAGAAGGAAAAAGAAATCCAAGATAAGACTGAGTAAAACCCAATTTTCTTCCGATTTGGTAAAGCCAGATTGATTGACATGGTATGAATTTTAACCAGGTCTTGGTAAAGAAAAAACATCTGACGTGAAAATGCCTTCAGCAAGCAACACGGAAAAGTGCAAGTTAAGTCTCTTCTGAAAGTCCTTTACAGGGGACAGAGCTGGCAAATTTGCTGCTCTGTGCAGGTGGATATTTCCAGGCTTTGTTTTGTTCAGAAGAGGAAAACTGCACTCGAGCTGTGGACACAGGGATGAGCCAGGAGCATCCCGGCTTCCCCAGCTCCCCGTGATACCCATCCTAGGTGGTTAAAGCTAATGAGACTTTTGCTCTCAGCTTAACAGGGCCAGACTTCTGCACTTACTGAAAACAGTTTCCCATGCAGAACCTTCAAAAAGGGTCTCCTTTGGAAATGGTCTGGAAAACATCAGTGACTTCATTACTGCTTGCGGTGACAGAGCAAGAGGCTTTCGGAGAACCTTGCTTGTCTTGGACTCTTTCGGAAGCTCCCGTCACGACCACTCCAGTCCTCGCCCAGCCACGCTCAGTTCCCACGGGAGAAGCAGAGCACTAGGGAAAGCTGCGACTTGGCCGCTTCTAAAGGCTTAAACCTGCTGCGCAGCCCGCTCTTAAAACCATTACAATTGGGCTCCTATTCCTATTTCTATTCCAAAGTCCCTCTCTTTTCTGGTTCCCATGGTACCATAATATATATATGCTGATACCAGGCACTGACTTAAAAGTAATAGCAATGCTTCCTTGGGCTTTTTTTTTTCCCCTCCTTTTTCTTTTCTTTCTCTCTGTCTCATCTCTCCCTTAAGTGCATGAGCTTGAAACAAGTCTCTGCCCCAGCAGCCCTGGGAGCAGGTTGGGATGGGAGCACCTGCCAGCATTATGTGGCACTTAATTCATCGTACACCAATTCAGTTGTGCATTAATTGCATGTTCCTGCACGCTAATTAACTAATCACTTGGGCACTCCTTCCCTGTTACCAACAACCTCATTAATTCCACACTGGAAGCTGGTGCCTGCTGCCACTGCTATCTTTTTTTTTTTGGTTCTTTCTGCTGTTTCTTGACTTATAACCAAATACAAAACTCATGTATTTTTAAATATTTTCTCTTTTGTTTCTCTGAATCTCAAAACTTAGTGTGCTATCAAGCCTTTTAAAATAATGTTTATCCATTATGCATTTCTTTGCTAAGCAATAAAAAGCTGTTACAACAAAGCATGTGACTTGCCCTCTTTATAGCAGCACCTCTGCTGTGTCAACATCTCCAACTTAATCCCCACTTTACTACAAATTTTAGATGTGAAATCACAGCTCCAAGGTTAAAGTCATCATCAGTATCTTTGTACAAGGGGAAATTTCTTTATAATCATTAAAGGATTCCAGAAAGCCCAGGGAAGCTGTGCACACGTTTGCAAGGTCACAGCTTGGCCACAGCAGGAAATGCTCGCAGGGCTGCGCGGTTGTGATTAACAGCCCATTGGCACCGGAGAGGCCTCCCTCTGCACAGCTCTGAGCACTCTGGCTATGCCTAAATGTGGACCTAAGCACTGCTTAAGTATCTGCTGAATCAAAGCCATGCTCCTCTAAGAAGCTTCCTTCATATTTCATATGCACTACCTAGAGAGTGCCCTCTTGTCTTCATTATGCTAAAAGGCAAAGTTGGGGATTTCTACCCAGTATATGCAATGAGCTGAGGTTCTAATATACAGGAACAATTTAAGAGATTTGGGATACACTGCAAAATATTATCCCTTAAAAAAGGGCAAGTATACATGGAAATGCTGGAGTGCTCCAATTCCTCTGCACTCCGCGAGGGAAAAGTCCTCCCTGCAAAAGGGCTCTGAGCCACTTCTGCACCACCGCGCCAGTTTATCCAAATACGTATTTCTACAACAGGCCATAATGGTCCATTTACTTTGTAACAACCTATTTGGCTGCCCTAAATCAGTGCAGAGCAAAGGGAGGTACTACCACTATTACTATTTTGGCATTTACTCCTCTCTTATCTGCTACCATTTCTCTCATTTCTGCCTCTGAAGCTCCTGTTATTACAGCCATCAAGCTCTTCCTGCTCTTCCTCTTAATGGGTTGAAATGTGCTTTTTTTTTTTCTTTTTCTTTCTTTTTTTTTTTAAATCAGCCACTATTTTCTGCTTGTTTCTTTGGATATTTCCATTTTCTCCCTCTTTTGCCACCGCTTTTGCCATTTAGCTGAATTCATTCATTCCTGCATCTCTTCTGCCCAGTTCTAAGCCTTCAGCCTCCCCAACTGCATCATCTGTTTTGAGAATGGGGCGAGTTCTGCTGCAGCCCATCCAGAACAGGTCTGCATCACCAGCACTTCTGATGCGTTCTTCTTCAGCTTTCCCTGCCACTGCGGTTCAGAAATCACTGCTTACTTTTCCCACCACACAACTAAACACTCAGTAAGCAGGAAGCCAACAGCAAGGGGAAAGGGAGACATTTGTATCTCTATAGACCATTTATACACTTATATATACACATACATACATATAAGCGCACACAAATGTATACAAATGTATAAACAAAAGCGCATACAAAATGTATACAATGGAGCCCTGCTAGCTGAAAAGAAATTCTGCAGCAAGGAAGGTCTCTGAGTCCCCACAAGGCCAGGCCAGGCTGCCCTGCTCGGCCCGTGCCCTGGGCACCAGGATTAAAGTGCTGACCCTGCGGGATGCAGCACTTGTGAGGCCAAGCAGAACCTGCAAGGAGCCGCTGTCCTCACCCGCCCTTTCTCACAGCAGGAACTGAACGGTCAGCAAGGGTGACATGTAACTGATGGCCCTGGACAGCAGGTTAGCTTTGTGCCAGGATAAATAGGGCATTTTGCAGCTCTCCCAACTATTAGGGCAGGCTCCCTTCAAGGTTACTTGAGATCTTGCCATCAGTTGTGACCAGTTCATTTGGGAGAGGCTGGGAAAGGAAAAGGCTTTAATCCACAGACATGTGGAGCTTGTCTGTGAAGAGGAGTTTGCAGAGCAGAAAAGGCAGCACACGGTCCATTCGCAGCACTTCTCACTTCACCCCCATTTCCTCGCACAGGAAAGCCTTTCTACTGCATGTTAGAAAAGGAAACTATTGCAGAAAAAAGGCAGCTATGGAGCAGCACAGCTTCAGACCCACCTAATCCACATCCTGCAGACAGCCCCAGTGCCCCAGGATTTCAGTTCCCCCAAATCCCACACGCCCAGAACAACCTGTATCAAATGGGCATCAACAGCAACACGGGCAGGTACCGAGGAGCACAGGCCGGGCGGCCGCCTGACCTCCTCCACCTGCAGGTGTGGGACAGGAGAATACCCCACCTCCTGCCCTTCATCATCTGCATAACCAATTCCTTTTTAAAATGTTACTTTTTATAGTTAGATTTGTGGTAGGAAGAATAAAATAGAATAAAAAATATTGCCAGGCTGCTTGCACGACACACTGTAAAGCCTGGTGCACAACAGGGTTCAGAACTAACCTTCTAGATTCACTGAACTGCTCCAAATGCAGCTGATGCTGAAATCATCTCCGAAAGCAGCTGCAGACGGCCAGGCCTTATGAGATAGAAGAATAATACTGGAAAAGCTGCTATAGGAGCCATAAAATATTTCACCTCTGCCTGTTCGCTTTGAGGCAAGTTATTTAAAACAATTTGTTGTGCTCATTTTGGATGGAATAAATATCTATACTGTCATAAAATCTCTAGGCAAAAGTGTGTTATTCTGATTTAAAGACATAGCTATTTTGTTAGAATTGATTAATTTGTTACAAATTGTTATATGTGATAATAAACTAGAGTTCTTAAATCAGAAATGCCAGAGAAAAGTTAAGGGCAAAACCTGATGCAGAAGATTATTAAAAAAATCAGGGGATAAAGTGAGTTTTAGAAAAAACTTAATATGGATCTAGGCCCTACTTAACATTAACTGTAAGTTTTAGACAATTCTCTTTGAGTCTTTTTCTTTTTTTTTCTCTTCAAATCTTGCTCAACAGATATGTAAGACCCAGTTGCACTCAAAAAGCCACCTGTTTTAGACTGGATCCATACTTAAACCACCATTTATATCCATTTTGCTAAGCTCTGTTAGCCTGTGTGTCTGCAAGTAGTGTTCCAAATTAAATTAGAACAAAATAATTGTTTCTGTTGGCACTGGGTGCCAATTCGTACTTTATACTGGGCAGAGGAACAGACACTATTTGTTTATCGAAAATTCAACAAACAAACAAAAAAATCAGCTGGCAGCACTACATCACATTTCATTTTATACATTGAAACACAGCTTAAAATTGCACCTGTATTTGTACCAGCTCCAAATACTTTCTGAAATAAACCCTGAATGAATGAGATGCAGGCAACAAAAACTCCCTACCAGGCAAGCAACTCCCCTAGAGGGGATTTCTTGTTCAAATGAATCTTCCCTTTGTGCCTCACAACATGAGAGAGAAAAGTCTGCCACAGCAAACACTGCCCGTCACCAACGCTGTGTTCCTGTACACCTGGTGACATCCTTCTGCACACGGATCACAGCAGTTCAGAAACAGGCCAGGTGCTCCTCAGTGACCATGGAATTTTTATCCTTCAGCAAACAGATTTTCATTTACCTCTTTCCCAAAAATAACCTCAAAGAGAGGCAGCAGCTCTCCAACAAGTTTTAAGGATCACCTTTTCCTTCCTGTGACATTGCTGCACACTTGCTGTTTGGACTCAAAGCCTTTCCACAGAACCACAGAAGGGCTGAGGTTGGAAGGGACCTCTAGAGATTAGCTAGTCCAACCCCCCTGCTCCAGCAGGAACACCCAGAGCACATGGCACAGGGTGGCATCCAGGAGGGTTTTGAAAACCTCCAGAGAAGAAGACTCCATAACTTCCCTGGACAGCCAGTTCCAGGGCTCTGGCACCCTCACAGTAAAGAAGTTCCTCCTCATATGGAGATGGAACTGATTGTGTTTCATCTGGTACCCACTGCCCATTGTCCTGTCACTGGCCACCACTGAGAAGAGTGTGCCCCCTTCCTCCCTATATTCTCCCCTCAGGTACTTATACATATTGATTAGATCCCCTTTCAGCCTTCTCTTCTCCTGGCTAAATAGGCCTAACTCACTCAGTCTCTCCTCATAGGAGAGATGTTCCATTCCCTTAATCATCTTGGTTGCCCTCTGCTGGACCCTCTCTAGAAGCTCAACATCCCTCTTGCGCCCAATGCTCCAGGTTTGGCCTCCCCGGAGCTGAGCAGAGGGGCAGGATCCCCTCCCTTGACCTGCTGCCAACACCCTCCTGATGCAGCCAAGAGCCCACTGGCCTTCTTGGCCACGAGGGCACTGCTGACTCATGGTTAACTTGTTGTCAACCAGCTTATTTCCCCTTTATTTCTTTTTTATTTAGATGGACCAACATAACCAAATTTATGGCATAGGTGTAATCCCTTCCTCTGCCAGTTCTCTACTCAAACATATTAAGCGTAATGCAGCATCACAGGTATTTCATCAAAAACAAAGGTTAATGAAAAGTTCCTTTTAGTGACTGGTATAAAATGGCCCATCATATTAGCACAGTGCCATATGGCCTCATTTAGCATAATAAATGCTTGCTAAGAAGTTTCAATAAAAAAATGTGGATTAGAATACCAGGACCGCACTGTGAGATGGACACAAATTCTGACACAAAGGATGACAAGTTCATTCCTCTGCAATTTAGATTCTATGAGCACAGGGATAATTCTCGCAGCTGTCTTGTTGCTGCTCCCGAATATCCTAGATGTTATGGAAGTATTTCTCATCTAATTAACCTGTCAATTTATTCTTCTCTTATGATGGATTATTTTGGTATGTTAATAAATCTGGATGATTTCTTACTGACGGCAAGTAGTAAAAAAGAGGAAAACAACACACACACACAAGTCACCTAGCCCATCTAATCATCTACAATATTCCATAAAAACACTAGTCCATATGGAAAAGAAAAACTGCAAGAGATATAGTTATGGTTGAATTAACTGAAACTTCACCCGTGCAGCCCAGCATTAACAGGACTACATCGGCACGGACAGAGCAGGAATGACAAAAGTCTTGTACACTGAAAGCAGTGCAGGTGTTGAGGGAATAAATCACTAATTTTCTGTTTCTCCCCTATTCAAGAGGCTGCTGATGCTGTATCCATCTTGTATCTCCAGGGCCATGAATTCTTTCATAATATGCATGATAACTAATTAGCAGAGGTAGGAAACACTGTAAGCAACGTCAAAGTTACTCACAGCAGGACATGTGAAGACACTGGACAACCACTGACCTGTAGAGACCTCTGTTTTCTCAGGAGAAAACAGAGAAACCTGCACAGAAACTTGGATAATTTGTTGAACCACAGTACTAAGCCATAATGCATTTGGAATAAAAGTCTCTGTCCTACTGTTATTATCTCAATCCCTCTTCTTCTCTGCTCCCCATCTTAGAAACGTATTTGTCTGTTTTGCTAGAGGACATACATGCTGTTAAGTCTGTCTGATTCGTCTTCTATTAATAGACCTTTCCAGTACAAATCAAATTTCAAAATAACTTCGGCAAACCACAGCAAAATGCATTGAATCAGGAAAGGAGATTGTTTCTAATTCATTTTTGGACAGTAAATTATCAATCAAAAAGTTATTTTGAGGTAGAGAGGATCAATAAGGAAATCTCGGGCAGGATGTGCCAAGGCCTGGGCTACCCCCTCATCACGCTTGTCCTTCGGGAGCTCGTCTCCGCTGCAGAGCCCCTGCAAGCAGCCAAGTGCAGCCGGCAGCAAAGCCAGCGCGGGAGCCCCGAGCATCCCGCGTGGGGCAGAGCGGCCGCCTTAACCACGGATGAACTGCAGAAACTCAGACCCGTTCTGACCCCTTCACTGCATCAGCTTTACCAGCTTTGGCCAGAGTCCAATTAAGTTGCCTTTGCTGATCCTGGCCAGACAGCTTGCAATTCCCACCTGATTCTGGTTCTACACTGATTTCTTTCAACCCACATCAATTTAAAAAGCTTTTTTTTTTTTTTTCTTTTTAAGCAAGCATTTAAGCTAGTAAAAATGCAGGGAAGATTTTGCTTGTGGATGTGGATTTTTTTTCATGCAAGATAAAAAGCCAAATTCAATCTTGGTCTTGCTGGAATGACATAACCTTCTTTTTTTTTCCCCTTAAAATCCTATTTTGATAAACTGTCATTCTAATCATCATGAAATCATTACAAAGAACCACAGACTTGAAACGTGGTTTCAATTGATCAAGCAACATTAGAAAATTCTTAGGTGCTAATATCAGGAATGTGTCTTTAACCTCAGCTTTGAGATCAGCTGACAGACCTTTCCACATGCACAGGCGGGCCTGCCAGCCGCTTCCCGCTGCCATCCCGAGCCTCCCGCCGGTGCTGGGGTGGAGAGCTGGCCGAGCTCTCCACATGGTGGCTCCGGACTTTCACCCCTCTCCCTTGCTTACAAAGGTCACTTTTGTAAAACTTGTCATCTTGAACGATATACATCAAAATTTTACCAATTGGCTTGCTGATATATGCAACCATTTGCGGCTGCAGTAGATGTTTATGTTTAGGCAGCTCGAGAGCCTGAAACCCCCAACAACCACTGAAGATGGCCAGCGTTTTCCTTGGCAAGGTGGAGCTACTGTCCCATAGAAATGATGCCCTTGGAGCCTGAGGAGCTCCAGGAGCTCTCCCCAGGCTCCTGGAGCACTCAGGAGGAAGCAGGAGGCTCTCGGCAGCACCAGCCCTCTCAGCTCGGCATCCTTCCCCAAGCTCGGCCAGCTAAGAAATACCTAAGAACAAACCCCTCTATTTTTTCAGCATGGATGCTTGAACCTGTCTAATCCATGTCTTAGCAAGCTCCCAAGCAAAGCAAAATTAATAGTGATAAATGGAAAAAAAATCATTTCAAGTTGAGTAGGATTTTTCTGAAGTTGTGACAAAAACACACATTCCCAAACGCCAATCAACATTATGTATTCAGAAAGTGCTATTTCAATAGACTGAGAAGGTCAAAAGGACAGTATTTATTATAGCATTAACTCAATTTGAAATTCTAGGGAGAATTCAAAATTTACAGGGAAAGGGTCATTTACAACCCAGACAGATGATGCACCTGCACCACTTTAACGTTCTTTAGAATACTTCCAAGGTCTGAACACAGCAGTCTCTCCTGCATCTAAAATAAATCCCAAACTCCTAGACAAGGAGTGGCTAAATAAAATTTTAATAAATATAAAAATACCAGAGGACTCAATAAATTAGTTATTCTTTACAGAAGATTTTTTTTTCAAATCCTTTTCCTTCATACTCTCATTCCATTTTTTGGTCTATACAGGAAAATTTGCTAGGAAAAGGAAAAAAAGATTCAGAAGATACTCAAGCTAAGTTAGAAAATAAATGTCAAAAGACAAAGAGGTAAAATCAATGTATTTCAAATGTAAAGCTACATATTCTTTTAACGTGACATTAATACTAGAATTGGCTGCCATTCAAGAGAAAATAAGCCTGTTTGCCTTCCTTTTATTTCTCTCCAATCCCAGTAAGGTTTGTTAGATTAATACATTGAACCTCGCTTTCTGAGCACTGCCTCAAGGCAAAGCTTTAGCCTTGCTCTGCTTAGGTGCCCTCCTCGAGTCCTTTACCCCCTGGAGTGCCTTTGGAAATTGCTCTGGATGTGCATGTCCCTTCTTCCTTTGCTCCCTTCCAACTGCAGCTGTCCCCTAATATTCGCCTAAACATGCAAAATAACAAGAGAAGTTTAATTCCATCCATGACCAGTGAGCAACAGCCTCCCGGGGCAATCCAGCTTCCTGAGCTTTACACTTCCGTGCCTGCCAGGGAAGCGTGCAGGGTGCCCGGGCCCTCTGGTCTGCTCTAATTCACCTCACCCTTTTTTCCAGCAGAACAAATTTATCAGATCGGCTCTCAGACCAGACTCAAATTTCTTTGGACGTTTTGAATGAAACACAGGTCAGCTGTTTTCAAGAAGAAAGATGGTACAAAAAAAATGCAGTTTAAACTTTCCGTCTTTTTGCAGTTTGCGAGTGGACAAGAAGCGTGATAAGAGGACAGATTTTACATCTCAACAAAGACCTCCTCTACCAACTCTAGGATTTGAGATGCTGCTGTAGACATGTCTTTTGACTAGCTCCGAGATGGGGTTTGCTGGAGACTGAAGAGCCTGGTAGGACACAAGAATATTGAGAATATTGCTTTTTTTTTTTCCTTCTTATTTTTGTAATAAGGCTCCCTGGAGTTCTGCAACTCTTGCCAACTCTGTTCGTGTGCACCCACCTTGCAAAGTTTTCCTTCCAGTACGGCAAGTGTGTGTTACTGCCACTTTTCCATAGGTTTTCTCAAAAAGAAGGAGATCACTTCTTGAGACTATATAACTGCGTACCTAAAGCTTTTGTCTTGTTCATCCTCCCCCCCCACTTCATGTAGTGTTACTAAAGAATGCCCAAACAAGCTGCCTGCTTGCAGTGACATGCTGCAGCCACTAGTTTTAAGCTACTTCTCTGTGGGAGAGGAACTCTCTGTTTACACATTTACACTGTGTCCAGCATCTGGACACATTCAAAGCTATACAGGAGGAGACAATTTTGGTGGGTTTGGGCCAGCAATGACCTGTATTACAATGCAAGGGCGAGTTGCACTCAGTCAAACCCTGTTCCTAGGTACTTACAAATATGGGTATCATGAAAAGACACAGAATTAAGCCCCTGTCTTACACTTTCGTAGGATAGCAAAGTAACAGAGATATAGTCAATTCAGGGGTTATAAAACCCTTTAAGAAGATATTAGCAAATTTGATCTGGATGAGAAAGATCTATTCTCTTACCTGTGTTTGAGGTAATAAAATCATGGCATACAATAAAACCTTGATTTTCACCAGTGTATATGTACTGTAGACTTCATTTGCATGCAGAAGTTGCTTTGGCAATGTTTTTGCTACTCTCCTAATCTAATTGCTCATGAAAAATCACTGATTGAGAAGAGGAGGGCAATAACACGGTACCTTTGTTTATCGGATTGAAACACCCCCAATGACTTGAGCTAATGGCAGCCTGCTGTGACTTCCTGAGTGTACTTCAGAGCTGGGCAAATGCTACAGCAAAGGGAACAGGAAAGCTACATTTTAGGCTCAGGGACTGGGCAGGTCTAAATACTTGTACTCCATCTCAGATGGGCTCATTTTTATTGTACATTCAAGGTTTGAAGTCTAACGTAGCAGCTTTGGACAGCTTTCCAAACCTGTCCCAAGGAAGAGAAAAGCACTGTCCAACCATTCTTAAAATATCTCCTATCTCAATCACAGGTAAGTACAGCTCCAAGAAAACTATGATTTTTATACACAGGGACAGTACAAAATTACTAAAACTTGTAGGCACTATGAGCTGCAAATGGCATGCTTGTCAAGAGCAGTTTGTTAGCCCTGTACCACATTTTGAGGGACAACCATTGCTTCACAAAATTACAGCTGAAGTGTCAGTCTGCAAATGCTGTCTGGATACTCTGTATTTAAGCTGGAAAATGATCATCTATTGTTATTAAATTGCACCCCTTCTGGAGCCAATATCTTTTATTTTAGCAAGAGAAAGACAGAAAAATGTATAATCACGGAAAGAGGCTGAGGAGGTAAATGCTTAACTGTGTAATGGACTTTTTTTTTTTAATTAAGTCCTCTCTCAACCCACTCTTAATCAAAGCAAATGGCAAGTGGCATGCTCAGCAGATGGGTACAGCTGTGCATAACAACCATGCAGGTGTTTAATTTTCTATCTGGCAGCCACACTAAACTGCATTCAGATATCTGAGGGCAAGGGGATGGCAAGCAAGGGAGGGTAGCAAAGACACATGTCACTGTACGAGGGAGATTATTCCGCTATTATCAAGTTACTCCATCAACTTCACTACTGCTGCGCCCAGTCGCAGCCCCCGGGGTGGCAATTAGAGGCACACGTGTGATCTGGGAGGCTCCCAAAGCAGTCTCCAGCTCTCACTCCTCGCACTCCCTGTACCCGCTCACTGTGCCGAGCTGCAGCTCTGTCTGCCCCAAGGCCAGAGGGGCAGCTCCTGCTCTGCCTTCCCCACGCAGGAGGCACCGCATGCGCCAAGGGAGCCAGAAACAAACCTGCCTGCAGCAGATGGATCAGTCGTGGAGCCTTCCAAAGAAAGAAATTTTGGCAATGTGAAGACTCAGCAAAACTGCACAAGCCAAAAGGGAACATTAGGGAAAGGTGGCGGGACTATTACTGGATCAACAGCCACCCAGTACAGTTACAGACAAGGAGAGAAGCACAGCAGGCATGAGTGAAAGCAACTTTGGTGTGTGCAAGTCAGTGTTGATGTTACAGAAGTTCAGAGAGAGTTGCTATTACTTTTCTACTGATTTTCACATACTACAATAGATTAAAGGTTAGCCAAAACAGTTTCCGAATACTTTCCTGCATTTCCCCCGGCACGCTCTTTCAAATGAGATGAAAAATATCCACCAGACATCCTCTGTGGTTTTCCACGCACAGCAAAAAAGTTCAAATGCCTTTGCTTTCCACTCTGCATATAAAGAGGGATGGAGTTGCTTAAGGATTCCTTCCATCAATATTTCCCAGATTTACTGAAAGTAAAACCCACTTCTGGCTCATGTTTCTCTCTGCTTGCAAAAGCTGAGATATTTAATAGAATATCTCAAACACTTCTAAAGCTTTTACCACTACTTTACTTTTCTTTTGGCCTCCTTCTGCAGCCTTCAAGAGGAAAGGTGCCATCCCACAGTTGGGCAAGCCCTGCCTTGGGTGTGCATCATCACCAAAGCACACGCAGGTTTAATGCAAGACTTACTGAGCAAGGAACATTACATCAAACTGAAGATTTAAGACACTTTATGCAGTAATTAGAATTTGTATTTAGCTTTCAGTCGATTAATTGTTGACGTGGCCAACTCTGCAATGCTTTTCAGGTGCTCCTGGACTGAGAGGAGCCCTAAGCAATGAGGGAAACTTCAGCCTGAGCAGCCAGGTATCAAATTAATCTCCAGGTGACCTGAAAAGAGCCCAAGTGCTGCAGGCACCGCTGTGCACACCTGCCCTGATCTGGCTTTGCTTTTTACATTCCAGGGGCAGGGGGGGAAATCTTCTGCCACTCTGGACAGCCACATGTGTGAAACTAAGCCAGAAGGCTCTGAATGCAAGGCTCTGGGAGACTGAAATCAGGGTTCCCAATAGAATGAAAATCTCCCCTGTATTTCCTTACTGAAAGTGTCACCAAATATTTACTGATGGGAAAAGAAGCTTTCAGAGGAATAATATTAAACAGCAATTCAAAGTTTAATTTGGCATTCCCCTACAGACCCTAAGAAGGGATCTATATTTTTTTTCTTGATATAGTTGGAACTGAAGCGCACAAAACCTTGAAGAACATTTTTACAGTATTCTTGTTATTCCTAATAGCTGGAATTTAAACCAAGCTCAGTGAACTCGAGTTTCCCAAAAGACATGGACTAAATCAAGTGTTATCAGCAAGTCTGGGACATGTAATATAGCCATCTGTGACCTGCTGGCCAACACCAGGTCCTCCACTACCAGTGCGGCCAGTATGGGCTCAGTAGGAGGTCTGGAAACACAAGTTTCTGTGAATCCACAAATGCAGTGAGCTGAGGAAACCTGTGTGCTGGGCACAACCCCTGTGGCTTGAAACTCCCTCCTCATGCAGGAGATTCCAATTTAGATGCAAAACACACTATCTAGGAAAAAGAGATAATAGGGAGGATAATCTCTGTGGCTATGAGGGCAGATCTGCTCTTAAAAACAACTCCGTGCTGCTGGGGAGGCAGGGCCCCAGTGCAGCACATTAGAGCCGTGCTGCTCCGGAGAGGTCTCTGCCAGAGACACAAACGTCCCCAGGAGGGCCAGCGGCTGCCCTGCAACGGGCATTGGTGCCTGCAGCACCACGAGTGATGCACAACACAGCAGGCGACCACCTCTGCACAGGGAAGACTGGTTCTGAGAGCCAAGTAACACTGGACGTGCCCATGTATAGAAGACTCTCCATTTGACAAACTCAACTGCTGCTTCATTTGAGTCAATCCAGCCCAAACCTCTTAATATCAGATTGCCAGTAGTGGATTTCTAATATTAAATATTACAATCAACACAATAATTAGAAATGTTGATAATTTTTTTCCAAAGTATGTATATTTTTTAACTTAGATTATTCTAAAAAGAAGAGCTATTAAAGACAGTTTTTAATAGCAGATACATCTCACAGTGAGAAAGGGAAAAACGAAGTAATAGCAAGATAATGTTCTTCATCTGCAGGCTGAAGACTAAAAGTAGAATCTAAAAATCATTTTACTCAACCACATGACACGTGGTCAAGGGACACAGTTGCTAGAAGTTATCAGTCTTCAAACATATTCACCTTAAAAAATATTTTTATTTAGTCAGCATTTTTATTTCCAAAACCTTTCCTGTTCCATTTTGGCAAAAACAACATGATTTTGTTAAGCATTTAACAACTTCCTGCTCAGAAATAAGCAAATGGTCTACTTGTATAGCAGATGAAACATTAGCTGTACTTCGGAGAATTAGAAACACAAACAGAATAAGCATTTAGGTCAAAACAAAAATAAAATCAGAGTGTGGATATAATTGGAGGAAATAGCAAAATTTATATTTATCAAATTCATGCAGAATTAATTTTTAAGTGGAAGAAATGAGGGCACTGTGGATCTGAAGCTATCCCTTCTGACAACCTATACTTCTATAAATATTAATTATCAATATAGCATATCAAGCCAGCTAAGCCATTAAAGCCATATTTGCATTTCAGAGTGATTATTTCTGTAGCTAGCATGTTAATTTCCTTGAAATGAATAATTTATTATGGTTATTTTTCATTTTTCCCCTGTGTGTGTTTTCAAGAAAATGGTGCCCTAAGGCTTGAATAATTACCAGCTAAATACTAGATAGTTACCTTGATCTCTGCTCAAGATACGTGTCTCTGTTATCGGGCTTTCTAGTTCTCTTTTCTCCAGCAGACCACATCAAGTCTAGAAATTAAAACTACAACGTGATTCAAAGCCTCTGTGCTTCACTATTAGTGGTATGTAGTGGTGCAGGGACATCACTTTTGGATTCAGCAGATTGTTTGGGGCAGTAATTTTTTTTTAACTTTTTATACTTAGGCCTGCAAGTCTCTTAGGCAGTGATGTGAAGGAAAACACAGACATCTCTGGATTATTCATGGCTGTGCACACTTAGGAAGTGATGCTGTTACCTTTGACTGAAAAAAGTTCTTCTTAAAGTGACCTTGTGCTCAAAGGCAGAGTGACTAAGTCTCTACAGGCTTAGGCAGGAAGATCATGCAGCACATCCTCCCTACCCAAAAATATCATGTTTCTTTAAAGGAGGGGCATAGAAAATAAGAATTTGCCAAATGACACCTAACGTACCCATGTTGCCTCATATATTTAAAGAGAATATATTAAGGAGCTGCTTCATATATTTAAACCCAAGAACAACATGAACGTTTGGAAGTATGAGGGAGAGATCTCTGTCCCTTTCTCTATTTTTATTCCTTGTCTCCTTCCCCCTTTCCATCGCGTGAAATTAACTGCTTCTTCCTCTGCTTCATCCAACTGCTGAACATCCAAATCTCTAGAAAATGTCAGAATGCAAGTATTTATTATATGTTTTATGCGTAATACTTGCTGTCTCCCAGCTTCAGCAGGTAACATATAAACTGGAAATGCATGTACGATAGCTCTTGCAGAGGGCTAAAAAATGCATTTTCTTCACTGTAAACAACATCTGAACACAAGATGGCACCCACCCAGGCAGCAAATGAATTTATCTTTCCTTTCAGTTATGCAAGGCACAGCGATGTGGTAAGCTATGCAGAATGGTACCAACTGCATATTTACTCCTGCTCTTTGCTATCCATGAAGGTGAAACAGACACTTGCACCAATTTCCGGGACCAAAACCTGTCAGATTTCTTCAGTCATCTTAAGTGTTTAAACAAAAAAAAAAAAAAAAAAAAAAAAAAATCAGAAAAGCTGTGCAAGAACAACTAAAGCATTAGTAGTTTCAGCAAAAACTGAAAATAGAATTTACTGCTATCATTCTGCATCTAATATTTGCCCAGGACTAATCGATTAAGATCTTCCCAGATGGTTTCAACATTACAGGATCTACAGAATGAAAGTCATAAGTTTTAGTACTCACAGAAGAGCTGCATCAATAAGACAAATTATATGAGTAAGCAGCCTCACAGTGCTGCTAAAATGCAGCAGGAAATGCACCTAAAAAGTTACTTCTGAGAACTGCCACAAAAAATATTCCAATTAAGCTAAGCAAATTACCCAAACACAGCCATCATTACTAAAAAGAGAATTGCACTTGTTTCCATAAAAGATTCATCGTATGGACTGGAGGAATATACACTCTTTGGATATATTATTAAAATAAATGTAATACATTATAATTAAATGGCTCTTAAATGGCAGTAATTACCTAGAACCCTGAGCAGAGGAGCACAGGTGGGCAGCGCACACATCAGAGCACACAGCGAGGAAGCAAAACAACCGCTGCCTTCGCCTCCCCGCTGCCGCTCCACGTACGCGGCCCGTGTCAGCGCGGCCTCCCAGCACAGTTGATGCAATTAAGCACAACAATACAGGTTTATTATAGAAGCAAATGGAAAGCTGTAGGCAGGTCTGAGCAGTGCTAAGAGAATTCAATTAAGTCTGCAGAAGATCTAATTATGCAACGCTGGAACCAAAGCAGACGAACTGGAGCTGCTCAGCTCTGACACTTCTTTCTAGCTTTTTATTCTAGAATTTCAAAGATAACGTTAAAAAATTATGAAGGAAGAAAAAGAGGAGCAGTTGATCTGAAATATAATGCATTTTTTATACAAAAAAAAAAAAAAAAAAAAAAAAAAAAAAAAAAAAAAAAAAAAAAAAAAAAAAAAAAAAAACCAGCAGGAGAGAGACACGGCCCGTGCGCACCACCACAAGCTTCTACACTTCAACGCACAGAGCAGTCGTTGCTCTTGATAAAGACAAGTGTGAAAACACGGGCAGCCGCACGTTCCAACGGCCTGCGCGTGGAGGAACGCAGGCCGCTCACCCCCCTTCACCCGCACCCCTCGCACGATTCCCCTCGTCTCACACTCGGCCTGTCCAAAGCAGCCAGTGATGTTCATTAGTTGGGAAGGCAACAGGAGCTCGAGGGGCTGCTTGTAGGGCTGCCATCCAGCCACCCGGCATAAGAGGCTGCCACGGGCCCACGCTCCTCCTGCTGCCCGCGCCGTCTGGCTTGGCTGTGAGCTAAAGGCACAGCAACAAGTGCCTCCAGTAAACAGACAACAAATGATGTCTTAAGACAGAGAGAGAAGCATGGTGGCACACTCTGGGTTGGCCGGTTTCCCCGGAATACCTGAGCATCAGCCCCACTGCTGCCCATGCAGCCTCTGCGCCGCAGCAGGGATTCCTCCTGCCTGTGCTGGCGACACCATCGCCGGCTTCGGCACCACTGAGGAATTCAGCTCTCATTCCCCCTACTCGTGTCAGAGCAGTTCAATTCCCTTTCGGGTCTCTTCTCCTCTCCGAGAGCTCCTTGTTAGGGTGAATCACCTGCCTGCATGCGGTGGATTTGGCTGCAGCTAGATGCGACCCCAGGACCCTCCACAGTGCTCGCTGCCTTAGCGCCCGACACGGCGATGCCAGCTTAAACCCTGCCCAGCCTCACTTATAGCTCTTTTTTTTAAAAGGCAGGCTCAAGGAGATTTACGACTGCTTGACAGGTGTTTTGGAGTACACTTTTTAGGCATGATTTCCACTGCCTGCTGAAGAAATAGATTTTTAGGTAGCATCATTATAAATAAAATAAAATATTAAAAAATATATTAAAATAGTTTAAAACATTTCTACATGCTGAAAAGAGGTTTGTCTGTACAGGACTGTAATACTGCTCATCTTTACAGTTTAATGCACACAGCATGAGACAGAGAAACTCTAAGAAATGGGGATCTATCCCGAGAAATCAGACGAAAGGAGCGTTTCCCATCCTGTATGGCCTGTAACAACCAGGGAGCTCTCTGAGTGATTGCAGAAGAGCTTTGCATCAGGCAAAGAGTGTTTCCGCAGGACAGTAACAACTTCAAATCACGATACAACACAGATTTTTAATACTCAGAATATAAATAGCTCATTAATGCCTGCTAATCAACAGACTAATGCTACTAAATAAATGAATGAAATAGAAGGGAAGCACAGAAGGCAAAAAGCTACTGCATGCAGCAATAAAAAGAATAATTCTTGTTAGTATAAAAAGCGCAAGTTCAAAAAGGTTTCCCCTTCTAGAATAAACATTATGTATAAATTATGGATCATTATAATGTGATTTGGGCAGACATTAATTCATTAGGCCTGCAGGGATTTGGGCAGAATCCTTTCAGATAAGCGGAATCACATCTTTGGTGATCACGTATTCCTCAAATCATGCCACGGTTGTTGGTTCAATTATACTTTCTGAAATGCTCCACAAATATAAAATGATAAAAACTTCTTTGGTGATCTCTTCAGCATCCCAGTAATGTGTTACGAATGTAATTCCAATGCATTCGCACCGAAGGTATCTATTTTCACCCTCATTTAATGTATCATCCTCCAGAGAATTCATTTTGAGAGGAAATACGTGCTCTGACAATTCTTCAAATATTATGATACACTGCAAGTAATATTGCTAGTTGAGAAGAGGCTCATTATTTGGAAAAAGGGTTATTTAATTATGTATGTAATTCTTAAAATCATGCCTATTACCCTGTTGAAAATCTCCAAGCTACTAAGGAACAGCAGAGCTCTTATAGCAGAGCTGATAGCACCTGCACCATATGGAGATCATATTCAATGCAATAACATTACAAACTCAAAATCCATTAGAAATAGTACAGGGAGAACATGAGAAATCCAGAGCTGAAGAAAGGCTAGAGTAGGAAAGATGTCATTTAATTTTGGTTGATATCTTAAAGGAAAATACTTTATTTTTAAATATCATGCTATCATTTATTTTAACTAGATACTGCTGTATTTATATATTCAGCAGTGCAGAACATCAAAAATGCCAAGCCTGTTTATTTTTATCCAAGAGGCAAGCATCAATTGACTGTAAAACAGTGTGTGCTGACAGTGCAATTAAATATAAATTATCTAACGTTAATCTTGCGTGTCTGTGGCACCTGCCGTGCACCAGATACCAACTCAGCGAGGGCACCTACAAGAGCGGAGCTCTCGGAGCCGCTCTCAAAACCGCCGTTCTGCCCTAGCCAGGAAGCCCGGCCACGCAGGAGCGCTCAGGAACACGAGGCTGGCGCCTTGCAGAGACACCAGCGTGAGCGGCTCACAGCTCCCCTGCACATCACACAGAGACCTTCTTATTTCCACATCTATTCTGGGCCATTTATGAAGCAAAGTTGGACAAAATGTGAAAGCCAATATCCCTAGGATTTGACTCCACTTCACTGTTAATCTCTGCCTCTTCGCCACTTGTTTCACTGTCAGTGCACAAAGAATCTGGTGAAGAATCTGCTGCATATTTGTCTTAGATAACTCCAATGTCCCAGGTGCCTCATTACCTTTTATAGTTACCAATTACCAGTGTGTATAACAACAGCAACACACCCCCAAAAAGACAGATAGAAAACAGGTATCTGTTTCTGACACCTTTTCCCAAGACTTGGCAACACGATCAGGTCGGTACCTAGGTAATGAGCTCTGCTAAGTTTGTGCTCAGAAAGTTCGCACATTGGAAAATGTTCTTTACATAACAGGAAAACTTGCCCAAGCAAAGTTACCTGCAGACAGAACAGGAGCAACACTTGGGTCTGAAAACCTTGAGATCAACCACGGCCTCCTCTGCGTACCTAAAGGAACAATACTAATTCTTTAAACACAAAGAGACTGCTCATTGAAAACGCTGAAAGGCAGAAACACGGAGAACACTGACCGACCAAAGGGACAACTTGTACCACCTTGTACAGGCTCTACAGAGCACCCACCCATCCTACTCCTCACACCGACCATAGGGTCCATAAGGATCCTGGCTCAGACGCATCCCTCCCTTCTCTCTCCATAACACAGGCCAAACGTTCAGACTCACACTCCAGTTTTGCAGACTGTGCAAGTCCACAAACACTCAACTGACCATCCAGCCTGCGGTTTTGCAAAGTTTGCTTTCACTCTACTCACTAGATATATTAAAAAACAAAATCCAAAAGCTATATTTGAACAATTACATTAATTGACGTCCAGAGTGTCTGTTTTAAATACCACTAAAATCTTTCAAAGGGATTACAAAGTAAAATTCATTTTATACATTAGTAAAATAGCACTTTTGGCTGCAGCTATTCTTACAAGGTAGCAGCTACATAAACTATAAGCACACTTCTACCATTTACTTTATTAAGCGTTCTTATTAAATGACTCTTAACAAGTCACTTTGAATTTGGAATAACTACATTTTAAGATAGTATTTTATTGTAAGGAAATTGAAACAACCAAACAAAAAGTTTCAGGACAGTTCTACAGGAAACTTACCAATAACTTCTCTCAAAGTCAGAGCCATCTCAAGTTGTTTTAGATAAAAATGCTCTTGCTGGACACTTTTTTTAAGATCACCCCAAAGAATATTATGATGATGGCTTGAATTCTTTACAGGATTCCACTGCTATTTTTCCATAATTGTGCTACTTATATTATCCAAATTTAAACATTAATTCTGCTATTGCTAAAACCAGCAACAAGTTGAACATTTTACCCTTGACCCCAGGAAAGAACAGATATTTTAGAAAGTAACACACACTGGTTTCTCTGAGAAGTTACGGATTTCCTGTGATTTGCCAGGTTAAGATACTGTAAGCACTTCAGAAGATGGACAGTTTTCCCAGTTTACAGATGAGGAACTCACAGAGCAGGTCATGGAAATATCTGGATAAGGCAAATGGAGTTTTGTGCTCCAGCCAAGTGCCCATCCTGCTTCATCATGATGGTGCCTTTCTCTTGTTGCTTATCCAGAAATTTCACTATCTTTTCTTCTTGTAACTGTATTAACCACCTTTTTCCAGGGATTGCTTCCTTTTGAGTTATTATGTGCAACTGAAAGCAATTCTCTCAATGCAGAATATGTAACTTACGGACATATTTTAAAATTCCAATCACATTTCTCTCGTTTCTTCAAAAGCCTTACAAACCTGTCCATGCTCACACTCTGGCATGTTGTTTCTGCAACACCTCTACTACAACAACCGCTCTTAATCTCTGCCCTCAAGTTACCATTTTCCATACAGCTCTGTCACTTCCAGATACCATGATTTCCTCTCACATCCTTATTAACGCAACATTAAGCACCTTACAAGCCATCTCTTTATGGCAGAGGAATAAGATCAGAAACACCAGATTACCTGTGAAGCTCCCTCCACCTGTAGCCATCTTGCCCTGTAAATACCATCCATGTTTTTCATACTTGGTGCACAGATGTTTTTGCTGCCTGGTAATAAAAAAACTTACAGGAAGTGGTACCAAATGTTGTATGAAATACTAGACTGCCTGAAAATAAATAACAAATCACTCTGCTACAAGTCTCCAATCTACACTGCACTCTTTCTATTATGTGCTATTCCTTCTTTGGTTGGAATTGCATTTGGCTCACAAGAACAGGTATTTTTCATTTAAGATTCTTACCTTCTCCTTGGAAATCTGGCTTGCATTCAGTTGCAACAGTTAAATGTGGCAGGGAAATGAAACTCTGGCAGCAGCTCTTCTTCACTTTTACTCAGCATTATCAGAAGCACAAAGTCCAGCAAATCCCATCAATTTCCACCAGCCAGTTGCCCCTTCGCCACTGGTGGGAGGCAAGCAGGGGGATGAAGCTGCTCTTCATACACACAACTCGGGCACTGTGGGGATCCAGGCTACGGTCCCACCCAGAGACCACAGGTTGAGCACCTCAAAAGCACAGGCACAGCCCACCTGCAACAGATAAACAGGAAACACAGTCATTCCGGTACGTCTGAATGCAAGAGCAATAGATCAATGTTCCCTAATATTTTGGGAGAAGCACCCAAAGCCTGCAGTGCATTCCTCAAAGGGAATCAGCACAAAGACCAGCTACTGCTCGTGCAGTATCACCACAGAATCACCAGCGCTCATTAGAAAAGTAAAATAAAACCACGTGTGTGAATGAAGCGCAGCCTCCACAATGGACTCTGTGAAAGACATAGTAGGATCTATTAATAATGTCCGGAGCAGTTTTATGGCATGCATTTAGTGTACCTGTAAAAAGAGATGTCACCAGTGAAATAAAAAAAAAATAAAAAAAAAAAAAAATAAAAATAATAAAAAAAAAGACTAATTCAAAATAATATTGATCAAATTGCCAGGTCAGCGAACCATAAAATAAGTATCTTCTCCAACAGGTCTTTGTTGCTGACTGAGGAACCATTAGCATGACCTGTTTTCCTAAATAAAAAAGACTTTCCACCTAGTGATTTTACTTTCTAGAGACTACTGGAAGAAACAGATACAGAATTTTTAAAAGTCAGCTCATATATATTGATTCTATGATAAAAGAAATTATTAAACACTGATTGTGACCAAGGGGAGCTCAGCACAAATAGGATATATTTTAACATTGACTGTAACTATATAGAAGCTTCAATTAAAAAAGTTAAAAACACAAATGCATATTTTGCTATCACTTAAAAAATATATTTCATAGGGAAAAGAATTCAGACATGAAATAGTATGTGGCACACATCTGTTTCCTAACCAGAGTGCTTCTGAAACCTGCCTGAACAGCAAAAACAAAACACAGCTAGCCCTAAGTATGAATAACTGCACTGAAATATTTTACTCAGGAAATTGGGATAAGAGCTTCCTCATGTGAAATGGGAGGTATCCATCAGTGTCAAGGTCTACACTCAGCAGTCCTACCCAAAAAAAATGATTCTTCTGACTGAAGGCCCAGATTTTACCACCTTCCTTTCCCAGGAGCCAGGCAGGCTGAAGAACAGATCTACTCTCTTAACTAAGCTCTTCACGCTGACGTGGGGCCCAAGAGGCTTTGCATAATTCGGCCTCAGGGTGCTGAGGCTCCCAAATGCTGCTGAAATTAATGGGAAATGAGAGTGCCTGCACCTTGCGGAATTGGAGCCAGCTGGCAACAATCCGGCAACATCAGATTACGGTTCTCAGTGCAGAAATGAAACAACCCCAGGACAGCACAGGGAAGACCCACATCTTCACAACATCCCACCCACGAGTGACACTGAAAAATGAGGCCCACAGCCTTTGGGTCTAAGTCCACAAATTAAGCAGCCATATATTTAAAATAATAATAGATACTGTATTTGTATGACCACCTCTCCAAAGAGAAAACGTATCACTACACAAACAATACAATCCCAGAGCAACACAAGATAGATAAGAAACCTGATGAGTTTCAAAATAAATGAAAACAACTCTCACACAAATAAAAGCAAGCTCAGATGGTTCTCCTGCTGATAATGGCTTTTGAAAGCACATCAAGAAAATCAGATCAAATACACTATGAAATAGATACTCTACTAATTTAAGAGGAAATTGAAAACAGATATTAAAGGGCTACGTGATGCAGAAAATCATGAGAGACTTGTAATTTTCCTACTGCATTGACTTGCATGAGCTTCAGGTCAATCCCTAACTCCAGACCTTTTACCAAGCTCTCTTTATATAACAGTTGCACATTTGCACTGTTGTCATAAAGGTTTTGTCAGCACTTCCCTTATAAACCTCTTATCAGGAGTTTAAACTTGGTCATAAAAATATGCTTCAGGCTGAAAATTGGATTGAAAAGCCTCAGTCTATGAACTACAGAAAAATGTTGGAAACACAGGAAGGCAGAATTGGCTGAGGCTGGAAGGAGCCTCTGGAGATGACGTGCTCCAAGCCCCCTGCTCAAGCAGGGTCAGCTGGTTGTGCAGGGCCGTGTCCAGTTGGGTTTTGCGTGTCTCCAAGGGTGGAGACTCCATGACCCCTCTGGGCCATCTGCTCTAGGGTTCGATTCTTAAAGAAGATTTCTCTTATGTGCACTTATCTTCTGTTATATATTTCATTTTATATCGAAGAAAACAAGTTTTAAGCTACTAAGAACTAATTCCTTTGCAAGGTTGTCATGATCCAAATACATATAAAAAACAGCCACAATTCTTTTTTTTTTCTTTTAAAATGTAATAGAATTTAATCTAGGCCCAGGATCAATCAGGAAACCTGCCCTGTTCTGGCTCTTGAGTGTCCCTCCTCCTGCTCCCCCATGCCAGCTCTGAGCTTCTCTGCAGCCTCACAAGCAAAGCACAAATAGAGAAGCCTTTGCCTTTTAGAGAAGAACTCAGCAAGTGACTCTTTCTTTTGAATCCTTTTCTGGTACATTAAAAAACAAAAGAAACCTCACTGATTTCATCTCTATGTTACTTTAACACATTTTTACTATGTTTTAACCTTTTCCTCCAGTTGTATCAATAAGGTTTTCAAATTGCTTGCTGTCTATCTGCCATAGGAAAGTTCCTCCCGGTGACAAGCTGTTAGTTAGAGGAATCTGCAGGATCAGCTACACGTTTACTGCCAACCTGCCTGCCAACCTTCAGCCTCCTTGTCAGGTCGTCAGTTATCTCAAGCAGTTCACCATTTCTCAGTATAATTTTGACTTTATCTGTAAAAAGTCTGACCTCTGAGGAACTGATTGTTCCAATGCCAATCACAAGACACCACTAAAGTTTGAGGATTTTTAAAGATAGAAATATTCACATTTTTCCTTTTGTTCCTCCTTATATTCCAGGAAAGTCTGTGCATCCTCTCCCTACTTTGATGGTCATTACGTGCTCTGAGGACAGACAACACGTAGCTCTGGCTCTGGAGCAGTACAGCTCCCAGCCCCGCTTTGGAAATTCTGTTGAGAAGCTGGTGTCTTTTGGCAGGTAAAACAACTGCGGCCAAGAGCTGATATCAACGGTGCTGCAAATGACCAAACCCTTTCAAGTTACAGCATCCCTACCCATTAGGAGATGTTTCAGGTGAACCGTATGCCCTGAAGAGCTGGTCAGAAACATGCTGACATAATCAACATGTCCACCAGCTCGTGCATTTAGCACTTTCTACTTTCACATTTCAACCCATTCCTTGCTCAGTAACTGATTCATTGCACCAGAGGCGCCTTTGACGTCAGCCTGTGTAACTGCTGGTCTGCAGCAGGCTTTTCACTCCGTTAAATTAAAGGTTACTTGCTCCCACCATCTTCAGGCCTGTTTTTAATCACCACCATATGTCAGTGGCTGACCTCAGATTACTCAGTTTAGTAACACACACCGCTACCTTCCAGGCTTAACATGTGGCTTCCCATACAACAAGCTAGTTCCTAAGATGCCCACATTCCAAACAGCGAAGTCAGGAGCTAGCAGCAGCCAGGGTCCCCTGGCTGAAAGCCCCTATTTTGGAACTTTTCATGCCAAGAAAATCTACTCACAGCAGATTCAGCAAAACAGAACAGTTTTGCTCTTGACCTCTCAGAGGAGTTTGTATTTTCACATGATACTGTAATTAATACATTTAAAATCTGCTCTTGATACTTTACAGACTCTCTTTAAGGTATATTGTTACAGAAGCCAATGACCCACATAGGCCCAGAGCTGCTTCTTATCTCAGAGTGAAACCAAGCACTTGCACAGGAACTGTTCCTCACTTACAGTCTCCCACATATTCTTTTTACTTTTGTATATAAGTCACTTCTCAATTTCAGTGTTATATTTTCTGGCACAGATGCTTCTCCCTTCAATTTAATGTCTTTTAGACATTAGGTGTTAGACTTTTTTCACACTGGCAGGCAAAGCACATGAAAGAAACTATTTTGGCTCCCTTGTATAACTGCATCACCAACCAAATGCCCTGAAATAAAAGAAAACATATGGCAGCGATAAACACTTACGTATTTTTATGCTCTTCTCGTAAAGCAACCTTCTTAGAGTGTACGCTGCAGACCAACACTCCCTCCCCACCAAAAAGCCTGATTTTAGAGCAAATCGCACTGGATTAAGCTCACATGATGCAACAGCTCTTGATCTGACACACTTCTTAAAGCACGATGGGGTTTTGTTTACACCGGAAGACATTTGATCCAAAGCAGCAGGAGATTATAGAGCTGTCTAATTAGAATGTCTTTGCAATTTATAGTGCATAATGAATGCTGGGCACTGCTGCTTCAGGGACTGGGCAAAGAACAAGCAAAGCTGGGTTCTACCCCTAGGGGAAAAAACCTTAAAAAAAAAAAAAAAAAAAAAAAAAAAGAGAGAGAGAGAGAGATAAGAAGGTGCCTGTGAAGCCTGAGGTGCTTCCAGTTTTGGCCCTCCCAGTGCCAGGCACCGGTGGGCAGCAGCTGGAGGCAGGTGGTGTTGACCCTCCCACTGCCCTCCAGCTGCACACTCCTCTGCCATCCCAGCCCAAGAGGCAGTGCTACCAACCTCAAAAGCAACAGAGCCTTCGCCTTGCTACGTTTGCCACCCAGACTCGGGAACACCTTAAATGGGCCCCTAATGTTGATCCATCAGTAGTCCCCAGGAATACTCAAAGGAATCAGGAAAAGCTATTCTGGGCACATTCTTTCCAATTGCTGATGGCAGAATGTCTCTGCAAAAGCAGAGGTGAAGGGAAAGGCACACAGCCCTGCTAACCCGTGGAGCTGTACTATAGGAATAAAGTTGCATGAAAATGATCAACATTTCCAGATGAAATGTGGCTGGCTGAGCACCCAGCAGTAAACACAGACAAACACATTACACTAGCACTCAGTGTTTAATTACCTCTGGACTGTGGCAGTTGTTGAGCTGCTGGCAGCACAAGGGCACGTGGAGGCCGAGCTCTCATCTACAACTGCCTAGGCAAGAGTTAGGTGGATTCTTGAGAAGAACAAAAGATTCAGCAACAGAGCAACCCTCTAGACACAGCCTCTGGCCTGAAATATTGAAGTGTTGGAGTTTTTCAGCCAACAATTAAGAATTTAGTCTCCTTCCAAGAAAAAGGGCCATTATTTCTGCTGACAAATTCTCAAATTCATCCCACTGCAGCAGCCAAGCATACTTCAGTTTGACAAAGCTCCACTCAGCAGACACAAATCTCACAGCAGGGACATGCAAGGTAACCTTAACTCCAGGAAGCACAACCAGCAGTGCCCACCCCAAACCTCACACAGTTGCATTCCTTAGCACTGAACGACAGTAAAGCACCATAGAGCTAAGTGTATCACTTATTAATGATCTTTGAGAAGCTAAATAGGATCATCAATTCATTCCTATCGGAGCTGTATGCCTGACGTGGCGAGGGCTGAACATAATCCCAATGGATTGATGGCACTTTCTTGCCTTTTGTAACATCCACCAAATTCTTCACGCCCTTAAAACAGCCAAGTTATAATTTGAATGTGAGTGACACTGTACCCAACTGACTCATGTGCACTCATGAGACTGACCAACTACCAGCAATGCCAAGAGCAATGACACGTTTTTCAAGCTGATGTGCTCCTGCATTCCCACACATGAAACTAAAACCACAGGCTTCGTGTTTGCACCCTGTAGACAGTCTGACTTTGGGGTTGTCCAAGTGCAGTGTGATCAGTGATCCTTTTGCCATTGTAAGCCAATATATTTTAACCACCTTGTAGATTGCTAAGTGCACTGGGGAGATTTATGGCGACTGATAATGTAAAAGGTGACTTTGTAATTTTGTGGCAACTTTTTGTTCCTTCTCGTCAGGTCTCCAGAGTCGTTAGGATTTTGTAGTGTAAGTGAACCTTAAACATTTGTTTAAACTAAAACTAGATTTGCCTGAGTAATACTTACTTCCTCTTTCTTCTTTTTTTTTTTTTTTCAAAACCAAAAGCATTTCTGTTCTACAAGGTCATAAAGCAGTTTGACATAATAGCTGCTTCTTCATAATGTTTTTTCACTTAAACTTTCCAGGGTGGGTTAAGGATACAGATATTAAAATGCAAAATCAAATACAAGTTATTTTCAAAGCACTAATGTAAAAAAAGAGAACTATTTTCCCATTTTCTAGACTAATATTTACCATCTTTGACTGCCTTACTGCTGAGCAGATTGCTGCATATTTCAACATTATCTTTTAACAACTTGACAGATCCACCTATTTTCCTCTGCTTATTTTATACCAAGTTGGAAGCACATTGGTTCCTTTTCCACACTTTGAATCACAGTATTTGTAGCAAAGCACAAAGTCCTGTGATTTACTGTTAATGTTTTGATTATACTTTACAGAACAAACTTGGGTCTCCAGCCCCGTTGCTCTGTTTGGTGTGATGTGCTCAGCAATACGGCCAGTGGCCTCGGGAACCTCCACATGACAGATTCTGTCCGCACAAACAGGAGCCAGGCAAGCAGCTCTAAGACCTGGATGGAAAAACAGAATCAGCACCCACCTGGGAGCCCCGATTACTCGCACGCTGGCACCAGCAGGGAGCGCGTGCTTTCTGGGAAGAAAAAGGAATCTTTGGCACCTCTATCTTGCACATTCACTAAATACCAGCAGTTTCTTCTTTTAATCATCTAAACGCTGTCATCATAAGCTGTCAGTGCATGGGATGGGTAGCTAAAAACACACATTGATAAAATAAAGACAGAATAAACGGCATCATGTTATAAATTCATTTATAAACACAAGCAAAGGATTGTGCTTTAGCCACATGTGGACACTTCCTTGTCTAAGGAAACACCCATGCTGCAGTCTTGCTGTTTAGGCCCTGAGAAGACAACCCTCTCTCCAACAAAAAGGACTTGAATTCACTTCAGTTTTCTGTTTCTTCAGATTATAACTGGTAATTCTACTAATTATTTCCAAATGGATTCTTAGAGTTATTACAGAAGTGATTTTGCACCCAGTGAAGCACACAAGAAGCTTTATTTCTTTTTCTAGTGATCGCATCTTCATAGGAAGAAAGACTGGGAGGGACCTCCTGGGTCATCAAATGCAATTCCCTGCTCTCATGGGCCACCACACAACACAACCTCTTCACAAATGAGCAAGATCCATCTTAGAGGTCATTTTGTTTCTTGTCCCCTCTACTTTAAGTGGAAAGTCGCTCCAGAACTTCACCACTCAAGTGGCTAGGAACTCTCTTCGTACCAAATTAAATTCATTCATGGACAGTTTATCCACGGTGCTAATGCTGCCCTTCAGCTTAAATAACATTTCTACCTTCCTTTTGGTCCATTTACAGAGAGCAATCAGAATCTCTGCCATTCTGCTATTGTATTAGCTTGGAAAGCATTGGCTACATCTGCCTAACTGCCTAAATCCTAACCCAGCTTCATTGATTTACAGAGACTCTTTTCTAAGGCCAGGAACTGGCTCTGTACCACATCAGGGAACTCAGCTGTAGGCTCTTTCGGAGCAAGTCAGTCTGATCCATAGGCATTTTCCTAACTATACCAGGTTATATCCCCTGAGGACACCTGAAAGAAAACACAAACCACCATGAATGTTCCAGGTGCTACTAAATTCTGGAACACTTGTGGGAACTGCAGCTGGAAAACTTTGTGACTATTCACTGTTTTGAGAGCACAATGGCAAAAATCGATAGCAAAAAAGCCCCAAATCCTTTGCTGGTTTCTATAGGAAAGTGTGTTTCTCTCCCCTTCTGTTAAACCCTCCTCCACGTGCTGTAGTACAGAAGAGGACATACACGTAACTATGTTAGAAAATGTGCACGAATCGGCACATTCTGCTGGTTTTATCTTTGCAGGTGCACATAAATACACAGACGAGTTCAACAAACAGAAGCAGCCTTCTCTGGGAAGGGGGAAGGCCCAGACATGGGTGAGGCAGCATTCAGAATCCTTGAGGCACCAAAGTTCGGTCCCCCCCTCGCCTTTTTCGGTCAGCATTACTCTTTAAAGCACAGATGTTGCAGATACTTCAGAGATGACATGGCAGTTGCCTCTCAGAGATACTTGATGTGAATCGGCAAGTCATGAACTTAACACACTTGTGCCTTAAAAGGGAAGAGTAAGTAGAAAACTTCAGAAGAGGAAACATTCATCAAGAACAACACTGACAGAAATGTATTTTACACAGCAAACACTAATTGGCCAAGAAGGGAATTTTGAGGTATCTTTTACAACTAAATGAAATATTAGAGATGTTATTGTTGCAAGTACTGTGATATAAAATGCACTATTAAATCCCTTGAGCAACAGGCTCTGAAAGCTGGAAGGAAAAGATGAATGATGCAAAAGGATTTCTTGATCAATAAGGTCAAAGGTAAATACGGCAGAAGTAAAATAGATTATAGAACATGAGATTTGGCAGATAGAGATCAATTAGAAACCTTAACAAACTTGTCTGCAACAACTGAGAAGTGGACATATCGGAATCAGTACTATTAGGAATGTTAAAAAAAAAAAAAAAAAAAAAAAAGACAGTTGGGAGAGGAAATTCTCCCCAAAAAATAAATTCCAGTTGACGGAAGACATGCACAGGGTGATTTTTACTGAGAAGATCACAGCTCCAAATGAGCTAATTCACATTAAATATTCCTATTATTTGCTCACCTAAAGTAAATAACAGCAGAAACGAAAGAAAGGCACTTGGAAAAAAACAGATGGAGTTGAACCGGGCACCAACATTGTTGTAAGATAATATAAAAATATTAAATGCTCTTAATATAAAGGTAATGATATTAACAGAAATAGCATTAAAAGAACAAAATGAAGGAGATATTAAAAAAAAAAGAATCACAGATAAGTTATCTTCTGCTAAGGCAGGGTTATTTTTTCTTTCCCTGATTTATTTTACATAAATCTCTGCTTGTACACGTGCAGGAAAGGCACCGGGGAGCTGTGGAGAGGAGCAGCCTCTCAGCAGCTCTGCGGCCACCGCGCCGAGGGGCCCCGCGCCACCCCGCTCCCTCGGGCGTGGGCTCAGGACACCCGCACCGCGCGGCAGGGCCCTACCTGCCCCGGCACTGCAAAGTAGCTGCTGCACAGCATTGCTCTTGGGCAAGGCGAGAACCAAGCTCCTGGATCACACAATCTGCATGGAGCCATCCCCACAGCAACGCCCTCTACACACCGAGTACTCAGCCCTCTACTTCCCAAGTATCCTGGTACATGGAGCAAGGAGATTTGCCACTGATGCAACTGGACAAACACAAAAGTGATGCAGACTTCAGCTGCGGGAATCTGTGTCTTCCCTTGCCCTGGAATTAAGGGAAAAGCCCTCGGTGTGGGGTGGGGTGCTAGGCACAGAGTGTGCCCAAGTTCAAAACTGTAACCATAGGGTCCTGTAAGATACCTGAACTGACTGAAGCACTTCCACAGTTTGCTAAGGGGGTCAGCTGTGAGGACAGACAGGGTAGCAGGTTATGGCAGCACAAGTGAAATAATTCTCCAGAAAAGAAAGATGATGAGAAGACGCAGCTCCTCTGTTCTTCAAGTCTCAATCTCCCCTGACAAAATGGGATATTAATATTGCCTCTAATTCACAGAGAAGACTGTGACGTGATCCAAGATTTCAGCATTATGAACTGCTATATAAGCATAGCAAGTGGATATATATTCCCCCAATCCTCCCTCATCACACACAAAGAACTGGTAAAATACTCTTCCTTACACTCTGCTCAATTAGTGCTAACTATGGCTTTCAGGCAAAACCAAAGCAGTTGAATAGGGTTCCCTCCAAAGAATAATCAGGGAGAAAAGACTTGTTCTTATTCATGCAGATCAAATGAATTTTCAAATATTGCTTCGGCTGAAACTGCACGTTTTTGACCAAGGTGTTAATATTTCCACCACATCTTAAAAGGTAGTCTATTGGGAGTATTAGTATCTATATTTACGCATTTGTAATCCTCTAAACAGAGCTAGCTCATGGATCCAAATATTTGCAACGTATCACAAATACTTTGAATAAAAATCGACTATGCTTGAAAGTAGTTTGCATATTTAAGGAGTAGTGTTCTACAGCTAAAATAAATGGTAGCTAAATATAGCTCCTAAGGCAAAGTTTTTTTTTTTTTTTTTTTTTTTTGGAATGATAGCTGTCATCAGCAGACACTTTAAACTCTTAAAAGAGCATCTCCCAAGGGCATTTTTCAGGAGCCCAGACAGATGTTATTGCTTCTGAAATGCATCTTCCATTGCTTCTGCCATTCTGTTATACATCATCTATGTGCCTTCACTGTGCTCGTGGTCTAAGCTACCAGATTCCTATTTGTCCTCTTAGATTTGCCGGGAGGTTTCCCTGGGGAACTGTATCTTTGCAGTTGCAGTCCAAAACTTCAAGGTTGTAATCTCAGTGAAGCATCCTGCCATAATTATGTTTAGACTTGTGCTTTAAAATTAATCATTTCATTGCATTTCCATTTGCAGCCTGAAGCAAGGAGCAACATCTTATTACATACTGAATACCTGAAAGCAGAACAGATTTGGAAGTCCTGGATGGATTTATTTAGGAAGAAAAACAAAACAACAAACAAACAAAAAAACCCACCCAAACATACTACAACAAAAATCCCAACTTCAAAGGGTGCCTCTTCCACACACTGGGCATCACATCCCAAGTTAAAACACACAGTATTTTATTAAAGGCATCCTCATCACACAGAAGCATCCCAAACCCTTGCATATTTAGTTCCTCACATTCCCAAAGGCCTCCAAAGGGAAAGAAGGTCAGATAAATGGCGCAACATGAAGTCAGTAAATCTAGATTCGGTCAAGAAAGATGCTTCACAGATCATGTCCTGAATCCAGGATACTTCTCATTCCTAATGAGATAAATTCATCTAGAATAGACAAAATCATTCAGAGGATGGAGAAAGGAAAAGTTATCACACATACACTATTGTGGAAAATTTAAATCAGAACTTTAATCTGATCTTGGCTGATCCCCAATGGAAAGTGCAGTTTTTATGGCCACTGAAACCACCTTCCATCCGTCCTCCAGCAGCGTGTGGGCAGGGTGCAGCCTGGTACAGAGCCAGCTCCTCTGCAAGCGCCAACGCTCGGCACCATCCACCACCACACAGCCAACCCCAACGCTTTTCAACTTGTCAAGTCAAGTCTTGAAAGCTTAATCTCAATATACCTGCTGACATGGATGTCCCAGGCTAAATGAAAACATGCTGGAGCACCAGCCTGGGTCCCCTGTTCCCTCCCACTCAGCCACCAACGCTCAAGGTCCCACATCGTTCCCTGTTTCCATGTCTATGATTCCCACCAGGGTCCCTCTCCCCCTCCATCAGTTCCGAACAAAATCCCACCAGCATGAAGGTGATGGGAATAGTCATCATGTATGTTTTTAATCTAAAGGGAAAAATTCCGTTATTCCCAGCCTGGTTTTGAGGATATGCTCAGCCAGCCATAGGTTGCCTGGTTTGCTCTTTGCCTTTGAAGCATGTCCACTCTTTTCCACACATGTTCCATACCTGCACACGCCAATGCAATTTGCTTGGTTGTAAAACCCACACAAAAGCAGCACAGTTGGGGTAAAATTAATTCCTGCAAATGCTCGGTTAATTTTTTTTAAATAGTTTGGAATAGATGTTCTCCAAGAACAACTAAAAGTCAGTATTAAGCAGTTTAGACAGTATTTGTTCCAAAAGTTTCTAGAGAAAAACAGGATCTTTACTTACAGAATAAGATACTTTGTGTCACATCAGAACTATGTACTAGCACAGGGCTTTATTGCTACAGTAATGAGTAAAGAAAGTGATTTTTTTTTTAACTCCACTATCATTAAAGATTTAAGATTATTGCAATAATTTTCTGCTTCTCCTTGGCTTTATTGAGCCCAGTCAAGCTGATATATTGCTGTGTACTTCACTCATTCCTGCTGATGGATGATATGAAGTATGTAGACAATGCCAATGTCCAACTAAAAAGAGGAATTACAGAAAAAAGAAGATAAGCAGTTGTAGATGATGAAGTGCTGATTAATAGATTATCCTCCCCCAAAACATCCATGGTCATATTTTAAGCTGCCAACAGCATTGCAACTGAATGAACAAGCATTTCTGGAACCCAGAGAACACCACGGAGCTGACCTTTCTGAAAACTCACCCTTAACAGCTTCCCTGAAGATTTATTTCTTCCCCTTAGCTTCAGAGAAAAACAAGCCCGGGCTCCATGGTTTCTATCCACGAGTACGCAGGGCACTTGGAGGAGCAGAGATTTGCTCCTCTTGCCTCACTTTTCACCTAGTGCGGGTAGCACTGCAGGATTTAGGGACATGCATTAACCTGAAACCACTGAATACTGGCTCAAAGAGGCGATACCAACACCCGGGAACTGCTCTTACCCAACACAGCTTTGGGAAAATGAGATGGGAGATGCCTCGGAGATGCCGCTGCACAAGACCCAGTGTGACCCTCAGCTGGAGGAGTTCTTGGCCAGACACACCAGCTTCCTAAAAATCCTACTTCCAGGCTGGCAAACACACTCAATCCCTGCTGACATTTTAAACTGTTGATTTTTTTAAAATACTGCTTATCATAAATCAAGGGAAGAAAGAAACCTGGATGAATGATATTTAAGAAGACATGCACAAGCAGAAGAAAAACATGACTTTTTTTTAGAGATAGCCAATTAAATCAACTAGTTCACACGAAAACATGTTTATTAAAGTTGACAGGAAATAAACATTGCTTAGACAGTCTCCGGTTTCCACAAGACAACCTGAAGCCTTTTTCAGTTGCTAATTTTCTCAGAGTGACAAGATATTATAGCTTGATGGGCTACCAGTCATAAAAGTTGAGCTTTTAATTGAGCTTAATATTTCCAAGTGTCCATTTCAAAGTTAAGGCAACAAATTTTAGAACATTTTCTAATGAAAACATAGTTTCCCTTCTTATATAATGTTGCCCCAAAGATGCCATTAACCTGGCACGAACATGGGATTTACATCAGTGTCCAGCTTCTGCTCCCTCATGCTTCAGGGGATCAGCAGTTGCTGTGCACAAGTGGCCAAAACCCTGCAGGAATCGTCCTTCCTTCTTGTTCTGGCATTTCTGAGCCAGCTTCCTTGCAGGTACCGACTTCTGCACTGCTTTTTCCTCAGTGCTTCATCAGCACAGCTCAAGCAAAGTCTATCAGGCTTTATGCTAAAATTTCTTACACCAGATCTTCAAGCAGTGAGAAG
The DNA here is from genome assembly GCF_003342845.1 of Nothoprocta perdicaria. Taxonomy (NCBI): domain Eukaryota; kingdom Metazoa; phylum Chordata; class Aves; order Tinamiformes; family Tinamidae; genus Nothoprocta; species Nothoprocta perdicaria. Next base: position 1,833,761 of record NW_020455533.1, read on the forward strand.
AAAACAAATGATGTCTATTGGAGCGCTCGCTCACAGAGGCCTGATGCAACTGTGTGACAGATTTACTTTAAGAACTACACTTTAAACATAAGCAACAGTTCAAAAAATTGGGCACTGACATAAATTACTGTTTTAGATCAATAGACATTTGCCCAATACATCTTTCTGTACCAAGCTAGCAAATATGTGGAAAAACTCTTAATTACCCGGAGAGCGTCACGATGGCGGCGAGGATCAGCAGTGGGGAAGGGACGGGTGACGGCCCCGGCTGCCGCCTGTGCAGGGCCGCGCGGTGACACAGGCGCACAAGCGTCCTGTGCAGCTCCACATGACAGCACGGGGTTAGACACGAGCTATGTGGGGCAGAAATCCCATGCAAAGGGAGGAAAGCGGGCTTGGAGGCAGCGCCTTCAGCACCCACCAAATTATCACACAGGGGACAAAAAAGAACGATCCAACATAAACCAGGAAAGCTCGATGCCCGACACAGGGTAGTGCAGAAACGCAGCAGGAAGCAGACAAACCATTAGAAATGAGTTTGGGTCTGTGGTTACTGAAGTCCTTTTAAATAGTTCTCACGCGCTGTCATCACTGCATAGCTCTAGCTATAGTCACAAAGAGAGCAATAGCCTAGATAAATAAGAACCTGGTGACTATGGACGCCAGTGAAACCCCTGGTGCTGGTCACCACAGATGAGCACCACGTTTTACCCACACAGTGCTTAATGAACAGTTCACTTCATATTTAAGTGTTCAGTATATTATCCTGGCATTTTCAGGGCAGTTTCTATGCTGATATACGGGCCTGTCCTTGTTCTTTAGACCATTTTAAATAAAATCCTTAAGTTCAAAAATTGTTGCTCATTAGCACATTGCTTGGTAGTTCTTAATGAGTTGAACACACTCAATTCCAGTAAACTTAACACGAGAGAAAACATCTTGCTCACCCAGCCAAGGGTAGACATAGGTAATTCTTTATTTTGTAAAAATAGCTACATAAGTGACAAACATGACACAGTGTAGGAACACAGCTAACACTATGAGGATGCTACTTTGATATCATCTGTGCATGTTTATACGGATCATGAACCTTAATAAATCTACCGCAAGAAAACAACCCATCCAAGCCAAACACTTAAAATAGAGGGTAGCTGCAAAATGTCAGAGGCCCTTGTCTGGAAGCCACGTCAGGCCCCATAGCCAGGGGGGAAAGGGGGTGTGATTAGGGGAAATTCAGTAAAAGAAAACCAGAAGAAAGTCACGTTTTACACAGCAACCTCCTCGCTCCCGTCCCTCGCACTCTTCCTGAGGACACAGGAGAGCCAAAGCACACGGTGCCTCATGTGCACTCGCTGGCCCGTGGATTTCTGTGCTCTGCAGGATGATGAGATGAGGAAATCAATGCAGTTTGTTGTGGGAAGGTGGACACGTGAGGAAATAAAAAGGTAAGAACTTGTCACAGCCAGAGCCAGAGTCTGGAGGAACCAAAGTCCTCCACTTCTATGTACTTATTCAACATTACCTTATCCTGGAAAGGAAGTAAGTCCAAATTAAAGAGATATATATTTTTTCCACAAAAAGATACATATTTTTTCCTGAGGAAAAATAAGCCCTTTATACAAGAAAAAGTATAGTATTTCCACCCCTCCTAATTTCAGTGCACAAAATATGTTTGAATAAAAATAGGAACCAGGTTTTAGTGTAAATTAGAGCAGAAAGTAACAGCAGGAGGGACTAGATTGCAACCAACAGCCCAATTTAAAATGAATTCATTGTTCGACTCACTTCACAAAGGCAGGCAAAGGATTCCTCAGTTTACCTTAACAGCACCAAGTCTGAAGCCACAAGAGGTGCCCGCATGGACAGGACTGCGGGTCACGCTGCAGCCCTGACCCCAGCAGCAATCCACGCCAACGGGAGAGCTGCTCACACACACACACACACAAAAACACACACCCCTTATTTCTGTCTAGCAAAGCAACCACTTAGCTTGCATTCTCACTGCCTTTAAATGCACCGTCTCTGTCCATTTTATTTAAAAAAGTTTTGTTGCACAGGTTCTGCTAAAAACCCTGCAGCTTTTCTGAACGCAAAGCAAAAACCTAGCGCTGCTTTTAGAGACGCTGGAGATCTGCAAGCATTTCTGTCCAGCCCATTCCCCCTTCTGGGGCACCTGTGATGTCCGAGACGGTACAGAAAGCAAGGGCGACATTCACCGTTACGCACAAAACAGCAAAATCCCACAAACATCTAAAAGGCCTCTGCACACCTCCATTCTGAACACGTTCTTGCCTCTCACCTCTCAAAAAGAAATCTCCACAAGAGGACTCATTTGGCAGATAAAGTTAATCAAAAGTGCAGAATGTCTGCCCTGTAGAATGGGATTAGTAAGTGAGACTCTTCAGTTCGTAAGAGAAGTCGCCCTCCTCCACCTGCTCCAGTGAGCAGTGAGGTGTCAGAACTAATGTCACTTGCCAAAATGATGAGGGAGCAGGTTTAAAAACAAACAGAAAGAAAGTATTTTTCATCTTGCCTAAGAAAACTATAAAACTTGCCGCCATAACAAACAGGATGCTTCCTAAGTACAATTGTTCTTACCTTCTTGCACTGTTGTGGTTTTAATTTTAAATCATGAACAAAGTTCTGGAAGAAATACTACATCTCTGCAAAGAAATGTTATAGAAGTACTACAGTCCACCTTTTATTTTAATGATTGATCTTGGTTTTAACAGTGTGAATGAGCATGCGTATGGGCATGTAAGGATGGAGAGGAAAGCAATGAAATATTTTACTTGCAAAAGAAGTATTCTTCCTGGACAAGCATATTTTTTCTTGACTGTATCAACAGTGGCTAATCCTGTCTTCAATAAAGAAAGAAGATTTAACAAAATTTCTAAACAAGATGCAGAGAAACTGAGAAAACAAAAGATGAAGGAGATACTAACTTTATTCGACACCTTTGCTATTAAAAAATGCTCTTATAAATCCTGCTGCTTAGCACGCACAAGAGTTGGGCTGGAGAAAACATCTGTCTGTGCCATCCCTGGAGGAGCCGCTTGCCAGGGCTGCCCGGAGCTTTGCCATCCAAATGCCACACGCCCGAGTCCTGCTGCAGCACAGAGAGGGATCTCAGCTATTCTGTATTTCAATATTATATTTCTGTAATTGCCTTTAGCTTTGACAAACTGCTAGATGCCCTCAGAGCAGGGCCCCGTGCTGCAGCTTGCTGAGTGCTCCCATTAATCTGCCCACAGTAATTTTAGGGGCTCCCAGTCTCACGGACAGAGGAGACCTGTCCTTGCCAGCCATGACTTTCATTCATCATTGCCGTGTCCCTTCCAGATAGGGGCTAGTGCTGTTAAGGCTGACGGCCCTGAATGCTGTAATGTTATTATTCCTCAGCAATGCCACTCCAGTTTAAGGTCTGTTGGCACTACCAATATAACCAGCAGATTTTGAGTGGCTAATAACTTTGCATTTGAATCTGCACAAGCTAGAGCTCAGAGCAGAAAATGGCATTTCCACACATTGTGTTAAAACAAAGCAAAACCTCAAACAAAATGGCAGTTTCTCCAGCAGTTTGGCAACCAGCCTGAATGAAGCTACAAAATCATGGCCTGTATTAGGTGACAGATTTAAAATTTTCAACCTCAGGAAAAAAAAAAGGACTTTTTTTTTTTAAAGCAATGGCCTATTGTGTGGGTAAACTGAAGACAAACAGAAGGCACTCGTATTTGCATACACAGATCAGATAAATGCATGATTTTAATATATAATTAGCCTTGAAGTAGAGTTACATGATGGGCATGCAGAATAGCACTCCTTTTATTTCTGAGGGTAGGAAGAAAACAAAATAACTGTGAAAAATCTGGCTGCACATGAAAATTAAATTCAACAGGTAGAAAAATTGATCATAACAAAGTTACGTGGTAAAAAAAAATATGCCTTGCAATAAAGACAGAGAAAAGCAAGCCTTCAAATTGACCTTAAATGATACAAAAATAACAACGAAGAGCATTATGTGAGGCCAAGAAGAGGCTGTAACGTAATCATGAGCAGAGGGTCAGATACAGCAGGCGTGAGAAGTGCGGGGCCACAGGCAGGCAGAGCCGGCCTGGCAGGGTGCTGCGACGGCCACGCTGAACATCGCCCTACAAACACGTCAGCAAAACGGCCCACACTGCATCCAAGCGTGGATCCCTCAGGGTGGCTCTACCAGCTGCCCTCTGCATCTTCCACAGCTTCACTTTTATAACCTGCCTTTCGCAGCATGGCTCCTTCCCAGAACCCTGCCTGGGGCGTGCGGTCCCTCTCTGCACAGAACACACACAAGCTGCTGCACATATTTTTTTCATTCCTCTGAAGACTAAATCATTCCCCATAAATGAACGAACTCAGCACATCTAAAAAGCAGAAAGATTAATCATTGTTTCTGGGATCCTTTTTTAAAATATTCAAAGACATATATTCCCCTCCCAAGCTCAAGCTTTTCCACCAATACAGGTGAACAGGATTTGCTCACTCTGAGGTAAGCAAAAGCAAAATCTGGACCATGACTTTTGGTTAGTTTAGGAACCAGCTGAGAGTTCTGCTTTATGGAACATTTTCTTTCCATTTTTGACGATAACTATGGAAGGATAGCTAGTAATTGTAACTTATTTATGCTCACATGAATAATGATGAACAAGAAGAGCGCTGGCTTGAGGCACCGCTCACACATGGCCAAGACCAGCAGCACAGCAGCAGCTACCTGCAGCCCTCCACTGAGCTGGTGCTAGGTATTCCCTGAAAGCATCTTCCTCTCTCCTGATGATAAATGCTCTAGCAGAACCTCATCCATTTACCATCAACTTGCTTCATTGCTTTAGAGAATTACTGAACAGGCAAATCACATTCACATGACAAAAGCAGTAAATAACACAACTACTCAATACATATTAATATTATCATAATTATCAATGCACAGAAACTATCAATACAGAGACCTTGGTTTTCTTTTCCTCTGTAAACTCACATATAATCCATTGTTACTTCCTACTAGCCTGAAATAACTTGGAAGCAAAAAGATTTTTTTACGCCATGCATTCTGTCCTCAAACAATAATAAACTCTATCTAAACCATTCCTGACAGATGCTTGCCTAACTTGGTCTTAAAAATTTCCAAAGAGGCAGATTACCCTCCACGTTTGGTAATCTGTTGTAGCAAAAAGCTGTTAAGCTTTTATTACCTGCAGTGGAAGGAGGTAAGTAGGAGGGACAGAATCATTTAGAAATAGAGCAGTCTAAGCAGAAACTCCAAAATGGGCTTGAATACTTGTTCCCTCTCTCTGCATTAAGGAATTACACCTGCTGTTTGGTTTCCTGTGCCGTCCTCCGCTTCGCTGCAATCTCACAAACCAGTTTAGGTCACCCTGGGTGATGGCTGAAGAACCTGTGTGAGTGAATCTTGAGCTAGAATAAACCAAAGCACTGCAGCTGCTCCCCAGGGCAGAGCAGCCATCGGCACGGAGCAGCAGCCTCTGTGCCCGAGGCCACAGCCGCGCTCCGCAGCAATCACCGCAGCCCAGGCTTCTGTCCCGGGGGCTCTTCTTCTGGATGTTGTTCTCCTTCCCTCTTTCTGAGGCTAAGCAAACACAAAAACTACTAGTGGCATAATTTGGCTCCTCTATATTAATTTATATACAAATTTTGAGTTGCTAGTTAAACAAAAGATGATGCTGTGTCATTAAGTTGAATGTGTCTGCTGCTAGCACTCACCAAACACCAAGCACCTAATTAATACCTTCTTGCAGTGCAAGAAAGATCAAATAGAGCAGGTCAAGTTTTAAAAACAGACTTGCAAAGGAAGATCAAAGTTTAGGTTAACGCTATAATATACTGTTAGAGCAAATATACACAGCATACACATGAAGCCTAGCTCACTGCAAATGACGTGCTCCATCTCCTTGCTGGCAAAAAGTCTTTGGATAATACACCATTCCAATAGATGAACATTTATCTAGACAGACTCATTTCTCAAGGTCCCACATCACTGCAGCAATTTCAAGTCATTGTAAATGCTGATTTTTAAATGAATAAAACTAATTAAACAAAGTTATCAGTTATTGCCTTAAAGCTGTTTCATACTTATTTCTCCTAAGCTATTTCTCAAGACATCTACAGCATCTCTCTGCACGGATATCAAATTTTACAGAAAACAGTAACTCAGCTTATCTGTGTTCATGCTTCATCTCTCTTAAAAGCAGGAAATATGCACAGAAATCAAGGTGGCAACTGCTTACCCGTGTGGTCAGCTGGTTGTCACTGCTGCTCAGGGCAGCCCCAGGCCGCAGCCCTGAGAACCCCTGCCCTGAGGCGGCCACATGACCCTCACATGCCAAGGGGTAAGATCTCTCACCAAGCAAAATGCCACACACCAAAAGTGAAACTTTCCCTGAAAGTGGAAATTTTCCCGAAATTTTCTTCGAGACCTTAAACGAGAACATAGAAGCCTTAAAAGAAAACATTCTGGTGCTTGGACCTGAATGTGTCTTCTTCCAAAAAGATTTTGTGCATTTAAAGTTAAACTCAATATCGCAATAGGGTGCTATACTTTCATAGAAGTTCTCGATTTTTCCACTCAGAATTCAGCACTGCTGAAAATTTCTCCCCCCAAAACAATGACATTCCTGCCATCCACTCCAGCCGTTAAGTCTACTTTTTCTCCACTACCATCAGCCTGTAGACTAGCAGGAGAACAGCTAGGACCTGCTGGCCTCTCACTTTAAGATACACCAAACTGATTTTTAGGCACCTGTTCAGCCTTCCCATTGGAACTGGGCAAGAAGGATTTGACTAGGACTAAACAGAACCTGAGAGTAAGTTTTTTTGCAGCATAAATAATTGGGTTGTATAAACAGTGACATAAAGAATGAAAGGCATATCTGTTGGGACAGGGGAAATGCAGAGGAGACTCCTGCTGTATTTATACATTCTTGGTGTGTGCATAGAATTATACCAGCGTATCTACCATTCAGAGACCATACTATAAATAACACCCTGAAAGAAGTAGAGTGCTATTGTGAGATATGTGTATAGATGGCAAAAATCACATCATTACCTACAAATTGTCAACAACTTATTGAAAGTTATCAAACCCCAATACAGATGAGATTTGAAGTTAGAAGCCAAGTTGCCACATTTAATTACTAAATAAATCTTAGAATAAATCCTCTGAGCCGATTTTAATAACTACAGAATTTCCTCCTACAAATCCTTCCAAAGGAGAAAACTCACATCGTTTAATATAACTGTGTGGCTGAGTTCTGCAACATGGAAGCACATATTACAACTGCAAAATGCAACTGTAACACTGTGGCATTTAAGGTTTTTTTGTTGTTGTTATTCATATTTCTGTGCTACCCTTTCACTGAGTATGTTGCAATCACAACCGTCTTGCAGCAGGCAATTTAGGAGTGACAGGGGTATCCCCTCTACTCAGGGAACAGACGCTCTTTATAAAAGCTATTAGTTATTAGTAACCTAGGAAGCGTGGGCAAGGCAAGCTTATTGGCAGCAGCTTCTCTTGCAGCAGTCACACAGTGCCAATTACTCCTTGAAAGGGAGACTGTGGTCCAGGCTGAGAAAGAACTGGAAAATTGGGGAATAAGTTCACATTCTTGCAGTAATGATAAGAAACATCAACACTTCATCCTCATGTGGTGGGGATGCAATGGGTGACCAGCAAAAATGCTGGGAACGCAACAGAGAGCTTCTACAAGATCACAGCTCCTCAAGGAATCACGACCTGTACCTTATGAGTTACTGCTTTCCAGTAAATTGGGACCTAATCAAACCACGTCCCTCACATCTCATTTTTCCATGTGTCTAGGAAGATGAGGGCAACCCAAGTGGGAGTCATTAAATCCATCTATGAGCCATATCAGATCAACAAGCAACTGGAGACGCATTGTGGCAATTAGTAGAACAAACCAGCCTTATAGCTGTAAGGTTCCTATCAGCTTAGCTTTCTGCAAGCATAGTTCTGATTAACTGTAAAACATTTATACACGAACAGTGGCATCTCTAACTACCCACTTTAAGCACCATTAAGAGCATCAACAGACAAACTTCTCTAAGTAAACGACATCGCTATGTTCTTCCCAGGAAAGCCTTACTCCACAGAAACACTCTTCAGTGCCATTCAGCAGCATCTAGTTACACCAATATAGTTGTAACCCATCTGTAAACGAACAGCAAATAAACATATTAACCAGAAACATATTAACCAGAATAATCAGATTGCCCAAGAAATTCATTATCTGACTTTGATGAATACTACACAAATTAGTATCTTGACGATTTTAGGAGACCTGTTCAACTACTGATTTAAAAGAATTAGGACAGGAAGCACATGTGCTTTACAACTTGATATATCTCCTTTTTACATGAATCTTACCATTTTTTGGCCAAGACTGGTGTCTGCTCATTTTCTAGCTCACTGCATTTGAACCATTCCTCGGATGGGGAAATGTGGTGCCAGGTTGTACAGAGCCACGCTTCCCTCACGGGATACCCACCAGCCACCCAGAGTGCAACGCAAGGTCACAGGAGCGGAGGAGCCTTGGCCAGGATCACCCATCAGGATGAGCTGGGCGTTCACCCATCAGGGCCCAGGTGGCAGTTCTGCTCGGCTCCGGATCGAGCACACGAAGCCTGTCTCACACTTGTGTTCAGCTGGCTTCTCTTGAAGAACTTTTTTCTCAAAAAATAAACCTTAATGTTTAATATGTGACAAGGGGGTTCTAATGAGCTCAAAAAGGCCCAGTAAGTACAGAAAATAAAGGAGAACTTGAAACAGTGGGAAGGATCTCAGAGTGACACATTTGCAGCACAACACAGTATTTATGAGGGATCGAGCGGGGGGTAGGCAGGGAACCCAGGCACCAGAGGTTCTGCACAGAGCACAGAGCTCAGCAAGCAGAAACGGAAAACACATTTGCCCAGTTTTGCAAAAGAACTGTCACGTTAAAAGGAGGAAGCCTGAACCTCCCCCTCCTCCAAACCCCGAACTATGCAGTCTAAAATATTACCAGGTACAGAGCAGGTGCATTTCTCAGTTTGTAGCACCAAAGACATTGTACTTGCCTGCATACTTTCTACATTGTTTATTTGTTCTTTTGTTTTCCACACCACCTTAAAGCATCTCCCTTGCTGGCAGAGATCATTTATCAAAATATGTGAGGACTAGAAGAGTGGAAAAGTAGACTAGAAGAATAATTATCAGTCCTCATTCAATCCAAGCAGTTCCAGTAGCTGGACATATTAGTAGAAGTCAGTTTTAAGATGACAGAACTCTTACAATGGCCTTTAACCATTAATATCAATATAATCACATATTTTGGTAGCAAAATAAAAAATACAGGTAAAAATAACATCCATCAAGCTGAAGTACAGCCAATATTGCTGTTATTACTGTTTACTTTAGCACATACAGAATGCAAAAATAAAAACTAAGGCTCGTATTTAAAAAGTGACCATAGAAAGAACAAATACTATTCCACATAGCATAGCTGCTCTATCAGTAATTGGCAACCTTGTACCATCATAATGCTGCAGATCGTATGGCACAAGGTTGCCAATTACTGATGTTAATTACTTAACAGTTGCTTCCTTGTTTCCTTCTCCTGCAAAAATACCCAACAGGTCAACATGAACAAGACAGTTTTTCTATTACAGGGCTAGAAGAATAGAAACAGAAACTGGAGATAAATGGTTTTTGCAACTACTGTGAGGCATAAGGAAGTGTCAGCTCACCTCACCGCTCAGATCAATTATAAAACATGTATAGGAAAACAATCTTAACCATCTTTCATTTTAAAAGCAAGTCTAAATAGACATGCTGTGAAGGAAGAGTAACAGCAGGCTGAAAACGATGACTGTCTGGAATTAATGGAAAACTTGCTCAGGCCTGACATGTCAAAAAATTGCTTGAGAACACTTCACACAAGCAGAAACACAACCTCAAAGCACCTCCAGGGGCAGCAGGATTGAGGCTGAGCAGCTGAGGGGAAGCATCTCTTGAGGTTGCCTATAGCTCTATGTTCTTAGGTTTGCTAATGAACGAGGAGACTTTAAACTTGCTATTTCAGACCACCAATGCTTGCATTTTCCTCCGCCTATGGAAGATGGGAACAGTTATTCACTGCTTACAGACAGTAAGTTATTTTGAGGTACATAAGACATTGTTTTGTACTTTGTATTGACTTTGCCCTCATTTGGCCATTAACTGATATTTGCCACATGCAGCTCTGAACTTACCAAGTTCTACTGAATAAAGTGGCTAGAGGATGATATACATGTTGCAATTCGATATTTTTCCAGAAAATACCACCAGGAAAAGTTGTAATGTTTTGTTATTTTTTTTCCCCCAAGAAAAAAAAAAAATCAGTGAAATGGACCAATGCTGATACTCAGAACAATTCTGTTCAGTATTTGAATGCATTTGTGAATCATTATTGGCAAAGTCAAGCTGTTGGCAATGAGGATGAAGAGGAGGAGGAGAACAGTCTCTGCAAGCCACCTTTAATATCCTTTCCCTCTTCAAGTAGTAGGTAGGTATGAACATTCACAAGCCTAAGGCCAATACCAAATTCAGCACTTCCAAACCACGTTTGGGGCATTCTGACCAACAGGGTCTTTTACAGTCTGAAGGACCAGAAATACTGTCATTTGTCCTGAACTCTCTCTCAAGCAGAGAGGCTTCAATCACACGAAGTACTTGCTTCTGAAGTGGACCTCAACAAAGCAGAACTCTACCAGCAGAGATCAGATTCCTGCTCCACGCTGTGAGGCACTGGGCTGTGCAGCGCAGCCGCCCGCATCCTCCTCAGCTCTCCTGACAGAGTCAATCAATGTCTGGTCAATAATTCAGAAGGGAAGAAGATAATGCAGTGCTTTCCAAATTTTGCATAATCAGCTCTTGGATTTATAACTTTCTGCAGTAGATAAATCCCTGAAATGGTTAGAAATTCTTTGTGATAACCAGCTGCATGTTTTCTTTTTTTCTCTTTTGATTAAAAATAAGAAAAGCATCAGCTAGACTTGAGAAAAAATAAATTAGAGGAAAAAAAGCTATGTAATTAACCAGAAAAGATGGCATAGATTCATTTAAATGCTTTTAGCTTTATATTTCAGTAATTATGCTCCTTACAAAATAACATTTCCAGACAGTGAAATAAAGCTTTCAAATTACTACATATAATTTCCCCAGGCATGTCATATTCATGAATCAGGTGAAAAGTCAAATAGAAGAGTGATCGAATTTAAAGTATTCCTTTAATAATGTTGCCAGATCAAATATTAAAAGAATAGGATAGAGAGAAAGGACCTGCTCTTTCTAAATGACACAAGTGTGATAAACACTGCTTCGATAAGCTGTCTGCACTTGTTCAGACTCAACTTTTAAAAAACAGCACAAGTTCCAGACTGATGCGTCACAGCATGTGTCTCAAAATCTCAGCTGTCAGACTCTGAAAGAACACGTGGAGTTACACTATTAGTGAGCATCACAAGGCCACAGTGTTTTCTTGCTAAAATAAGTCCAAGTATTGATTTACAATTCAGGCTTTCAACCTGTGGTTGGAAGAAACAAGAATGGTAGAGGGTGCATACGTTTGGACTATGGGTGTTCGTAGCCAGCCCTTGTCTGTGTTTATTTTAGAAGAGATCTATAGAAAATAGTTTGTAAAAAACTTATCCCAAGCCTGGGATACCATTTGAACGTAACATATTTCTGGAGAGAGACCTACAGAAGAAGGAAGGGGAATCTGTCTTTCTACTCCTCTTTTCCCTTAGCCCCTTTCAGTAATCTTTTCCTCTACCTCCTTTCTGCTAGCTTGAATGAGAACAGACCCAATTATACAGCTTCCCAGAAAGAGAGAAATCTATGACAGTGAAGCATGCAGCATCAACACAAATCAATAAATACTGCTTTACGCAGAGCAGCAGTAGATGGAATCTATAAAACTGCATCAGATCAGAGGTCACGAAACAGCATCATTAAACTGGAAACCCACAGAAAGCAGTTGAGCAAAACTCTAATACTGGCAACCTTAGGCAGCAGAGGAGAATCAAGCTGTGAACATCTAAATTCAGCATATTAAATGACTATGAGGCAAAGATTCAATCTGAATGTTCAGCAAACAGAGAAGATGCAAATTACTATTGCTATTTCAAGCATTAATGTCATCCAACTATCAAAATGTTGCTAATTCCAAAGTTTTGTTACAACATTTTATTACTTGTAAGTGATAAAAGCAATGAAAATATCACAAGAGAACCCGAACCTACAAAAAAACCCCACTAATTAACTGCAGAATTATAACCACAAAGATACCCACAGCCTGCTGATGGACAAGCATCCAAGGTGTGAATAGCAACTCACAAATCCTCTTAGACAAATTCCCCTACAAGCTGGGGAGCTCTATGCCACACCATGAACAGCAAATTCAAGAGCTCTGATGAAATGCCACACACAGGTTAAGTGCGGTTTCTGACACACATCAAGATCCTTGCGTCTATTTTGAAATACGGCCCAGGTTATTTTTTCCCCCACTATCCCATTTTTTTTCCCCCCACTGTGACACATCACTGGTTTCATAAAGGTTATTTCATTCACACAAGGGCATACACAGGAACACACCAACTTATTGAGTTTATTTTCTTCAGTCAGCTCCATGGGAACACATGTCAAACTTCAGGAGTTTGAGACATGCCTGTAAGGCATCGCTCTACTGACTGACCAGCAAGACTGCCCATCAAGGCTCTACCAGGCATCACAAGTGTCCCCTTCAAAGGTGGAAGGCACCAAACCTAAAGGGGCACTGAAGGAGGAAGGAAGAGGGTTAAACTCCTGCAAATAGAGAAATAATCCCCTGCTTAAGAAAGGGAGCATTTTGTTAAGTTAGTAACACAAGTTCTTAAAAATAAATAAATAAATAAAACTCCTCCAGAATTCTGGAGGATTCCTCTGCTTTGGACAACACTCTGGTGACCTATCGTTTGCATGCAAAGGCGCTGGTTCTGCTTAGAATACTACTAGTGAGGTTTTACTTTCTGCTCCAAGTAGCACCTGTTATATTAAAGAATGTCATGATGTCCCAATTAAAATGTGAAAGTGCAAGTAAGCATGGAAAATACATAACCTTCTCCTCTTTGAAGGGAGCTGGTGAGGCAAAATATCTTTGAGTTCAGCGGAGCACCAGGAACTCCAGCACCAGTGAAAAGCACGGAGAGGCTGCGGCTTCTCAGTGCTATTTACCCAATAAAGCATTTTACAGACAAGCAAGAGACCTTTACTGGCCTAAAGATTTCTATAAATGTCAGGGAAGCTGTTAAGAGGTGATAATTTAATGGGCAAATCCTTTGAGATTCATATACACATACACACCCTGGTGTGCATACACCCACATACAGACTTTATATATTTATATAAATATACAGATAAAATTATATTCCTGCAGATGCAACTGATAGGAACCTTGAGCTTTCCTGCACCTGCTCCAGTTTCTGTGATAAAGACACAGCTTTCTTTCTCCCGAGTTCTTAACTGAATCCAGCATGTCTACAACTTTTATAGTAAATTATAAAATTCGCCCACATGCAATTCCAAAGAATGTTCATCTCCACAAACATTTTGGAAACAGAAAATGTAGACACACATGAGCATAGCTTCTCACAGTGAAAATCCACAAAATATTGCCATCACTACTGACACCCCAAGTACATCTCCTTAAATACAGGATAACAAAAGCGTCCCTGGAGACTCAGATCCAAAGCAGAGTGAATCCTTCAGTCATTCATCCAAAGACCAAAAAGCAACTACACTTACAACACACATGCAATCTATAGGGACAGCAAAGAAGCTTACAAATCTCTTCTGAGCATCATGTTTGCTCAGTGATCTGTCACTAAGTATAGATCCTTTCTTTTATTAATACTGTGCCTTTTGCATCTTGCCTCCAAATTCAATAAGATGCCACAGGTAAAATCTCTACTGAGGACAACAAGATATTTCTCAAGTACCATTCACCTACAGAATAAAAATTAAGAATAAGTAAGGGGCAGTTTTTTTTTTAATCTGGAAATAAAAATGTAATCGCTTTACAATACAACAGCTCATCCTAGCGCAGTGCAGTCCTGGTCTCAGTGACCAAATGCTATATGACATTTACCAGAAAGTTAGATTGCAGGGCGTCCAGAAGCGCTGAAAAACTCTCTCACGATGGTAACCCAAGTCAGGTAGATTTCTGTCACTGCATCGTCTGCAAAGTTGAGACCAAATAACCTGGTAAAATTCAGACAATTGATATTTATCTATCTTAATAGCATCTCCCCAAGAAGTCCTTAGCTTTTACACTTAAACTTCAGTCCTTCTGATCTTCACATCATTCTTCCTTCCCTAGAAGCCCGCAGTGTGACCAACAGGGAAACCTCTGTGTCTGCCTTTGCAGTGCACGAGAAAGAGCCTTTGCAGGCACTGGCTGCTCTCCATCCTTCAGGCCCCTCGAAGGGTCGGGACGCACACTGAAGCTGCGGCTCTCCGGTGATGCAGAGCCTCTCTCCCAGTTTGTGTTGGGTAGTGAGTTTTATTCTCCTATAAGGGAGGAAGCTGGGGAAGCACCACATTTCCTTGTCCCTGAATCTGAATGCGAGGTGGTATAAAACACAAAGGTTCAGTGGAGGGAATAATTGCTGCCGAAGCATGGCCAGTGTGTCACCAAGAGGCACAGAAGGGATGAGCATTTTTTCGCTGAAGCACAAACTGTTAAATGGGGCCAACACAGGAGCTGGCACCTGATCTAACAGAGATGCTTGTCTCTCCAAGGAAGTGAAACAATGCCTGGTTTAATTAAGATAAAACATCATATTAAGTCCCACATAAGAAAAAAATATAGCTTTGTGAAGAAGTAATTTTGATCAAAAAGTTTGTTGAAAAAACTGAGGAATTCCAAATGACACTGCCTCTAGAGGCAAGTGTGTGCCAAGAAGAGACCCTTCTGTAACCGATGCAACTGAAGGCAAAAGCAAAGCTAAATTTCATCAGTCTGCATTTTATAAACATTAACCACCATGGTATTTTACTCTGTTTCCATTAAACTAAATATAAGCAAAAGGTGTTCTCCACAGCTGCAAATCATTGACCTGGGCACCGTGTCAGACCGCACATTCCCCAGCATCTCAAAAGACGGTGCCCTCATGGGAACCCCCAGAGCAGAGGAAGAGACCTGGTATCACACAGAAGAGGCAGAACGACCTTCCAGGGAACAGTTATCACCTCGAACACTCTTAGCAACAAACATGGAATGTAAGGAGCATGCCCAAACAGGGAGCAATACTGTAACAGCCACTTCTTGGCACTTATTTACCTTCCCCTGCAAACACAGAACCGTTTTCAGCAGTGTATTATTTATCTTGAGGCACGCTCTGGCCAGATCTGCTCCCAGACAGGTAATTATTTCATCTACTTTTCACCTTTCTTTCTAGCTTCTCACTAGAACTGCTATTTTGTTATCTTTCCAAGTTTTATTATTATTCTTGCCAAAACTGGGACCTTCCAAACACTAACAACGAAACAGCAATATCAGAGCCTCAACTTCCATTCGAAATAATTACATTGTTGGCTCCAAAGACCTAAGTGCGCGATCCCAATGAATCTATTCGCCTCAAAGAGCAGAAAAGTAGTAATGGGACTTCACTGGTTCTAAGCTCTTGGGCTTAGATTAATGGGACAGCACAAAATAATTGTATTGATTCAGTGAACACTTGCACTGAAATAATACTGAATATTAAGACATGGCAAAAATATTGAGAATACAGAATCAATTTGGATGCCTCGTTGCATGGATAGAGCTTCACTCTTGGAACGAGGATGCTGGTGCTGCAGTAACACAGTGCAGCCCCGCTGCACTTGCGCTCGTGTGTCAGGCACCCCGCGGCCTCCGCACAGTCGCAGCTACAAGAGCGCGTTGGGCTGTTGGGCGACTTGTTGTCTGGTGGTGCCCACGGCTCCTGCCTGGGACACTGGTGGAAACCTGGATTCAAAGACACTGAATTCAACAAGGAGCAGCCAGAGGTGAAGAGACATCAGCCAAATGAAAGGGAAAAAGCACCCAACTCTAGCTACCATGATCTGATAAGAGTGTCGAGCCAAGTATTACACAGCAATGAAGTCACCAGTGTGAGATTTACCTGGTTTCTTACTGAGAAAGTACGTATGTGACGCACACAATGAAACTGAAGTTGTTTCTCCCAGTTTGGCTGAAGCCAATATTCTTCGTATTGCTTTACTGATGCCAAAGAAACATAGCTTTACTGGGGGGGCGGAGGGGGAAGGTGGGAAGAAAATGCTCTAAAAACACCAGGTTGCTTTATACACCACAAAAACTCTATAAATATATTTTAAAAACAGCTGTAGGTCAACTTGGCCAACCTACTTCTCAGCGCATTGCATTCAAAAGAATAAGACATTCTGAAAGCCACGGTAACAGGCCAGGGGAAAGGCCCAGGTGGTGACATCTGTCACTGTGCCCCTCCGGTACCTTACAGAATGTAATCGCTAGCTCTTTTCATTCGGACACCTTTGAATTTCACCAGCCACAGTACATTAGTTAACTAAAAACCTAACAAAGCAATTGCAGAACTGAACTACACATAAAGAAATTTTCTACACATTTTTAGTAACATTCACTGTACTTAGATGGTGTTCATCCTGGTATTTTCTGTGAAATAACATTAAAACAGTTCAGTAATCAGATTTTTTTTTAATTAGCTATGGTAAGATGGAGTAGTATAACCAATTAAGATATTTGTTTTAAATATATTTTCTTCCAGTGTTTTTACACACCGACCTTAAAGTCAAAGCACCGGATGCTGACAGAGCTCCCTTCCTGGGATGTGAATGAAATTCCACCCTGGAATCATGACCACAAAAAACTGTTCTCCTGTTGTCAAACAATTTACATAAATCCTGAGCACAAATAAATGTTTGTGCAGAGATAAATGACTGGAAATGCTGCAACTGTAACTGAAACAAGGAGGGTGCTGGTGCTTAGCCCTCTAGGAAGACGACAATGAGGTCTCTTATACCTAACAGATAGGGGGATTTTTCATGTCCCAAAGCAGTAGCAAGTCACAGTTTGTTCTTATGTGCACAGAGTTTAAGCTCTGCTCATTTACTGGCGTAGCAAAGTCCTGCCTAGTTCTTGTTAGGATGTTGGCTTACAACCTTCATGCCATGACCTCCTGCAACCAGTACTGAGTTCAAATAAACGGTCATGACAGCAACACTGGATTGGGTTCCCACCCAGAAACACGAGCATCTGGAGACTGATTTGCTTTTATGAAGCCCACAGAGTTTCTTTTGTCTTAGGAGGACACCAAACAGCAAGACCCTAACCCGGGGGCTCACTGCACCAAGACATTAACCAGGACTATTATAAAGAGCTGCCTGGAAGCACGGGACAAGCAGTGACCTTACCCTAGGGGCCTCCTCAGCTGGGGACACTACCACTAAGTATAGAAACAACTAATTAACGATAGACTAATATGATAGCATTAAGGTCACATAATCAGTAACAGAATAGATTCCCTAGCTTACTTTAGTTTTATGCTCTTCTATGTCTGGGGTGGGTGTACCTTGTTAACATTTACAGTATTTCCATACATACCTACAATGGATGGAAAAATATATTCATTAACACAAGAATCTTTCAGATCTGTGACAGGGAATTTGAGAGTGGGAAGGAAAAAGCAGTTTGCATGCTAATGAGGTCAAATTAAAATATTTGCATAATTTTATAAAAGTAGCCTGAATCATATTAAGGTATTAATATGTACATATGTTCTTTATATTAATATATGCAGCAAATGCTGTGGCAATTATTTAATCATACAAGGTTTCTGTAGTCCATGAATTGCTATGCAATGTTCTACATGAAAGAAAAACACGTCTAATTTTACTCTGGGGATGAATGATTTGTCATGCAGAAATGTCCATTAGATTAAACCATTACTAAAAAACAGGGTAATAAATCATCATTTCGTATTAAATGAAGAAGCAGCACCTTTCTCAGTTTGGTTGTTCAGACATAATCATGATAAATGGACATTCTAGGACAGGTGAATTTTTACAGGCATCCCAACATACTTAATTAGATTCTGTTTTCTAAAAATGTTCTCCTTTACACTATGAATAGGAAAATAGAGTTTAAAGTAACATAGAATATACAAACACATAAAGTTTCATTTAAAAAAAAATACTAGTTCTTTCAAGGAATCCTACTAAAGCCAATGAGACTTTACAAAAGTGACTTTGGAGAACACAGTGGAATAATTACCACATCTTCCTTTATACTGGTACATCTCTGTCCATGGGCATCCAGGGAAAGAGAACTGAAGGGAACCACCACCAGTGCACAGCACATCATCAGCATAGTAAAACTGTAGCCTCAGCATGGTAAAACTGTAGTCAATAAGCAAATAAAAGTATTCTCAAAAGCAGCTGTCCTACCTTCCAACAGTGGCTTTCCTATATTAGCATCAGCCAGCTTATTGCATACCCAAACTTTTGGGAAGTTATTAAATCCTGAGTCTGTATATATTCTGCTTCCATGTATTTACCAGTGTCATCACAGAACGGGGGAAAGCAAGCTACGGGTGAAATTTCTTAGCATTAAATCCAATTTCTGGCCACAAAGGGAGAGGTTGGACATCAGCTCAAATCAATAAATAAATATCTATGAGTGAGCAAGTCTGCCTATTTGGCCAGGCTGGGTTTCCAGGAGCACAAAAATCAGCATGGTTGGCAACTTAATAAACACAAAGACAGGAAAGTCTGAACAAGTTTGAGGCAAAGGAAGAACAGCTACTGAACGGATATTTTATTTTAAATGCAATAATAAGCAACCATGATGATATCCCAAACGAGATATTCAGAGAAAAAAAGAAAAAAAAAGAAAACCCACCACACATACACACAAGACAACAAAAATCCTTAAAAAGTTACATCTGCCCAGCCTGGATACAATGCGGAAGGGGCCCAGCATCGATATGGGAACGAGCTGATTTGGTTTGTTCGGGCTGTGCTGAAGCAAATTGAAGCAAAGGAGCCCAACGCTCCTCTCTGCGCCCGTCGTCGTGTCAGCACGGGAAGGGCAGCGGCAACCGCTGGCCTTGTGGACAAAATGCTCTGTGTTACAGCAGCAAGGAAGTAAAAACTAATATCGCGCCAGCAAGCGCTCACGGGGCTCAGAAGAGACTATCTTGGAATACTAATTACCCAACAGAAGAACAGAGATTGTCCTATTAAATACAGTGCTATATGCTGAACAAACGTGAACGGAGCTAATTTAGGACTATGCCGAAGGAGCAGGCGAGCAAAAGCCCTCAGGCACTACTGAAGATTAACATGGTCGGCAGAGTCAGAAAATGTCCTGAAAGGAAATGAAATGGAGGAGAAGAAGAAACAGATAAGTTATTAAAGAGTGCTGATGAGGAACTCGCTGTCCCAGGCCATAAGGAAAACCCCAGTTAAGCTTCACTTGTAATGAACATGTGTTTAATCACTAGCACAGCGCAGATACATAATCACCTATTCCAGAACACTGGCCAAGAAAAGCAGGCTGGAAGCTGGCCAGATACTAAAGTTCCTGGAAAGTGCTAAATAGCTTTTATTACACACACAATATAAATATTAAATAAGGGAGAGAGCAAGTCAGACACCATTTACGGAACTTCTCTTTGAAATTCATTTCATACATGAATTACAAAGGCTTTATGAAAACTGCCATAATTTCACTGAGAATCCACATAATTAATATTCCTTAATTAATATTAAAGAAATATAAAAAAGAAAAAAGAAGAGAAAAAGGATTACTGTTGGAACTTCACTTTTGAAAAGGAGCCTGGGGGAACCCCACCTTCTATAGTCACACTGTTGACTAGTTTCAGCCTGAATCTTCGCACAGTTTCAGTCCGAAGCAGCAGGCTGCGCACGCATTTACCTCAGGCCAGGCCGGCGGCGCCGCCGAGCCCGAGCTCGGCTCGCACGAGCCCAACGCCCCATCACAAGAGGCTCAACACATTTTCCACCACTCACGCAACAGTTACTAACGGGAGATTCAGCTGGGCATATAGTCAAGTAGAAAACAAGTTACTGAAGAAACAGGAGTCCTTCCCATTAATAAAAACTTCTGTATTACTAAAATATGCAAACATTAGAATTCATACATGTTAATGACTGACTTGTATCAGAGATACTAATGCTTATCTGATCCATGAAGAACTAAAAAAGATTGGAAAAGCTGAGTTGGAAGATCTTTTTCTTCCTCTTTGGTTTATTTTTCCTAGTACCTATGTGGAAAATGAATTGGAAAAACCTCCAGCTCCAACCAACATTCAAGACCTCACAGTAAATGTAAAAAACCCAAACCAACAAAAAACCCACACCCCCTCCAGATTTGACACTCCTGATGCTAACACTGAACCAAAAAAATATTGTAACAAACCCAAGACAACCAAGAAGGAGATCTGATGTCTTCCCCACCCTCTCCTTTGGGCGGCTAGAGGAAAGGCAAGAGCCCCTGCAACTGCCCTTAACAAGGTTATAGCTCTAGTGCATAAAACCACACAATTCTCTCCTCGCGCAGTTCCAGGGTTCAGAGCTACATGTGCAAAAGTCATGAAAAGGAGAGTTACTCTCGGTACGGTCTAGCATGGCTCAGAAAACTCCCTGTACACAGGGCACTTCTTCCTCTCCTTCAGTTAGCATTACTTTAACAATAACCAATTATGAAAAGTTTGAAGCAAGATTATTAAATGAGAAAAGAGGCCTCACTTCCCCACAGTAGTGCTGCTTTGCTAATTAACAGTACAAATGGATTAGAGACTTCTTCTGAAGAGAATGCTGAGGAATTAGGCGCCTGCAGTTGTCATTATGGTGCTTAACACTATTCTTAACCAAGGACCTGCACATTCACTTTATCTATATTAATTATTAAGTTTATTAAAAAGAAAAAAAAAAACATCTGAAGGCTTATCTCATTTTCCTGTTGATTTAATTTAGTCACAATTCTGCCCCATATTCCTGCTAGTCTGAACCATAAATATGATGCTTACCCCAGCTAAAATATTTTATGGCACTCTTCTCACCTCAATTACCTAGAATTAGTTTGAAAAAAAAAACCCATCAGGATCAAGGTAGTTGGAGGAGGAGAATTAAGGAGGAGAAACTGTGAGAAATTTCAACTAATTATGAAGTGCTTAGGCTACATATTTACGGCAGAGATGTCTTGTAAAATACGGGCTAGACTTTTCACCTCTAACTCCCTCCCATCATAAGGAAAACCTTTTCACCTAAATTAATGATGCTTTAAATCCTGATAACAGCTCAATTGGAGCTTTCAAAAATCCATGGGGTATTTTCATGCAATTCTTTGACTTGCAAAGAGGATCAAGAATAAATATTTCTACCATAATATCCTTCAGAGCCCAGTGGACTGGATTTGCTCTGTAGTTAAGACAGAAAAATGTCCTGAAAATCAAAAATAATAATCTTAAAAATAAAAAAGAGTCTCAGAAGCTAAACACTGAGGGGTTTCCAAACATCTCACTCTTAGAAATAATAAGCAGAAAAGAGGAAAAAAATAATAAACACAGCATTCTCCATTGAAGAGTGCAGATGGATTTTCCTATAAAGCCCATTAGAACACTAACCCAAACTTTCTTTATGATGTGCTTCAAAATACAGTAAAATTTCATAGACTGTTATTTCCACTGAAGATACCAAGTACATTTTTTCCTCCAGACAATCTTTTCTTAAAAAAATAAAAATACATCAAAGCATACTTGTCATTCTACCTTCCTAAATAAAGCCCTCTTGATATTTCACCTTTGCATTTACAAAGTGATGCACACTTTAAAGGATCTGAAAGCCACCAAAAATCTACAGCTTCCAACATCCTAAAGCAAAACAAGCCTTCAAGATATCCCAGGAGATTAAAACTAAGAAAAGACAGCAACAAAACCTAAGAAATCTCATGGTCTTGTCAGTCGACACTGCACCAGACTTGTGCACTTATTCACACACCAGAGGTACACAGAAAGGGCTATTTGCTGATCCCAATCAAGCCACTGTAACCCTGACCATGTACTTGCTTATGACTTACGTTAATGCAAGCACTATCACGCAGGAATAAGGCAATTTGGATCAGGATGTTCACATCATTCAATTATCAGCTAAGAGAAGTACATATATTCATGAAGCTTCCATTATTAATGTTTTAGTATATTTTATACGAATTAGATTAAAAGCCTCTCCTTAAAACCTTCTCAGAATAAATGCCTTCTTTTTCTACGTGACAAGACAAAGTCTTGGATGGAAAAAAAGACCCAGAGTCCACGTTTGCAAGGACAAAGCCTCTCCCCACAGCATTCTGCTATTTGCACTGCAGCCCCTCATACATTCACTTCAGAGTGATTACTACCTAAATAAATCCAAGGGGAGAGGAAAAATAAATAAAAAAGAAACATTACACATTCACTGCAAAGATCAACATAGACGAGTCTTGTTTCACGCCACCATTACAGCTGGCAGCATTAACAATACTTTATGCTCATGTTCTGCTTTAGTGTCACATTGTTGTCCCCCCGCCACACACACACACACACACGCACTGGCAGTCCGCTTGTATTGGCAGTTCAACAACACATGCACAGGTTTCTATAATTGCTGAAGCCGCAAACTACAAACTAGAAACAAATTGATTACTTTGATCACAACAGGAGCATTTGCATGAATCCATTTTTGATCGTAGCATAACTGTTAAGTCAGGTTCCATGAAGCAAAGTAATGGATTAGTCACCACAGCTTCAATTAATGGTTTTGGTTCCCAGTGGCAAATCAATGTCCATCAGCTCTGACTTCCTTGTCAAAAGCAGGCAGGCAACAGCAGCAACTATAGCACTTAATTTACAGACCTTGTAAAATCCAGGAAGCAAGAATTGACAGAAGCATCTGATTTTACCTCAGGACAACATATAAATTATACTCTGCTCTTCTGCTCCATGTTGAGCAGTTTTGGCTAGAAGGGTAAAATAATTCAGTAGCGCTGAAGGCAGATATAAGTTCTGGTTTATCATTACCTTAAATCTTGTTTACTGGCTCTAAAATAACTACATCATCTCTCTCTGATTTCCACTAATGACTGCTAAACAATTTTAGCCCAGTAAAATCAGAACACACACGGACAAAACAATTTGAATGAGAGAAACTGAGGGTTGCAGAATCATTGGATATACTGCCTGCAGTGATTTTAAAGAGCTTCCCAAGCAAAGAGTGCCAGAGAACAAGAAATAAGATGCGATTTACAAGTTTGTGCCTTATTTCCACATTGAGAACAACAAAAATGTAACAAGAATTAGAAGGAGCTATGGGAAAAAAAAATGAATGCTAGACAGGGTGCCTGTCATATCATGAAACCGAGCCGCCTGTTCGATGGTAACAGTTCTTGGTGCGAGTCACTGTGCCAAAGCCTACTTCCACCTAACAGCTCAGGGTGAAGAGCCACAGACTGGCGCGTGAAACAGAATTACGAAGGACTGTTTCCTCACTGGCAGTTGCTTCAGTTTATTTCAAAAATATCCAAAAACCTCAGTACATTCAGTGGAAAGCAAGAGCAACAAAGTTCAATGTAAAAGTGGTGCCCTACAGTCAAGCTAAGGCAGAAACAGGAAGAACTACACAAACAAGGTCATTTTTTTTTTTTTCTTCTGAGTAACATGCAATTTCTTGTTGCATGCAAAAAACATTGCATTCAGTTGGATGCAAAAAATATTGGAAGCATTCTTTACCCAAAAGAAAGCTGGAAGTAATGCTACTAGGAATAAATAAATTTGCAAAGGCAAATAAGGGAAAATATGAGGTTCTCTTTGGTTCTGAAATAAGGCAACAGCAAAGTCAGAATATGCTTTCAGAAGGACTCACTCAATAACACAAATTTCATATTTAAAGCATTTCTACATATAATTTCTCACAAATCCTTGAAATGGCTGAGTTTACAACACAACCTGGAACACCACATCTGCAACAACAAAAACTAAAGTGCAGTCAATTGTTTTTAAGCTCTGCCAGAAAACTTCTAGCCCCAATACTGAAGTAATTTGTATCCCAGTGCTGTAAGACCAATGTCATTCGAGTTGCTCTGCTAGGGGATATGCCTTTTTTTGCCACATCAATACATTTCTCTATGTATGAAATTTCTACTGAACTCAATGTGATACGCACACAAACAATAAAGGGACATCAAAGTTTTCAGAGAGGTGGTCAAACCTGTCTTAGGAAGACTTTTTCATTCAATTCCCTATGTGTTAGCAGCAATTGTAACTGATCTCCTCTTCCATCTTTCCACTTCAGCCTTTAAAGTCCTCTTGGATCCTTCACACAAACAGCTTTTCTTCCTGTTCCCAAAACAACACTAGAATATGTGCCGTAGGCACAGAAACGCTGGAGCTGGCACCGGAGAACAGCAGCTCCAATGGGCTACGGGTGTGCGGGGCTCTCCGAGTCGGAAAAGTCTCCTTGAACTCTGCCCAGACAGACCTTGGCTCAGACACGAGCCTGCAGACGCAGGTGCCCATGGCAGAGGACACCATATTGGCTGCCAGGGTCACCAAAGCAGCAGGAGGACATTCTCCTGGTGCGCTCTTGCTCTAGTGGTTTGTGAGGGATGGAAGGAATGTCTTTTTTTTTTTTTTTTTTTTTTTAATTACTGAAGAGGCCCACACTTGGCAAGAGCACTGCACTGAGTGACACAACACAAAAACTGCTCTCTTCATTGAGCAGCCCTTCTCTTACACTTAGACTCTTAGAGCTCTGGAGTTAGATCACACTGGCACATGCATGCTTTAAGCCAAACAAACCCTATTCTATTTCTTTTGTTTTTTATTTGGCTTTGAAGACCCAAAAGACTCAGGAAGGATGAGAGAACTGTGCAAAGGGAATGAATTTACTGTTACATATAGAAGGGCCGATATTTCACCATGGCCAGTGACCATATCAATAATATGCACTGTATATAATAGTTTTAGAGAGCACATATAACCGTATGAGCTCTAGAATATGACTGCGTTTCTGTGCCATCACCAGACTTCTTATCTCCAGCACTGACACTGTTAATAAATCAAAACAAGTCAAGGTCAGACACGGTCCCCTTTGACCTTAACAAATAAACAAAGCTACAAACGTTTAGAACTGATCTGAGAGGAACTTGTGGTTCATCCAATCTGCTTCTCTTTCTGGAACATGCCAAAGCTGGCAGAGTAGCCTGTGTGGCCAGCACAGACGTGCCCGGGGCTGTCTCCTCATGAGGCAGCAGAGCAGCCTCCCGCAGGGCTCGGCAGCCCGCAGATGCAGCAGCCTGACAAGGGGAAGGCTGGCGGAGGCAGCGTGCCGGGACTCGTGAGCTCCATCCTCCCCAGGGGCAATCCCCCCGCTCTGATGAGATCCACATCCGCGCAGCAGCACCAAAGCTGCCTCTCCTGCAGTGTCCACCACAGTATTTGTGCTGGTATCTTCTTGCAGCCGCAGGAAGAGATCTGTCCCTATGTAAGTATTTATCATAGCAATTAGACACAGTAAATATTTACTAAATACAGTAAATAAAGTAAAAGTACGAGACTAAAATCAGTGGTAGGAAACACAAAAATGGCATGAAGATCTCAGCAAGTCACCCAGTGCAATAAGGTTCCAGCGCAATAAGGGAAGGGGCAGGGGAAGTTCCAGAACACTTAGGCAACCTGACAACTGCTTTTGTAAACTCCCACTAAAAAAAGACTCTCTTGGGGACCTTCTATCAAGCTGATGCTTTTACTTCCACATTATTTCTACAATGGAAAAATATTTTTCAGACATGCATTAAATATTCCTTCCTACAATTAAAGCTGATTAGTTCTTAACCTCCCCACAGAGGATTAAAAAAAATAAATAAGTTACCACAATCATCATCTTCATAGCATCCTTTCCAGATAAGGTATTTGTTTCTGTGGTCTCCGAAGGCTTTTTATTTTTTTATTTTTTAATTAATATCTAGAGTAAAAAAGCCTAATTTCCTCAAGCTTCCATTAGAGGTTGCATTTTCTGAAGCTCTTCTAATTTCTACTGCCTTCATTTCATCTCTCTCTCATTTGAGCACCTCTCTCTTCATCCCACATCCTAGGCGGCATCACCCAACCTTTTTCACCAAGAAAAAAAGAGAGCAGTGACTTCCCTCTATTCAAGTAGGAAGCACTGGTGAGGACACCCCAAACTGAAATTACCTTTTCTTTTTCACAACAGCATTGTACCACTGCCACATATCCTACACATTTGATTTGTGGTGTACTACAACCACTAGAGGTGGCTTTGCTGACCAGCTGCCAGGCCAGATATCCTCCATTATTTGTGGGTTACCATGAAGGTCTTTGCACTTACCCCTGTTCGATGCTTGAGCCCGCTTCTCCATTTCAAGATCGCTTTGGATTCTGACTTTAGCCTCCAAAGTTCTTGCAAAAGAGAATCCCATCCACAGCCCACCAGGAGCCTCTATTTTTAAGTCAACTCTCTATCAACGAAGTCCGAGCTGCAGTAACATAACAGCAAAGCTCAAGACAAACAGAGATAAGGCAGAGAGAGTATGAGCAGCAAGGGAGAACATCAAAAATTTTGCTATGCTTTCCCCCCCCTTTTCATAGAAAATCCTTATTTTTTGCCTTCAGAGTATGAAGCTAAGCCCTGCAGTTACCAGAGAAGCTGACTCCTCAACACTCACCTTTTCCTGCTTAGAGCAGCGGGGGCAGCCCGCAGGTGGTGGGAATTGAGTCCTCGTCAGCCGTGACGGGGGCCACCTGAGCGTCTGCCTCCCAGCGGCCACGAAACATTTTTACTCTCCCTTTCCAAAACACGTAAAAATTAAACCTCATCTCCAAAAAGCTCTCTTGGTTGGTTTCTTGTTAGTGCTCTTCACTCAGGAGAATTGCTGCTGCACAAATAAAGCAAGCTTTTCTGAGATGTACTGATTTCTGTGGGAGTTACATGTATAAGAACAAAGAGCAGCCAACTATGTACAGCTGCTAAATCAAGCAGTTGTGCTAGTGCAGCGTGTATTTTAAAAATGCATATATCACAAAACTTAACATTTTGGTGGCTGGTTATTGTCACGTTGGTTGCATCAGGATGACAGCTGGCTTCCGTGCAGTAATAGATACTGCCCTTGGCAGCTCACACACACTGAAGTTCACTTAAGCCACCAGAAGCCCTGGGGTGGCACCCCCGCGGCTGGATCCTGTTCACCTGCCCCAGGAATGCGCTGGAACCGGACACCCTGTCTCTCCTCACCAGAGGCTACTTCGATTCCCAGTGTCTCTCTCCCTCCTCTTCATTCTTGCGTCCTACGCGAAGGCCTTATGTGAAGAGGACAATACTCTTGGTTGTCTGCTTCTGGAGAGCCCAGCTGAACTTCTATCCCCTGCTTACATGTGCTGCCAATGACCCTTCTGATTTCACTCTTTTTTACAATAAAAAAAGGTCAAAAGATTGCTGATTTGCATGTAGAGCTGTACAGCTACCATCGACTCCCAAACTATCTGCTTATTCCACAGTCAGACAGTTCTTTTGCATAAAAAAGCTCTTTGCATGGGCAGGAAAAGAGACAATTAAGCACATGCAGGCCACAGAGGTATTTACCATGCAGATAATTAGGTTCATTTTGCATGATATAATGTACTTCACTGCTGATGGGCTTACAATACTGTCACGGCTCCTTTGCTTGGTCTCCTTTAGCCTTGGTATTTCTAGATCAAAAGAACCTAATTTCCTCAAGCTTCCCTCAAAAACTACATTTCCTCAAACTCTCCCTTTTATTTTTTTCCTTTCACATTTCTCCCATTCTGTGTATTTGAGTATCATGTATTTTTGTTTAATTCCTTCTCTTGTATGTGATATAAATTCATAGATGTTAGTAGTGAAGACCAACTTCATCATATTTTTTTTCCCAAACTGGAATAACCTACAAAACTCTACACAGCTACAGAAGGGAGACTGCTGGCACTATTAACCCCAAACATAATTAAGAGATTGTTTACCTAAGTATTGAACTACAGGAGTAATTTTACCTGCTAAGAGCTACAAATTTCTCCAACTTAATAGGAACACATTTATTGTATTTCATCTGTTATTCTAATTACCAGCCATATGGCTAAAGAAGAAGCACACTTGGTTAATGACAGAGCTGTAAACAGAAATTATCTATTTCCTACTCCAGAACTTAGATTCCCAGGCCATTCTTAGGGACAAGTGGGAAGCCAAGTATTGCCTGTATATCCCTGCATCCTACTGCTGAAAAGCATCTTGACCTATCATGGCAAACTTTTGATTAGCATGTAGCCCCACATACTACAAAATAATGTTAGTTATAAAAGCGACATTAGTTTTGAAACCAACGTTGCAAAACAGTTCTTGTGATAACACTTCCAATCAAGTTTTATTCTTTCATCAAATGAATTAAGTAAAATCAAATAAATCAAATAAAAATGGGATAGCAAAGAAACTACACTATGCTATACTCATTTAATAGTTCTACTGTGAAAGAAAAACTGGGGTAAAATGTTCATTGCTGTTCCTCACACATCAGATCCCATATTGATCGCATTTAGCAAAAATTCTATTCTCAGATACATGAGGAGAGAGAGAGTGCATGGCCTGAATGTATACCTCTATCAAAAAGAAAATTCAGAGGTTTCTTATTTTGTGCAACATGGGGAACAGCACTCCTATCAGTTATCATTAGAAGAAGAATGTACTTTTAAATATAGCTATTCTGTGCAGCAGCTGATATTAGGAATATCGTGATGAATACTTCAATGGATTTTTATAGAATGTTGTTTCAAAAACAATCTCTCAACAATCTATTTCCAAATTTTTAAAGCTACATAGAAAATTTTAAAAAATAATTATTTAAACAAAAACACATTCCTGAAAAGGAACTCCCAATGTTGACTTTTTTGCACTCCATTCTACCCCATTATTCTGGGCATCTGTTTCTTTCACCTGTTACTTAAGTGTAGCATTTAGTTATTATTGTTGATAATAATGAAACATTACTATTTCCTGATCTGATATACACCTACTGCCAAATGTGCTACACCAAAAAACAATGTCTAGTATGTATTTCATTTATTGTAGAAAGTATATCAAGTCACTTGCGAATATTTATGCATTACTGAACAGCTGGACCAAGACTGGTCAGTATTTTCACTGCAAGTTTTGCTGTTGCTTCGGTTTTCTTCCTCCTAGCAGGAAGGATCCTCTTCCTCCTGGCAGACACTGGCCTTTTCCCCAGTCCTGGTATCAAAATAAACTGAGAAATCATCAAGTGAAGGCTGAGGAGATACTGGTTCAATGTTAGTGTAATGACATAGACAAAACTACTGGTAACTAAAGGCAATTTCATAGCTTCTGTGCTTCTGGTTGGGGAGGATGATCCAGTAAAATGTCAGTGGAGAAAACAGCATTTGGAATGCTACTAATCCTACTGATGAAGGTGGCAATGTTATTGGAATGGAGGAGACAACAGGAGAAGGGCATCGTGAGCACATCTATTAGGAGGATGCAGATTACGAGGCAGAGGATATTAAACAAGCTTCTATTTGATGTATTGAGAGATTTATGGAGTCTCTCAATCCAGCTAACCAGTAAGGGCCCTATTTACAGAGCTCAACAAGAAGGACAAGGTTTTGTCAGGAAAAATGTCAGAACTGAACACAAATCCTCCTAAACAAAGGAGTGAGACGTTTGATCTAAGCAAAAACCACACAGTTGGATTATGTAGGTAGAAAAAATAAAAGGAATCAAAAGTGAAGGAGCCCTGGGAACTGAGCTAATGCACAGGAAAACAGTCCAACAACCACTTATACCTGCACAGAGGGTACAGGCAGTGTCAGCCAGAACTCTTCCCTCTGCAGCATGGAGGGAGTTTTGCACAGGTCAAAGCACTACCCAAGACAGGGGTTTTGCAGAATCAAGCCTATGGCAACCTCGAGGAGAGGCACCCTCGTTTGCTTTTGCCTTCACAAGCACGTTTACAATACGCTTGACAAAAAGACAACACTGTAAAATATACCTGCTCCCACATAAAGAACTCTTGTTAACAAAGGAAGGGGGAATCTCCATATTATTATTTAAGAACACTTTCCAAGCTGTCGAAGTACAGGCTCTTGACCTCTAATGTTTGCTGAGAAGTGCGTCACAGAACAGCACCAGTTCCCAGTAAACTGGCTTTTTATAGCAGTAATGCTGTAGTACAACTGGAGAAGAGAATATTGAAACAACTGAGGGCTCTTAAGGGCATTGCAACTGTTATGTAAAAGAAAAGCTGAAAATGGATTTCCTTGCTGCAGTACATGTTTAGTAGCAGAGATGTGTTCAAAGGCAGAAAACTATTTGTCTCTGACTCTGCAATCGTTCTGTATTATTTTTTGCTGTATGCCAGGGTGGTGACCTTTTGAGATACAGCCTTACAGAAAGCAGCTTTTCTAGAAGCAGACTATCGGTCTAGAAAAATCTTAAGTGTGTTTTACTCATATTATCAATCTCAACAAGGAAAAAAAATCATTCTTCAGAAAGATTGTAAAAACGCTCATTTATCAGACAGCATGTGTGCACAGATACATCTCAAGATTTTCACACACTGGCAAAAAATGTGTATACATATTTTGAATAAGACTTCAAATTTCTACATTTCAGCTTAATTTTCAGCTTAATTAATATTCACACTTTTATCTTCTGAGTAAATAAGCAAATGCTCTTTTGCACAAGAATTTACAAGAGGTGATTTGGAATATGAAGTGGTCAAAATCTTCACCATCTCTTTGAGTAACATTAGAATTTGCTTCCTTCTGCAGAATTGCGGCAATTTATTCTGCTAATCATCATTATGCTACAAGTCTTCATTAGGTCTTGGTAACTCTTGGTAACAAAGGAGTCTCTTAATTCTAAACTGGTTACTGTAAATGCATGTTAGTACACAATAGAATAGAACTTCATCTTAGATCTTCAAAACCACAGTCTTGAGGTTCCCGATGAATTTGTTGTCGCATATTATACCATCAATGCAATAAAATGTAGGAACTAAATGTCACCTTAAGTTACAGCCACTTTACTGTTTCCCACAATCCTGCTAGATACAGCAAGTCAGCAGGATGTAGGAAAGTCTGCACCTTTCAGAAAACCTTGGAAGAAATGTCTGCATCAGAAACACACTGCTCAGACACTGACTGTTTTAGGATTTCATTTTTGTCTCTGAGAGACCCAAGAGTGAACGCACTTCAGTTTCTTGTAGACACTGAGTGTATTAACTACACCAAGCACTTTCTTCGTAAGAGCTTGTCTAAATTAAGCACTTCCAACAGCAGAATGCTCTCCAGCAACACACAGGAGAACCTCTGAGTTCTGAGAACTGAGTGTGGTGTCCCTCCTCCTGCAGTACTTGGCATGTATTGTTATTATATCATGATCAAATTCTGTCCTTGCTACTTATGTTTTGATTGACAGACATTCTCTGCCCTGCTCCCTCACTGGGCAGCACTCTTTGCTTCCCATCTCATAGGACACTGCAATCTAGCTGTATTTCTAGCCAGTTCTTTTATTTCATTACAGAATTAGACAAGCTGAAAAGCCCCTAATGTACTGGGTAATACTCAAAGTAAAACTTGGAATTATGTGTGAAATATTTTGCTCTGCAGGACCCGACATTTGGAATCAGAGTGAGATAATACAGTCACACTGAGTAGCATATCATAGGATAAATAAGCCATAAGTTTAAACACAACAGAACAGGTATTGAATCTGCATAATCTGCATATATTTATATCTAAGCACAGGATATGCCAACTTTCTTTGGCCTACTGAAGATTTAAATACTCCCTGAAGGAGTAGACAACTTGACACTATAATTTGGTTATAGTGAAAAAATTAACTGGGGCAATCCCCTGCTGCTGATTATACCCAATTCACCAAAGCAGATGCAGATGCATAAAAGAGTGGGCTTCCAAATCTGGAAGTGCACTTACATAGAGCTCTCACCTTGGGAGGACAGGGCAAGGTCTGCCGGGCTTCTGAAGCTCCCAGAGCAGTCTGATGGCTAAAGCAGGTCAATCAGGTTGTAACTGGCTCAGAACTCCCTCATGCTGCTTCCTCTGCATCCAAATCAGCTTCAAAATGAGTGGGACAGTTTTCTTTCCTCCACATGGAAAACCACATCAAAAACCACTTCCAATCCGATGGCTGCAATAGAGAGAAAGAGAAAAGAAACATCCAGTTAGCACAGGCAAGGAAAAGCCCAACTCCCAACCATAAAGTTTCAGTCCAACGAGCACAGTGAGTGTGACTTTAGTTACAGGGATCTCTGCTGCCCATAGTGGCAGTGCCCCGGGGTGGTGGCTGCTTCTGAGGCCCCGCCAGGCAGGTTGACCCATCTAAGACAAAGGACTACTACGACAGACACCACACACGGGCAGCCCAGTGACAACTTGCCCCGCCTTTGTCCCCTTCATTGCTTGTCACTTGGCTCTGAGACCTCCCAAGCAGCTGCTGGCTGTTGGTTATGCCCAACTTGCTGAGTTTGGTGTAAATAAAGAGCTCAAGACTTCTACCATACAAAACCTTGTGACCAACAGAGTGCCTGCGCTGGCACCACTGGATACCAGTTTTTGTTCAGCCATTTCTCTATAATGATGTGATCAGGAAGCCAGAAAGCACCACTATTATTTAATCCTAATAATGAACAATAAAAAAAAAAATAGTGCTGAAAATTATGCTGCAGAAACTATAAAGAAGAAGCAATTTCAACATATTGTTTTGCTTCTTAACTTTGGATATGGAAGAGAGCCAAAGGAGAGTCATTACACCATTCTACTATGATACACTTTATACTTCCTTTACCAAGGCCGATTCTGCACAGTAAAACTTTAAAAGAACAGAGCAGTTAATTTTCCATCTTGATAGCGGCTAAGATAAACTTTCTGAACATAAGATGATTCTCCTGGCTGAGCTACTGCTTAGATACACCAGATACGTGAATTATCCTATTGATCTCAATAGGGAGTTAACCCTGGGTACTAATGGTGCCTTGCTAAGTGTCAGCCTCTTCTGGCTCACAGATGCATCCAGAAAATGTCTGTTCACCTCTCACCTGTCAGCTCCAGCCAGACTCCCTGTCTTGCAGGCTGGCAGTAGAGGTAGGAACACACCACTTCCCAGCACTGCGGGACCACTGCATCTCTGGCCTTCCAGGTCAGCAGGAATGCACGTGAACTGTGTTTGCAGCCTGTCCTGCAGCTCCTGATTGAAGTGTCATTCTGTCTTACCGCCCAGCGAGAGCACAAAGCACCCAGAGCAGCACAGGAAACTGCTTGGGCTCCTATGTTATAATTCCTGCAGTTTGAATTCCAAGAATGGGTATGTGCAAGGGAAAGCAATGAGAGGCAAATTTTATAGATGATGAGAAGGGAACAAACATCTGTCACTTACCTAATTAGCAACTGTATGCGACTGCTGTTCCAGAAATGTATGCCTGAAAAGCCCTTTTTATTAGCGTAAGAAATGTGTGTATGTGCATTAGAGAAAGCAGTTATATCATGAAAGATTCTGGAAGAATTGGCACTTTTCTCCTGAAACATCTGCACTGTAAGTAAAAGTATCATATATTTGTTTAACTAGCTGGGGAAGAAGGTAATAAATAACATCTTTAGGAAACTTAGCCATCCTTCGGAAACTCCCAACCATCCGTCCTTGCCAAAGAAAGTACTAATGTAAGACAAGGGCACCACCTCACCAACCACATTGCACATAGTGAAGAAAAGGCCTTTTTAAAAGGAAAATCCCTAGCAATTAAAAAAAATAACCCCAAATCAAACTCCTTATGGCAGGCCTGGGAAGCACTGGGAGGAGACAGAGATTCAAGTCACGAGGCAGATTTTTGCACCCCTGTTTCCTAGCGGCTAGGTGCCCGGGCTGCCCGGCCGCCTTGCAGCGGCTGCAGCAAGAGCTCCCTGCGGCAGGGCCAGTGCCGGGCCCGGCCCCAGGGCGTCTCGCACGTGAAGCTCCCGCAAACAACAGCCCCCAGCGGAGGGGACCGGCCAGCCCCGAGCTCCGGCCAAGGCTGCTCCGACGCTGCCCATCTCGGGCAGGTTTGCTCCGCTCCAGGGCCTGGAAACCCTCCCTGCCGTTTAGTGGAGCTGCTTCCCACTTCCTGTCAGCCTCCTCCTCCCACGCATAAATCCTGCTCGGACACTCTTTAAATCCAGCTTACCATCAGAGGCAGCCCACAAGTAATTGCTCAGAATTTCAATTTACTCTGTTTATTTACTAGGCCTGCTAAAACTGTGAGGAGGTGCAGGATTTGATCTGTCAGATTCCTTCTTCATCTGCTAACTGCTCAGCCACTTTAAAAATCTTCGTATCTGCAATATGCTTTACAGCTCCACATGAAAAGACTAATACAGAACTATGCATAGAATACACAAATTATTTCCTCTAATAGTTTCTTCAGATAATAATTGCAATCAAGAAAATATTTGCAAAATAAATAAGCATTTGACAGAGGAAAAACCTGTTTCTGAATCATTAATAAAAGGTAGAGGATATTATGAAGAAAGATTTGCTTTCAACCCTTCTAATTATGACTAAGCAAATGCCTCATATCCCTGAAATACTCTGGATTCATAGCAAGCCATGAGCACAATCACTCTGCCAAGTTATCTGCTGAAATCAGAGCAATAATTATGGTCAGTGAAACTCCTAATCTTGAAAGACCTTAGATTTAATTCTTTGTGCTATCAATATCCCTCTCTCTCTGGATTTCCTCCAGTTACATTCGCTGTGATTAACTGCAAGCGGGGAACAGGTCCTCACAATTACAGGCCATCTGCAGCGGGGCAGGGAGGGATCAGCCAGAGCCTCTCGTGTGAGACGTCTGCAGGGGCAGCCTTAACCTCCACACGCTGCCGAACGAGGCAGCGAGAGGGGCAGAAGTGCCTTCCAGGTGGCGCAAACCCAACAAAAAACACAACAAAACCTTAAGGGGCTCTTCTCCATGGAGCTCGAAGGGACGAAGTTGAGCAGCGCTGTGGAGAGGGCAGTGCACGGGGCAGCAGGGCTGCCGCTTCGGTCACGGGGCTGGGCTGGAGCTGCTGCCCACGGACACTGTTACTGCAGCTCCCCCGATTCTATATTTCACCTAATAAACACCACAGATTATTACATTTACTAACCAAAAGCATAAGCTTTCAAATCCCTTGCACGTTCTAACTGCTAGGGTAAAATACTGCACGGAGGTCTCAAATTCTATTCTGGCTGTAAAAAAATCCTCCGGTCTTTTCTACTATCTTCTTTTCCTGCGGGTCACAGAAGCTGCCACCTGCCAAGACCAAACTGATTTGCTATTGGCAAAGACTGAATTATGAAACCCTACAGGTAAAAAAGGCTTCAGCATAAATGTAATTTAGTAGCTGCTACAAGTGTGTGCCAGTATGAAAATATTCATTTTGGCAATCATGCAGGAAAATAATCAATATTTAATATTATTACTAAAAAAGTACTGGCAAGTTGTATTTTTTAGCCATTTTATGCATTCAGGTAATTCCTCTGTTTATATTTGATAAGGGAGACAAATTTTATAAATAAATCTATTACCTTCCAAATATCCATTTGAAGGAGTTTATATTGGAGATCAATACAGTGTAAACTTCCCCTCAAAGCATGAGCTCTTCAATACAATAGAAGGTTGATTATTTTGAATTCCACCCCGCCCCAAAAAAAGGCTCATCAGCATATGAAGACTATGAACATTACTCTGCACAAATATGTAGAAAGCCATTACATATGTCTGTACTTGTGCTGAAACTTTCCTACTTCAGTGCTTTGTGTCAATAAGTTTGGAGAGCAAGTATCTCCCTCTCTTACACCCCAAACTATCCTCTTTCCTCCCTTCTTCCTCCCTCTCCCCCTATTTGTCTATCTTGTGATGTTCTTTGTGTAAATCTTAGTGGATTTATTGACAAAAATGTTCTGGAGTGCTGGTGAACTCTGTTATTTGCCGCAAGATGACTATTTATTACTTTGCAGGCGCTTCAGGGCCGCGCTATTGTTTGGTGCAAAAGGGAGCAAATGGAAAGCAGAACGTTCATTAAAATGGACTGCACAACCAAGAGGCAAACTCTGCCTCACTCATGTGGATACTGATTTTTTCCATTTCTGCTACACTGAGCTTATCACAAACGAGGGAGGCAGCAGCTGCATCTATGATATTCAGATCCCCTACCAGAGCTGATGAAATGTCTCAGTAATTCTGCACTTGCTTTTTGCTTCCCAGTGACGAGAATAAAACGCATTGTCTGCACTCACTGCTTCTAACCACTAAAAGCTTATGTGCACAAAGAACAATTAATTTCTTCTCCTCTTCTAACCCCAAAAGACATATTTGCTGTGTTTTACCTTTATAATAAAATTAAATCAAACTTAGTAAGTTCTTATTAAATTTTGTTTACTTTCTCTATTAAAACACAGAACAAAAATCACTCATGCCTATTGATTCTTTGCTGTTTTGAAATAAACAGTATGAACTTTTTCTCTTTGGTTTCAATAAACAAGTCCAAGCAGGGGCTTTTGATAAAGCGTTAGTACATGTAAGTAATCTTATTGTAATTATTATTAGTAATCTTATTGATAAGAACTGTAATTATTTTAGCTCCTGCCTGTACAAATTTTAGGCGGTCTGTTCAGACTGTTCTGAAACAGAAGTCCCTGAACTCCTGAGTATCTCAGTCCAAGCTGAAGCTCAGTGCTGGGATAGCTGCTGGTGGCTCGTCAAGTCAGCCCAGTAAACGAGCGACATCCCTGACTTCAAGCAGAAATGCTGTATAGTCGCAAACAAGTTTCAAGTACAGAAACAAAGGAAGAATCCAACAGGAATAAAAGATGGGGCTTTCTCCGCAGAGAGGAGAGCGGACAAGAGAAGCCGGTGTCAGGCCACATTCCTTGAGCTTCATGCTTGCTAAAAAAGGCAGTTGAATCGTCTCGTTCCTATAATCCACCAGCAAAGCCGAAATCCAGTCTGGCAGCGAAGCCCAGCAGCGACCAGGACAGACTCTGCTCCCTGGTCTCCCCTCCCTGGGCCAGACAGACCCATCCCGTCCTTGCGCTGGCTCTGGTGGTCACAGGGACTGCATTCAGTGGGCCAGAAACAGCTGACTCGTTCCCTTTGCTGCTTCAGCCAGCAAAATCATTTCACAAACAAGCAGTTAATGTCCGAACAAATGCAAAGAAAGTAAGAGGAATGGGAGGACAGTTTTCTTCCTTCTAGTTTTGTTAAATACCATCTCAAACCCGTCATGTAACTTCAGCTTCTAATTGCAGGACCCCAGATATCCTTCAATGTTTTTCAAATGCTTCCAGACATTCTCCAAAATGCTTTTTTACGCTTCTGGAAGGCTCTTCATCAATGAATCCTGCTGGGCTCAGGCTTCTAAAGGCAGAAGAGCTGTTTCCAGTCATGGCTACACGACAACAGACACAAGCAGCACCCGAGCAAGCAGGACTATGCAGACTTGCAAACACACGCCCAGAAAAAAAAATAGCGCCTAAAGTACATTAGTACATATATTACATAAAGCACATACACTAACTCTGCTAGTTGCAAACACCTTGAGCTCTGGAGTCATTTGTGCTGCTACTTGCTACCTGAGGCAGGAGCATTTCCACATACTTCAGATCCTAAGGGCTGCAGTGAGAGGACTGCTCTTTTCCAAAACACTTCCACTCATTACCAGGCTTCAAGCCAGGCAGTTGGTACTAACTGCAAGTCATCACAGAGGGCACAAGCTCAAGAGCTGCATTTATGCTTCAGCTGGACACCTGAGAAGCGGGTCCAAGCCACTACCAAAAGAAAAGAAAACAAAAACAAACAAAAAACCAGCAAAACCTACTTGTTGTGTTCCTTAAGAGGTTAAGCTGTCCACACAGACACAGACAAGGGAACCACTGAGTCCCACCTTGGGAAAAAAGACAGCAGAGCACTAAAAGCAGACACGGAGGGGACAGTGGAGGAAGGACAAGCTCAGCTCCTAACAATGCTGTAGCCCATTAAAAAATTCAAGCCCTGTATCTAGTAACTGCATGTAAGAACATGGGGCACCTGATGGCTGCTGAATGACAAGGTGATTGCTGTGAAGATCATGACTGACAGCAAAAAGCAAGCACTGAAAGTGCTTGTCCCCTGAGGGGACCTCACATCTCGCTCCTGAGCAGGACTTTGCTGAGCTCAGCTGTACCACCCCACCCGGTACAGCTCAAGGGAAGCAGGTCACAGCCCTAGTAATATTTTTAGATCATATTTCTCTGTGGAGTTATTGAGCCCCACCTTTTAAATCACAGCACTGAGAGCATAAGGGATGATCATATTCATATTAATGGTGTACTTAGTGCTGCCACCAGCTCTTCTCTACTGAACAAGTGCCTCTAAACTCACAAGCCTCTTGCCATTCACCTGTTCGACTCTCAGTAAATAGCAAATTAAAAATTGCACCACTGAGTACCAAGGTACCAGAAACTCCCCTCTAGGAAGGCAGCCCATGACTCTGCTGAAAGGAACGGAACGGGCAGACAGGCAAGAGCTTCCGACTCCCCTTTGCACCCACCCCATGTGTGCACATCCTAGGTCCGGAGGAACGGAGCACACAGCAGCCAGGCCTCACAGGAGCAACTGCTCCTCAGCCCTAAGCTGCTCTCACAGCCACTTCGATGACGTTCTTGTTGGTAAAGCAGAATGATCAGCTGCCATTTGGAGCAGCCCTCAAAGTCCCAGACCACATTCCTGCCTGCTTATGGGCTCCTGGTGTCCCTGCAAAGGTGATCTGCTTTACTAACGTGCCACTGAGTGACATGCTGGCATCAGGTAAAACTTAGATTAATTTTTAGAATATTTAGCTCTTCCTTCACTACAAACAAAAGATCAATAACTAGTGCAAGCTTTACATAACCAGCAAATATAGATACATATATGTAAATATTTGTATAATCAGAAGTAAGGTTAAAATAGAAACTCCCACTTTTCTACAGATAACCTGGAGGAAGACAGGCACATGTGGCTAGCACCCAAATTCTGGAAGCCCCATCTTAGCCAGTCACCAACTCTGAAGCAAGTGCAACCACAGACCTAGATATAACGAAATCCAAAACAAGTGTGTCAAATTAGGACAGGCATCCTTTAAAATGATACTATATAAAGTATTCACTGCTGTTAATGGAACTGGACAGCAATATACATCACATATTGTATTTAAAAGACAAGGAGAATTGAGCTATCTGTCCACTTATCAGAAAAGTTCAAAAAGGTTATTATTTCATGACACATATTACAGTACAACAGGAATGAAATTGAACACTGCTACAGAAAAGCAAGGGACATGTTTTTAAATTATAAAATGTGATTGTTCATCTAGGAAGCCTTAAGTTTTGCATTTTCAAGTGTCAATTCAGATTTTACATTCTGCAATAAATCTAAGCCATTTGTTCAACTACACGGCCTCATGCACAGGTTTTAAAATGCCTTTTTTATGCAAGTGCCCAGCACACACACTCCAGCTAGCCTGAAAGACAGGAGTTAAGTGACACATATAATGAGGTCATGAACGTTTTATAATTCTTACAGTTACTCCTCCTTTGGATGAAACTCTTAATGGAATTATAAAAAAATTAAAATTTAAGCATTCAGCTCACCAGTTGCTGCAGTTGTCCAAATGACAGTTTAGTATTCATCTATCATACTTCACAGGTAGCATAAAAATCAGGAGGTTATATCAGACAGGGGTCTAGAAAACATGGGAAATAAAGTGTTTTAACAGCTCCAAGCCATTCCTGCATTGCTACGTTGCAGGAGTACTGTTGATAAAGAGAATGTCATATCAGTCTCTCAGCTGATAGGCTGAGATACCTGAACCAAATATAAAATAAATTTCTCAGCATTTGCCGGTTCTCTCAGCCACAGACGAGGATTAAAGTCTAATGGATCAACTGGCTGGATCACGCAGATGTAACATGAGCCCAGTTCAAGCGCCATTTGCTATAGGATATTTTACCAGAACTTCTAAAGCCCATTCTGGGCTTCAGTAAGCATTAGGAGTTGACATGAATTGCTATTGAGCACATCAAGTTCCTCACTCAGCAGTAAGACTTTATTGCTCCTACAAAATCCAACAACGTTGCACCTTTCTCAGCTCTATTAGTAGCCCTTTAAGACACTTGTTCCACATAGGTAATAAATAAATAAATAGAACCAAGTCCAAATCTCTTTCCAAATCAGAAGACAACTAAATCATCACATGCAGTGGCAGTCAATCAGACGTCTTTAATCCTGCTCAGTTCTGTTCCAGGAGTTAGTAACATAATTGTAATACAAATATTTGATGTATCTAAAATAGTGTACAGAATTACTTGGCTGATTATTTCTGTGAAATCTCTCAAGTCACAGACTGAGAGAATATCAGTGACAAAGCAGCGATAGAAAATGAGGAGCCTGTGGCGAATTAAATGGTTTCTTTGCCTCAGTCCTGATTATACAGATGTTCAGCATGTAACTCTCCCCAGTGGGTTCTTCCCAGCTAACAAAGATGACACTCTGTTCCGAGCAGGGCTGCAGAGCCCCTGATACACGGGTCTGCTGATTAACCTCAGCCACAATCAGGTAAAAGCAGCAGTGAGGACATGCAAAAAGGGAACTGATCCCTTCCGACTTGCACCAGGCTGCGGAAAATCTGGGGACACATTCTGCTCCTTCATCTGCATTTGATCCTTTGTTATCCCAGTTTTAGCTCTCCTATTATCTATGCTCGGGAACTGCCGTCAATACGTCCATGCCTTCGATTCACTCTGAAGAAAAACCTCCAAGGAAACAAAGGGCTGGGGAAGATAATATTACCAGGGGTATGGGAAACAGGTAGCTCAAGTAGAAAAGAGAGTCTTTTCACTGAAAACCAAATATAGATTAAGAGATAGTCTTTTTTCTTTTAAAAAAAGAATAAGCTTTCAATAGTATTGTGGAAAAAAAACATTGTTACAGAATTTCCTTTATCTTCTAAAATTATCACTTATCTCAGAAATGGAGCAATCATTCAAGTGTTAAATGGAAGTGACAATGGCAGTTAAACACAAAACTAACTTCTTTAGCAGGAACAAATCATATGAATCCTCGAGAGGAACTCAGAAAAGTGAAGAGTTAAAACAGTCCTGTAACAAAAGTCTGTGCTGCAGACCTGCCCTATGCACTGAGCAAGTTCACTCAATCAAGATAATTTCAGGTCATCTCAGAATCTGGAATCACTGAAAAAATGACACAGAAATAAGAGTGACAAATAGTTGCTATTTCAGAAAATCTAACTGGTTAAAGCCTATATGCATAGGAGATTTTTTATTAACCTAAGTTTTAGATCCTTCCCATAGCAATGTACCCAAGAGGGCTTCAAGATCCCAAGCTGCTGTAGGAGCCCCTATATGAGGACAAGACTATCACAGGATCTGTTAACGCAACCACGACCCTGAGCCCCTGGACGCAATGTTACCAAACATGGACTGAGCGAGACTCAGTCTGGAAGATTTTTACAATACAGTTGCTATTTGAAACTATTCTGCCAGCAAAATTACAGATGGATCCTGAGCTGGGGTTAAGAAAAGTTCATGTTCAAAAATGTCCTGAAAGAAAAAGATGTTTCAGTATTATAAAGGCTGTTAAACACCTTTAAAAGACTCATGAATGTATTAATCGAAAATATACTGATATGGAATAGCACTGTTTTTATTTCCATGAAAGAGAGCATTAGAGTAAAAGGTGATACTCACTCATGAAAGATAACTATCTTTTATAGATGTGAAAGGCCTACTATATAATTTAATACAATACAGGCATCTTTTATAGTAATGTTTGGTTTATATACCTATACAATGTCTTTATATATAAAAATTATATATAATCCTCTTTTTAGTTTATGCCACACCACTATAAACAAGGCACTTATGGCAAGTCCAGCAAACTCTCTTGAAGGATTAGTGTATTTCTCTATATTAAATAGTTAATGCAAAGATACTTAATTTGTACTCTTCCTTTATAAGCACAGATCTGCAGGTCGAGCACTAGACAAACCAATATATTATTGAAACAGATCTTTTTTTTAAGAAAAGGTCAAATATCAAGGGCATATTAAAAAAAGCTATTCCAATTTTCAAGAGGAAGAGAAGTCCTAAGAAAGTGACTTGTTCATCATCAGCACAGAAAACAAACTGGTAAAGATGTAGCAAAGCACAACAGTAATAAACTTTCCTCTTTGCCTAGTGATGCAATCTCCTACAGATTCACATTTTATTTCTGTACTTTTATGTTCCCCCAGAAGATATCAGTGAGACAGGTATTCTTAAAGAGGCCCTATGCAGAAGTGAGCAAATACACAGCAAGAATTTGAAGCGCTGCAGAATTCCTGTCTCTTTCTCCTAACAGCACCAGGCTGAGCCACAGCAAAGGGCACGTCCCCGTCAGGCCTCATCTCTCAAGGAAGCTGTTCACAGAGTGGGCTGCTGGGTTCCCGCTTCTCATGCGTGACAGAAATACATCATTTTCAGCATAGCAGACCTCATGCATGTAAGTAACAGCTTCCTACTTGTTTGGCCGTAGTAAATAATTCCTTTTTATATTTATCTGGCTTGTGTAAGGTCCCCAGAACAAAGGCTCAGGCACTGCCAAAGAATGTACTGGTACTGTATTTGTTATTCAGTCACAGCATATACTATATTCCAAAGTTGGATTTATTAGGGCAGTTTCCAGTGCACACCACTAGCAAGGACCACTAGATGTTAACCAACTTAGATCCAGAGCTCTCGCCTCCTCATCAAGCAGCTCCTACTCTAGGGCTAGAACAGTGCTGAGCTGTCCAGCCTAGGACAGGCCACTCTCCCCAATTTCAGTGTGATCATAACTACTATGTATCATTTTGACACTAAATCTGAGCAGGAAAATTGGGAAGTGTGGAATTCACACAGCTCCCTGCCTGCCACTTGGAAGGAAACTCCCTCACTGTAGTCAGAGACAAGAAAAATGACATCTCTGGCATTTAGCAAAAGTAATTTATGTTTTGAGAGGTAAGTTCATGTCTAGTATGTTTGTTTCTAAGGAGGATTACATTGGTTGAAAATGATCAAAATGAGACATTTTGATTTCCTCAAGCAAGACTCCCTCCCCCTCTCCCCAAATTATCTTTTCAAAACCATTATTAAAACTCTTGTCTTCCAGTGATTCCAGAAAAAGCAGGAGAGTGGAAAGGGCTCTATGCTGCCATCCCTAGATACCGCGGCCAGGCATCACGCTCAGCGCTACCACTCTGTGTGAAAGGTGGGTGAAGGTCTCGGCAGCTCCTGAGCAGCACCTCAGCACGACGCATCGTACTGGATTCGGCTGCACGGCAGCTCCCGCTACCCTTTACCATGGCGAGCAGAACATGACGTATATTCTGTGTGACAAGAAGGGAATGACTTTGCCTTTGCATAACTCTGCTGCTGCCCTGAAAGTACAATAGATCAAAGGGGTCTTAGATGGCTCATCTATTCAAACAGAGGTATTAAATAGATATATTACCAATCTGTTATTCCTTGTTCATGCTTCATAATTTGTTAGAACGTCTTTCTACTGACTGTATCCTCTTTTTTTTTTCCAAAGATATTAAGAGCAGAAGCACAGCAGGACTGCTCACGTGCA
This sequence comes from Nothoprocta perdicaria, assembly GCF_003342845.1. Lineage (NCBI taxonomy): Eukaryota > Metazoa > Chordata > Aves > Tinamiformes > Tinamidae > Nothoprocta > Nothoprocta perdicaria. The sequence continues at coordinate 1,877,623 of NW_020455533.1, forward strand.
TACCAAACACTGCATATACTTGGTATTTTCTTTTGCTCACTTGTCATATTCTCAGTGACTTCAAAATCTGCAAGGAGAAGTCCACTTGTGATGCTGGTGCCACAAAGAAATTCAAATGACTAAAACAAAACACGTGCTGTTAATTAAATTATAGGACAAGAAGTAAAACCGCTGAATCGCAGGTAACGATGCTCTTCTTCAGATAAGTGTATTAAGGTAGGACATAAAGCTTTCTCATTATTATAATAAAATGTACAGCATTGTGATTAGCCTACTGGATATAAGCTATGACAGGTTTAGACTATAAAAGGTAAAATTTACACTTTGGGGAAAGCTATTCAACTATAATAACAATACTTACAGAGATTTTGTAGAACTCCTCAAGTCCAAATGAGGACAATTTGACCAATAATGGTAATTCTGCTGTTTCTATAATTACTTTAACTACACTCATATACCTAATATCTGCAGGAGGTAGGCACAGCAGAACCTCAAAATGAAAATGCTCTTTAAAAGATTCAAAACTCAAGTTTCATTTTCAGTGCTCTCCAAATCAGTTTTTTTACTTAACTCTTCTTACAGAAACCTTTTGCCTTGCCAGTCTAAGAAACTTTTTTCCTTGGGTTGGTCTCAAATGTTGTTAAAGTTGTGCATCACTGAGATTAATAGTGATGGAAAGGGAGTTGTGAATTTTATTACAAGAATATCCCGGTATATTATCTAGGGGCAGCAATTAGGCCCTGGCAAGTACTTCTATGTCCTAATTTCTGGTAGCAAAAATTCAGAGAGCTTAAAAGTAGGACTGGGGTAGAATATAAAGCCTGATAGCTCACATTTATTTAACCTGAAAATCAAGAGATATGTAGATATCCCCAAGCTCATATACACACAAGGGGTCTCTATTCATAGGAGGGGGAAGTTATTCCTGTGCACTGGAGTCTTACCTGGAAGGGAGTCCTCCTGCCATTAACATCATTCTGCAGAATTCAGCACCAGACTTGAATTTTGAAAGCTCTTTTTTTTGCCATTTCATCTATTGCCCCCAAATTCTTTGCAAACTTCATGCAAAAGCAAATCTGCTGAAGGGATTTAAAGCTTACAAGAAAGCACCACAGCCACACACTTGCCTGCTATACCACGTGGCTTGCATGGGGCACAGCTACCCCTTCTCCCTCCATAGTAACCCCCTCCTCCTTCACTAATATTACAGCATTGCCAGGTGGGGGCAGAGGGGAATGAGGAATGCGCCTGCGTTAACTCCGTGGCTTGCGTGTTACACGTTACTCAGTGAATGAAGCATCAAGACTCATGCAAATGACGCTTGGGAAGGCTCCTAGACTTCTCTGTGGACACTGGTGTGATCACCACTGGTGTGATGTGCACAGTGCACTGAAGCCTTCCACTCCCCTGCCAGGCCCCCTGCACCCCACAAAAACCTGCTCCCAAGGGCTCCGCTTGTGCCACTGTAGTATTATTATATTAAAACAAAAGTGTATGTTTGCATTAAATTCACTCTAACGCCTTCTATAACAAGCTATAATCATGCTATGATACTAAAGCCTCCCTTACTACTAATATAATTGTTTCCCAAATCTAAGGTGCAACTGGCTGCTTATCAGACATGTCTGCAGTGCAGGGAACGGCTGCAAGGCATCTTGCAGGAGAGGAGATGAAGTGATGTGCTCCAGGGTTACGCGGGCAAATCATATCTCATGCTAGCACCGAGCCAGAGAAAATTGCTTCCTCTGAAAATTAAGTTATGGGCATCTTGTAATTTCTCTAACCTGGTGAGCTGGAGTTATGAACAAACACAGACCTTGCAAATACGTTACAGAGCCAGCACACCGCTCCATTTTAGTATGTCAAAGAACACAGTATTTCTGAGATTGAGGTAAGGCCTTTTCCACCTGCATCTGGGTATAGGGAGTAACTAAAGTAGGTTAATATAGAGCCATCTTCGAAAAAATCTCTAAAAACACTGACAAGAGAATGACTTTTGCCCAAGGCAAGTGTGTGGTTTGTGGCATCTCCCCAAGCACTTCTTCACCTGCCCATTTTCCCCCGTTAAAAGCATCTTCTTCATGGGCACAGCTGTATACAACAGGAGATCAGCTCAGAAATTCAAGGCACATCAAGCCAGAGCAACAATACAAAGCGAATTTGATGAGCACTGTTTTCACCAAGCAGGTCTGGGTCCAACTCAGGCTCCCAGCAACCTCCACAGGCTGAGAACCAGCCTGGAGTAGCACAAGGCAGAAGGTGCCTGGAAGGAAACAGCGACCAAGGAAAGCAGCAGGCAGCCCTGCCTGGACAGGACGGCAGGCTGTGAGCCAGCCCGCACCGGCTAAACGGCTTGCACAAAGGGAAGCCCTTGCCCCTTTCCTGGAGAACAAGGCTTTACTGCTCAGTCAAGAATAGGTCTACAGCAGAAGGGACATGCAGCAGCCGTGACCTCCTGCATTTCCCTGTCCAGTTAGGGAAATCATCTCCTGATTTTCATATTATCCAATTCAATTCTCACATCTTTTGGAAAACAACCCATCTAAGAAAGAAACAAATAGCCAAATTTACGGACCCACCAAACAATTTAATAACTAATAGTGTATGTGTGGGGAAAGAGAAAGCAGAGTATCCGACCAAATTTCAACCAAACTCTAGCACAAAGTACTATGTTATACCATAGATCATTGCCCTGCATTAAGTACAAATGGCAGAATCCAGATTCAATAACTCTACTTTGGAGCCTGCAACCACTATAAAATAAATAATTCAGCTAATCAAACATTTTTAGCAGACTTACTCAGCCAGGGATATTTGCACAGCTCTAAACTGCCTGGTGCTAGTCGAATGGGTTCAGACATCCAGAAAGTAATCTTCTACACTCAGTTTTTAGAAGTGTTTCTGAGAAGATATAATATTTAGTAAGCTATACCTAAGACTGTTATATAATGCTTTTACATTTTACAGCACCATTTTATTCTGCATACAAAAATTTCATCTTTTTTCCTCCTAAAGATGGCAATTGATATTACATGTTATTACAACAAATGAGATAATCATTTTTCTTTCACACAAACAGTATTTCCAAATATATTAAGAATTCTGACATTTTGTTATAGATTTCTCATTGCTAGTAGTATTCATTACTACTTAACTGTATGGAGAACAGAGAGAGAAGGAACCAATCCACCTTATTAAACGAACCCATAAATCTACTATATTAAAATTAAACTCAAGCTGTGAAACACAAATATATTTCACTTGAAGGAAAATAAAATGGAGGAGGAGGTGCAGACATAAAATCAAATTAAAAGAAATCATACAAGAAGGGAAGTGATAATGAAATGAATAAAGCCATAATAATAATAAGTGTACTGGCCTATACTCAGCATTGACACAGGAAATACCTTAAATCTACACAGAACTGCAAGGGGGGTGACAAAGTTCCCATCTTTGGGAATGGGAATGTGGAATTCAGAGAGCATGCAGAACAGCTACTAGGGGGATCTGAAGCTAGAGAAGGTAGTTAAGTTGCATAACTACCACATGAAAAAAAAAGGAGAAATTGGAGGTTGCTAAAAAAATTCCAAGTTTGTACCAGGCTCCTAAGAACTAAACAAGGATTAAATTAAACAAGGAAAGCTTTGCAGAGTAGAATTTTCCTCCTGACCTGCTCTAAGCTCACTGCATCCCTAAGCACACAGGCACCAGGAAAATGTTTAACTGTGTGTATCTCACGCAGTCAGCATTCTTGGTGTTACTGGTGTTAATTCACAGACAAGTTTTTCTGCTTATTTGATACGATGATTTCCAACAGAAACATAAGGAAATTTGGTTTATGAGGGACAATCTCACAACTGCTCCAGGATGGCTGCTTGGGCTGGAGGTAGGATTTTCATAGGATGAAGTTGAACCTGCACACGCATCATCCGCACTTCATCTCTCCACAACGTGTCCCCAGACTAACAGAGCTCCAGTTGTGAACTCTGACTCCAGATGCCTCTGCAGTTAGATTCATATGCAACTTTTTGTAAAACCTACCGAAACTGCCTATTTCGAAGCCCAGGTCAACACATCTTTAAAACAAGGCAGCCTACCAGTGGCGGCAAACTGCGGCGCACGGATGTTGGGCTGAAAGAAAACGGCCAGACCACATTAAGTTAATAACGTGCTGCTTTAATTGATTTACAAAGCAGCTCAATATATGATCACTGTGCTATGAGTACAGCTATAAGGTGGCCCATCAGCTCTAAGCTTCATTCCCAAGCCTATTAATTAGTTTGAGGCCTTCAGTGTCCACCGTTCAGATCTAAATCACTTGTTTCCCATTACACTGTAGCCCGAACACTGCAGGCCCATAAAACCAGGCATTAATGCTTCTATCAGTGGGGTTTCTGGAAATCAGCTGTGATTATTATAGATTAAATCTTCCTAATCCTTGCAAACAAAAAAGATTAGAATACACTGAAACTCAGTGAGAGTGTTAAATACCGGACTATGTTATAGTTAGAGATATAATGTTTATTCCTCTTGATAGGAATTAACATTTAAGATCAATATATGCCAGAAAATACGGCATAGCTTTTCAAGTAAATTCAGATATTGATGGATATCCAATACATTGATAGGTTTAAGAGCTTTCCAAGTTCCTTAATACTACATTTTTCATCATACACATTCTAGACTTAATCATTCATTTCACATGAAAAATAAACCAGACTATTTGCATGGTTGACTAAAACTGACGGCACTATTTGCTGAATTTGCCACATGCATATAATAATTTAACATAATTTAATTACTTTTACTAATTATCTATTCAAGCTGAATACTTCCCACATAGAATAATTACTACATTACTTAATGTTGCTCTTCAGTTACATTTCAGCATGGCTTTAGTTTACATTGCAAACCAAGACGTACAAATAACCAGTTTCAGCTGAACAAATAAAATAAAGCAAGCAGAATAGGATTAAACAAAAATAAGAGCAAAATAGTCACAAATCAAATGTCATTTACACTTCTACAGAATATAAACAGCATATTTCTGTTTATTTTTGAAATATGCCATGATTTAAATCTGCTTAACAACTTGACAAAGTAATTTTATTAGATTTTAAATTACGGCCTGCATATGAATCTGACAAGTAGTGAAAAAACAATGCTCTTGCTAACATTTCAAATCATGCTTGTTGTGCCACACAAACAACAAAAATTGGAATTTCAGTTTTAAGACTGAGATACGGCATCATCTGCAACTTGTAATACCTACAATATCAGAGAGCAGCAATCTCCTAAGCTCATGTCTAGCTCTGAGGTTCACATTACCCTCACTCAAATTCCATTCTCTGATACTTGGCTATTATTTTGTCTCTTTTTTTCTAAAGTGAGAATATCACCACAATAGCACACACCGCCTTTTCAGCAGCCATGCTAAATAAAAGATATTAAACAACACAAAATCTTATATCTTAAATACAACATAATCTGTTTAGGGGATGCAACTGCTTTTTGCTTTGATCTACCAAATCAGAATTTAGATTTAAAAGATTAAATACTGATGCTTTTATTACGGATTTTCCTTATTTTAAGAATTACACTTGATAATATATATCATCACACCTTTCCAGTGTTTTGCATTACAGCACAAGCCACCTAGCTGCCAGAGTGAAACTTAAACAATCCTGCGCTATCCCCACATTACTCCCCAAGTTACTGCGCACCTCGTCACCTTGGGAAGTAGCTGGGGATTCGGAGGAGGGATTTTGTACGTGAAGCACCACTGTTCTGACCCGCTCTCATCAGCACACTGCATGCAGCTGCAAGAGAAATGAAGTAATTTCATTTTATTACTTAAATGAAAACAGATTTTTTATCATCTAAATGAAAACTGGATTTCATCTGCAGTGAAATCAGAAATTCACTGGGTCAGCACTGTGCTAAGGACAAGTAAATCTTACAAGCAGGAGTGAGGATAAAGCTTATTGCAATATCTCTGAATTATACAGGATACATTACACCAACACAAACTGCTGAAAAGCATTTAAGAAAAGCTTAAAAGAGACAAACTGAAAGAGATAAAAATCCATAGGCTATTATAGGGTTTAATGCAGAATGCCCATGGATGGCAACAGGTAACTACCACAGTGTGCCAGATTTGGAGCCAGAACTGCTAGAAATGCTTTTAAAACTAGGTCAGTTTGGGAGGGTCCCAAAATTTAAAAACTCTGAAACAGAGATTATGATAAGGAATGTGGTTACACATAACAAACTCTGTGCAAACAAGTCTATCAAATTAATGCAGAGAAGAACCTCAATCTACTATTCCCATTAAAGTCTATGAAAAATTATCTACTGAGAAGAAGCTAGAGTCTATCAAGAGCTTCATTACACAAAGCACGGAGCAGGCACCATGAGCAGCCACACTGCAGGCACCGGCACCAAGCAGGTCTGTACAGGCAGGTGCAGGGCTGTCTTCTCCTGCTCACTGGGAGCTCCGAGAGGCTCCGGGACACTGGAAAGCCAGCGCTTCTGACAGTGTCCTGTCACAGCCCAAGCAAAGGGAAACCTCAGCGCTCCAGATGCCACTTCCCACTTCAGAAGTGCCCGGTACACTGTGTAGCTGCCTCACATGGGGACACTGATGAACAGTTACACTGAACACCCGTGCATTTATGGAGCTTCAGGCAAAGTCTCTAAATAAATGACAAGAGTTCCTCGCCCCTCCCGGCAGAACAGCACCCCTTGGTAAGCATTCACGGAGGGCATTCTGGATGCCCTATCTCTTTGTGGCGAACAGTCAAGGATACAGCATCACTGGTCATAGCAAGTAAGGTCTAGAGCAGGTTCCCTCCAGCTAATGTTCTCTTTCAGGAGGCTGTGTGGTTTCTGCTTTAGAGGCTTGAAGATAAATAGCCACAGAGCTTGAATTAGTTTGTACAATCATTTTGATGTTGCTGCAGTCTGCAACACTGGTAAGATGCTTCTCTTAAGATGTTCTCTTCTCAACCCCAAAACGTGTAGGGGCTTATACATGATTCCACGTGCTTTTTGTCACCACCTTCTGCAACATAATTTACTGTCTTTCACTCTAAGGATTTATTAATTTGATCAAGGGCAAAGGATGTGTAGCATGTTCCACCAGTTAATAAAGTTTATAAAGCACCAGGGGATTTATTTGGATGAGAATCATAGCAGCAATGCAAGACTTAATCAGCCCAAAACCAGCTGCTAATGCCAGAGAGATGTAAAACTCATTTACAAATGAGAAGGGGTGGCTGAGCAAGCAGACAAAATTGAAAAGTTGTATTATGAGACTTTTAACCTGAGAATGTCAAGATTTTTTAGGCTCAAGAGGTAAAAAGAAAGTACTTCAAAATGCATGGAGCTGAGTAGTTTAAAGGATACTCTGACGCTGAGGATGGGCTCTGCTGACCATAAGAATACATAAACAGTGAAAGGAAGGAATTCCAGCAGAGAAGGCTTTATGTAATGAAAAATATTTGAACACTGAATCTCAATCAATGTTGTCACCGGCAATTACGAAGAGGTTTATAAACGCAGCGTGCTATCAAACAACAGAAAGCGTTACGCCCAAGCCCACCGCAGCCCACGCACCCGCTACGACTGCGAGTCCAGAACAGTTCTAGAGCCCTGGGGCTGGCAGCAGATGGCAACTTATTAAGACCATACCCCTGTGTAAAACAGGATTGCCTTAATGCAGTAAAGCAGCAATATCTAAAAGGAGCAAACAAATAAAAACACTATGCAGTGCAGTGAACTTAGCAAGCCCATTGCTGTACGTTTCTGCTGGCTGGGGCGATGTAAGGAGTGCTATCACACTGCCACCTAGCGCGATGCCACGCGCCGAGGGGCTGTGTGCCCAGGCCAGGGCGCTAGGGAAGCCCCTGCTCCGTGCCGCAGGTGCAGCGGGCTCCGAGAGCGGCAGCTGCTCCTGCAGCTCTGAGCTGCAGCCTCGCGCTCTGCCATCACGCGCCCGCATCACCACGTGCCCCCCACAGCAAGCACAGGGTGCAGCTCCGCTGAGCGCTTCATGGGAACACAGCCTCCCAAGGCAGTACAGAGCAGTCTGAAAAACAAACTATTTTATTGTGGGGCTTTTTTGGTTCTTTTTTTTTTTGAAAAACAAACTAATTTGTTTGGAGTTGGGTCCCTGGAACTACCCTCTCTCGATCCAGGGAAGAAATCCAACATTTTCATTCTTACTCAGGTCCTTCCCAGACATACTGTATCACAGAGGTCGCACATAAATCCCAAGCCCCATTTTCCCATGCAAGGCTCCTTAGAGCAATATTACAATAGCTTTGATTAAAATACAAGCTAAGTGAGTAATTGTAGGCTTTTTAATTTTACAGTGTCAGTTTGTCATTGTAATGGATATGTTGGAACATGAGAGTTTTTTAATGAATTAAAGAAATGCATATTTAGAAAGACTTGAAGCTGTCCATCACCAGGTTGCTTGTGATGGACACACAAAAACAACAGAGGGAGAACAACTTGTCAGCAATCCAGACCCCCCATAAAGCTTTACTCTTCTGTACTTACTTTTGACAGGCCCTTTCATCCATACATGTCCATAATGCTGGAAAAAGAACGAGAACTGAGAACTAATTTTACCATAGAATTGAGTGGAAAGTAAAAAGGAGAATATTTAGTTAACATCATTTGTTCCCTGTAACCCACAGCACTTCATCTTAAAAGAAGCAATGCCTGAATTTCAGGAATGTTTGTTTACCCTTCTTCATCCTGTTTAATTGTATCACCATCTCTATGCATTTCAGAGCAGACACAGTGAGACGCACATTGCAGTGGGGGTGCTGCAATATTGTTTTTATTCTGCTAATGAGCAGATCTAATCATGTTTCAATTACCTCTCTGATATGCAGAACAAACCCAAGCATCACTCAAGAAACTGATGAATTGGAAGTATCTCCTCAATGACTCAATACTGTGATTCATGATGCATACTCCAAACAAGCAGGAAATCTATTTTGAACAGCGGAAATATATTGTTAAATATTTGTTGTTATTTAAAGAACAAACAGTAGAGCAAACTAATCATCAGGGACTTACACACATAAGCAGTATGTGGTTGGCAGGGGTTATGTCATAAGAATGAGGGACCCATTCCCATTGCATCTCTTCTACAGGTCTTTTGAAGCCACAACAGGGAACAGAACTCACGCGGCACTGCTGCAGCTATGCCAGAGTATTTAGGTGTTGCTGACATTACTAGTAGCAATTAAAATCAAATAACATGTACCAAATGCACTTAAACTGTGTCTTCTACCCATATTTGATATTCCAAATGTCACTTTTGTGCACCAGCCTTTTAAGAACGTGTTTCCCATTGCAGAGATCCATTTGACCTGCAGATTTCTTCCTGCTTTCCTCTGTCTAGATTTGGGAAAAAGAAATATACATCTTCTTTCCATAGGGCTCCTCCCACATAAACAAAGCATTCTGCAAACAATGCCATTCCTGTTGTTTTCTATCCCCATTGCAAACCTTGCCTTTCGGATTCACCATTCTTTATTAATAGCAGTTTCAACATCTCTCCACAGCAGCCTGCAAATTTTGTTTAAATTGCTATTTACTCACACTGATGACTGTTGAACAAGACTGCAATTCAGCAGGCACTTCTGCAGCCCCTTGATCTGAAGGACGCACAAGGCGTAACACTGGGATCAGGCAGGTGGAGCAAAGGTGACAAGGCCTAAGGCTAAACACAACGCAGGTTACTGGATACTGCCTTACAGTCACACTTACTGCTTTACTTGTCATGACTACCCAAGGTTTTGGACTGGCAAAATGTCCAAATCCACATTTGTCAGATCAAGTACTCTGAAGAAAACTGTTCTAAACAATGCCTGTTAAAAATTTCAGAACAATCCCCTCATAGTCACTGCTTTTGCAACTCTAAAATATGCAAAAATACAAAAAAATCTCATTTCTCCAATCATTTTTATTTGGCAAATCACTTATAATACATAATGGAAATAAATATAATTCAACAAATTTATCTCTGTTCACTTGCATATGGTTTTTCTGAAAGAAATCAGTCCTTTCCCCAAAAGCATTATGTGCTTGATAAACATAAATTGACTCTGCTTCCATTTTGTGGGAGAAGGATGTATATTAAGGAATAAAAATGCTGGCAATTGTTCCTCCTGCTTGCTATTCATTGCTCGAATACCGAAAGTCTCCTTATGAATAACATGAATTGATGTTCTTGTCAGTAGCAACAATATTTACAGAATGTATGTTATATTAAAGAGAAAATTGAAAGTAAAGATGTGATTCCACTAAAAGAGACATTGAAACATGCAGACTATCTCACCCAAGCAAAGTCTGTTCACCTTTTGTTGAGATTTGTTTTGCTTTGTATTCATAAACCTTTTGTATTTGATGTTCACAATTTAAAACAGTTATTATCTGTCAAAGTGGGTCTTTGCAGACAGTTGTGATATCAGAAAGAAACAAACAGAAAATGATTATTTTCAACAACAAAACAACAAAATGTGGCATTTTTCATAAGCAATATAAAGTTTCCACTACACAACTCTTAGGTCGTCTGCCATGAGAAACCCAGCGGAAAACGTCCTAAAACTGAAATACAGAAACAAACAGCTAGTCTGATTCACCGAAGTCTGTCAGTGTAGCTCAGACACTCCTCCAAGCCCCATCAGCGTAGCAGCTTCACGCCAAAAGGCATCGCTAAACTGACGCAGAGCTGACCACAGTGCAGACGCCAAAGCTCCCATCAACACCAAACATGGGGAGAAACCCCGTGTGAATAAATACACACCCAAGCTGGTGGAACTATGGCGCTTTATTCCTTCCCAATATCTTTTTATTAAAAAAAAATAATTTTCCTTAAAGCAACTTCTCAACTGACAAAAGGAGAAAAATGAAGCACTCTCTATGTAGCTCTTTAGACAGAAAGAGGTAGAAGGGATAAAATACATATTTTTTTATTTTACCCCACTAGTATATATATTTCACGCACACCCAACACACATAAGTTCTTACAAAAAATGCCACAAATGCAAAGAAATATCCTAGTGATGCTGAATATAGGCAGCAATGACCACGAAGGAACAGAAGGATGGTGCCTTTAAGGGATTTTTCTCGTATAGTTACATTGAAGACCGATGATTATGCAAATAAAACAGGAAAATCTGTAAAGGAAAATACTTTTTTCCTCACAGGAATGAAAACAGTATTAATAATACGGCTCTGGGGATTTTGATATTAAGCACCACTAGTGACAAAAGATAAAAAACAGCAATTCAAATGCTTTTCAACTGTCTTATGCATCCATTAATATTCTTTATCCTGGATTTTACATTTCTCATTTCTTTCCTGAATGAAGGAGGCAAATGGCTTAGGCAGAGGGAAGAGAAAGAGAAGGCAAAGAAAGCAAATCAAATGGAACAGGGATCTGCGACAGGTAAGAAAAAGTCATGCATCAAGCCAAGGCAGCTGCAGCAATTTGAATGTATTTATATTGTCACATAGCTAACGGACTAGGCCATGATTTTGGGATCATTTCTAGAACTAGCAGTCAGGGCTTCTAGAACTCATGGCAATCCTTGGAAAAATGGATGGATGTTTAAGACACTCCTCTGGGCAGTGTGTAAGATGCAGAAGATGAACAGCAGGGTAGATACAGTCAGTGCAAAATGAAGGTCACAGAAGAAACTCTTCTGGTTCGCAGCTCCTAAGGTTATACCATAAATTAGGAAATGTGTGTGTGGGTAAGTGTTTATGTGTTTTTTCTCCACTATTTATACAGCCATCCACATTTCATTTGCTGCTCTCTCTTATAGATAAATAAGCTACTTTCCCAACAGAAACAATACAATATGTCTTTCTTAAAACTTATCTAAAACACTGAACAATCAGAAACCCATATTGTAACAAATTATTTGGAAATGATATTTGCCAAGACTTTACATTTAAGTCTAAGTAAAAGTCTAAGTAAAGTCTAAGTAAAAACTGAACCCTGTTCAAGAACAGTTCCTGCAAGAGAGAACCCCAACTGCTAATTTAGCAATGTATTTCTGTTTTATCAAACCTAGTATCTGCTTTATGAAAATCTGATTCCCCTCCTACCATGCTTCTGACCAGTATGTTCTGTTTCTTTTCGGTGAAACTTAGTATCATGCTGTGGTTTCACGTTGAGATGAAAATTGGAAAATAGGTATACAGGTTTAGTTCAGAATCTCAACAATCTGTTTTTCCTTTGTGAAATCTTAATCCACTTTCCATACTTTCAATGTTAACAGTTTCTGACAAACCTTTCCTCCTCCTGAATATCCCATCTACGTAAATGACCTTACACTACGTCAATAGTATAGAGCAAGAATTTATTTCTTTTATTGCATTGTAAATAAAACAGAAGGTAATGATCCATTATTAAAAAGGGCTTTCCTCCCATGCTTTCTAAGACTCATCAGGAGTAACAATTTCTTTTTTCTTTTCTCATTTCATTCTGATCTACAGGTACAGTCCTATTATATCCCTTGTGATGCCTTGGAGCATCACAATATTTTAGCTCAAACACGCACACTCCTTCAGCCAATGAAAGTGATTTAAATTAGTACCTGCAGGCAGAATAAATTAAATAAAGCATATAATAATACTATACCTACTCCTCTTCTCTGGACAAAGGAAATTAATATTCTGTGCCTGACGCTCTAATAAACAATTTTATCTCACTAGAATAAAAATCCATACTTTTGCACATTTACTAAATATTAAGATATCTCAATGACAGCATTAAAACAGAATAGGTAATTATTTCTTGCAGAGAGAAGAAAGACACAGGGTTCTCTTTTTAAGAACTTCACTATTTATGAATAATGGTTTTCTAGCACTGGATACAGAATTTCTTTATCTATAGAACAACAATAATAATAACTTAAAAAAAAAAAAGCATCAAAACTGATCTACACTGTTTCACAAGTATGTCTCTATTACTGACTTCACATTTCCAGCAGCAAGAAAATATTCCTTAACGGATTTCTTGGCTTCTGCGTTAGAATTTGGATTTCTGAAAAAAAGAGCTACCCACCACAAGCAAAGAGAGCACAGGGATCTTCTGCTAAGCAACCCTGGCTGATGGAATTCCTGAGGCACCCACTGACAGGCCACGCTGGCCACAGGCTGCATGGTAGTGACCCTCCTGCCGCCAAAGGGGTGCCAAGGAAACAGTCTGGCCAGAATGAACTCAGTGGGCCCCGATGCTGTTTGCGGTGAGCGATTCTCTTAAATTTGGGGGGAGATCCTCTCTTCAAAGTAGTGTAGAATGCATCTCTGCTATTTCAGATTATGATTAAAAAAAATTTCTCCTTTAATTTTAATTAAAATTACCTACCCTCCAGTAGGTGGAAGGATACTGCCTGCGGGAGCCTTTCTTTTAGCTAAAAAATTGTTTTATACAATCAGCATGACAATTAGTGAGTTCTTTCCTATTAAAAGGAAATTATAATCGCGATGTATTTTGGTGATTGATCCATAATCATGATGCAATTAAAATGTAAAGAACAGTTTGAAAACCTCTTAGAATAAAAACTTCAGTAGGAATATTGAAGAAAGGTAATTCACAGTTGCCTTTGACTAAACTCCAATGTATAACTCCCTAACACTTCAAGTTCATCTATGTAGCACAGGAAAACAAAAATAATTACTCCAAGTCATGTGTTGTTCTTCACTACCTGTCAAATTTCTCTTTGCTGTTATTTAGACCAAGTAACAACTTACCTCAGAGTCTGTGACATTTTGCAGGTGGCCCTGCAATGAGGCAAACTAAATTACCAAGGTTTGAAAAAGAACTAAAGAAAGAAAACACCAATTTCCCTGCATGTCTCTACAAGTTGCAGTAATGGTAACTTTTTCCATGAGGGCATCTAATCTGCTTTTCATGTCCATGAAACCCTGTTAGTCATGTGGAATATACACTTCTGATAATCAACTGAAAATCACCTTTATTCAAAATTAGATTTGAAATTGTTACAGAACAAGTTACTTTCTATTTTTGATTCTACCAAGTTCCCATGCCTCAGAAACATAAATTATCCAGTAATTTCTACTCTTGAAATGAAAGCGAAAAGAAACACAGAAGGATGACAAGAGGGAGAGGACACGTCAACTGTTGGCAGGATTTCCCTTATTCATGGAAATCTCAAGTGAAATTCTGCCTAAGTTAACATAAAACTTGATGAGCTCGGAAGTGCCAGCATTTCAGTCCTGACCTGCTGCCCTGAACTCCATCTTCTGGTGCTTCAAATCAGCAGTTGTTCCCAGCTCAGGTGCCACTTTGTTCCCAAGCAAGTCACAGTCCTGAGGCTGACCTCATTCTTTCAAGTATAAAAAGAAATCCTTTCTCCTTTTGTCATGGCAATCCAATCTAGTATTTATAGGCTCCACTACAGTGCCAAATCATTTGACAGACCCAAATGATATCACTAGTCACTTAAATTGATACTCTTTTTGATAGATAACAAAAGGAGCAAGAGCTCAACCAAATTCACTGCCTTAGAAGAAAAAAGTAGGTTTCAGTAGTAGCAGTAAAATCATGGAGCATAATCGCATAGTAGTTACTACATGGAGGGGAGGTCACTGTCCTAAAGGATGTGAGCACAAACACACTACTCCTGTTGTACTTCTGTGTAAATCTGACAGGAACTTTTTGTGAGGTGACCTCCGTGATTTATTTTCAGCATTTTCATTTTATGTTCTCCTATCAGACACACATTTCTACCAGCATTATTATTATCAATATGCTGTTTCAGAGCAATTCCTTCAAGATAATATTAATTTCAAGACTTAAAAGTGTGTTTCCCTACCCTATTCCTTCCCATTTCCATTTTTGAAAAGGAAAAGGTTATGCTATTTCAGCCTTTTTGCTCTTCTTTTTTTTAAGTGCACGGAGTATTTTTAGGCTCCTCTTTTTTCCTTGCACAATGAAGAGTGCATGTATCATCCTTTTTTTTTTTTTTTTTTTAAGTTATTTATTCTCTGTTCCAAGCTGCGGAAACAACTCTTGCTGAATATTATTTTTATCTTTCTCAAAGATGAGTGATTTATTTTTAGTTGCTACTTTAGGCCAGGATGCTGCACACCAATGTCCCTTGCATTTATTGTGTTGATTAATTTAAGCTTTTTTAAAAAGTAGTACTGAAATATTTTTTTTTCTCCTGGAAAAGGAAGTCACAGGGGATAGAGAGATCAATTATTAATCAGCACTAACCCAAAACTAAAAATAGGAATAAAAAATAAAGTATCTTAGAGACTCGAGTGTTCAGTCCTGAATGAATTTATGTCAGATCATACTTATCCCATAAATCTCAGAGATCCTGCATTTACTGTATGATGTAAAGCACAAAATTAGCTTTTAATTATAGTAAAAACACTTTTTTTATTCTCTACTTATAAAAGAAAATTAAGATGTAATGTAACTATGACAATACAAAGGAACTTCGTAATTAAGAATCAAGTTAGTATACAGGTAAGAGTTCATTTCAATAAAAGTTTAAGAAAAAATAGTAAAACAAATCTTAATTGGAAAGCAAACTCTCTTAAAAGTTTAAATTATAACTTGGCCTGACAAATTTCCCAACCCAGACATGCTGAGCAGCATCAGCAATCTGACTGGAGCAGCAGCGGCCCTGCTGCCCATGCAACTTTCCACAACATTATTTTTAAACTAGATGCTCCAGACGGTAGCACAGATCTACAGCACTGCTACTGAAGCTGCAAGAATAACATGCGTTGTAAATAAGCTATTATTTATTTCAGAATCAAGTCTTATCATTCATTTTAGCCACCCAGATAAGAAAGGATTACATTTAAAGATGTCTGCATGCCATTGTAATGGGCATGAAGAAACAGGAAAGATATGAAACGTAAATGTTTTCATTGCATTAGCTATTAACACTATGATTCCCAGTTGCCAGCTACTCTGAGCATTAAAAGAAAGAAAAAGCTCTTACTTTGCTATTATCAGCCTTGCAGTGGTTTTAACCGCGTTAGAAGTCAAGCCCCACTTGCAGGGCGTTTCAACTTTTAGCTGGAGGCAGTCACTGACTTGAAAATATTTTGGTTTTGCTTCCATCTGCAGAGATGATAAAAAGTAAAACACATTTAGTTGCAATACCAGCTATAAATCAAATACACACAGGTGCACTGTCTTTTGAGAGAAAAGGGGGGGAAAAAAAAAGCGTCAGGGGCTTTTCAGACCATAGAAAGGGAAAACGTATGAGAAAAGGAGAGAGCATTTTCCCCTTAAATTGATGTTTCTACTGGCTGTGCTTGATGATTCTCCAGGCAATTCATTTAGCCCTCGGCTCTGCCTAGCTGAGCAGCCTCTGGCTCCTGCTTGATTGGACACCTTTGGTTGCCATTTCTGATTTGTGTAATCAAGTCTTATCAATTTCGCACATACCCGACTCTTTCTAGCCATCTAGAAAATTATGTAAACCTTCCACATTATCTTTTTATTCATGCTGAATTCCCTTTAATGATTTCATTGTCTCTCCTCTCGAAGGTAGATGTTCAAACCCTGCTCCTCCGGCGCGCCTCTCCAGCCGCAGTGCTTGGGCAACGTCTCGCACATGGATGTCCAAGGGCTTCCCGGCCTGCCCCCGCCCCGCCTCAGCCCGGTGTGAAACACCTCCTCTCGCAGCACCATGAAGCAGGGCATTGCCAGCCCTCTACTGAGGCTTCACAAGATGCTTAAGCTTTACTTGGACAACCTTATTCAGGTGAAAACATAAAGAACTTCAATGCACAAACAAAGAACAAATGTAACCTTGCGGTCTCGAGTTCAGTAGCACTCATCTTTCAGAACATAAAAATAACACAAGGTGCCCTAGACCTCAAGGGAACGCTGCCTGCTGGCAACCCCGCCTGCCACAGGTTCTTTTGATCTTCAGGAAGGCAACTTTGTTCTTTGTACGCAACCAAAACTGATTTAAAGATGACCTGAAATTTCTCCCGTAACGGAAAAACAAGCACACGTGGCTCCTTGGGGCGCCGCGGCTCGTGTTCAATGGTACCTCCCTTCCCTCATGGCGCCTCCCTCCCCTCACGGCGCCTCGCGCGGGTGCCTCGCCCCGGCGCGACGTGGGTGACGTCGCTGCGTACCGCGTCACGCGGGGCGTGGCGCCGGCGGGAAGGTCGCCGCGGTGACCGGCGGGGAGCGGGCGGCGCCGCCATGTTGTCCGTGGCCGCGCGCTCCGGGCCCTTCGCGCCCTACCTGTCGGCCGCGGCGCACGCCGTGCCCGGCCCGCTCAAGCCGCTCGCGCCGGCCGTAGCGCCGCGGGCCGCCAGGGTGTCGCTGGAGCCGAAGCGGCCGCTGCTCTGCCGGGAGTCCTTGAACGGCCGCGCGGCCCGCGGCGGCCTCGTCGCCAGCGCCAGCCTCAACGGTGCGGGCCCGGGACGCGGGGGAGGCCGCGGGGGCGGTTCGGGCCGGCGCGGCGTGCGGGGCCGGGACGCCGGTTACGGGCCCCGCTCTCACCTTCGCCGTAACGCGGGGGCGGCCGCGGAGCTGCGAGCAGGGGGAAGGCGGCGGCGCCTTCAGCCGTCCTGGGGGTCGGTGCGCGGCGGCCGCGGCGGGACGGTGCCAGAAGGCACCGTGCCCCCCACTGAACTGGCCTGAAGGGGCCCCGCAGGAGCCAGCAGGAGCGGGAGGCAAGAGCAATTTAAACGAAGCAAAGGGAAGTTTTGTAATGGGAAGCAAGGGAGGGGTTAGACTGGCACAGAGCAAGTAGTTGTGATCATGACTCCGGCTGTACCTAAAGCTTTGCTGTGCTGGGAGCACCGTAGTTCTCGGGTTCATGCAGTGTTTTGGAAAAGCAAAAGTCAGGTGAAGTTATTCAAGGTAGTATTCAATGATGGTTATTCTTGGATTTGCAGAACCTAATTTCCAGCCAAAGAAGGGCAGCTGATCTCCATAAAATGCAAATGCTGTTTGTACGGATGGCATTTTGGCAGTCAGAAATTACATCTTTTCCCTTGCTCATACAACAGGGTAACAAGTACTCACTAACGGCTGTGATAAGGGCTTGAACAAAGACCAGTTACTGACAGACCTCAAGACTCTGCTGCCTAACACTAGTTGTACCTTCTCTGGTAAGGGATATAATATTGCCCTTGTAAATGAAAAGAGCGGCTTGTCAGAACCAAGGCTGAATTTCTGTGGCTTGTTATAGGACATCAAATGTGACCCCGCTCAGCCTAAGCAAGGCAATACATACCAGGCCAGAAAATAAACTCTTCATGAGAGCAAGAGATCTGCATTTGCAATAGACTTTATATGAGATACCAGAAATACTCCATGAGGACTACCTGACTGCCCAAAATTACGAATCTTCCGTGCCTATTAATATAAATTTTAATGTGGTACTTTCATTCAAGCCTAATAGAAGGAGATAGGACAGTTTTTTTGTTTTAAGTATGATTCAGCAGTGGCCCTTGCAAATTTTTAAAAGGCTAATAAGAAAACTATTTTCTGTAATAATTGCCTGATATTCTTTTGCTTGCAGCACCTGCCAGTGTTCGTTGCATCCATAACGATGTCGCAGTACCCGACTTCTCTGCCTACCGTCGTCAAGAGGTGTTAGATGCCAACAAACCTTCTCAAAGCAGCAGTGAAAGCAGAAAAGGGTTTTCCTACCTGGTGACTGCAACAACATGCGTGGCTTCTGCATATGCTGCTAAGAATGTTGTCACTGAGTTTATTTCCAGCCTCAGTGCTTCTGCTGATGTGCTAGCACTGTCAAAGATCGAGATCAAGTTATCTGACATTCCAGAAGGCAAGAACGTGGCTTTTAAGTGGAGAGGGAAGCCCCTTTTTGTGCGGCACAGAACCCAGGCAGAGATTAGTCAGGAAGCTGATGTTGATTTGTCTAAACTGAGGGATCCGCAGCATGATTTAGACCGAGTAAAGAAACCAGAATGGGTTATATTAGTAGGTGTCTGCACTCATCTTGGTTGTGTACCCATTGCTAACTCGGGTGATTTTGGTGGTTATTACTGCCCTTGCCATGGGTCACATTATGATGCCTCCGGCAGAATCAGGAAGGGCCCTGCTCCATATAACCTTGAGGTTCCGGTTTACCAGTTTGTTGGTGATGATTTAGTGGTTGTTGGCTGAATAACAAGGTGCCTGCTCACTTTTGTGTTTCCATGAATGTACTCTGCAAGGAAGTCACTGAGATTCTGGAATGCTGTGAAAGCAGATGGCTCTAAAAGCATGTTAGGTGGCCAGATTCTCAAAAATGTTTAAATATTTGCTTCTGTTAAGTTTTAATAAAACTTGAAGTAAGTGAACAGTTGTTTCTGACTTTTGATGGACTGCATTTGTGTGCTGATTTCTAATGAAAGTGTCTGGTCCTGAGAAAGCCTATAGCATCCCAAAAGTGTGTCCACAGGGCCCTCTTGAAGGGATGCTAATCCAAGACACATCCAGAAGTAAAATAACATTTTTCATAGAATATGTTTCCATTTTTTTTAAACACTTTCTGCACTACAGCAAGAAACATCTTTTAGAAAATGTTGCTGAGAGCTTCTAGCAGTCGTTGGAGTCAGTTAGTTTAGATTCCTATTAGATATAGTCCTTTTTCTTCTAGTCTTGTTATATTTCAAAACAGTGAAGAGAATCATAAATGAAAATCTCGGAAAAGAAGATTCTTCTATGTTGTTCAAAGGCAGCTTTTCATTGTTTAGCTGTCAGATTGGCAGTGTAATTTTATGATGATATGAACAAAGAACAAACGTGTCAATTACAAAATAATTCTTTTGGTAAGGCTTGATCTTGTATCTGCGTAAATCATTAATTCATATTCTTAGGATATCGTGGAAATCTTGTGACACTTTTCCACAAGAAAAGCCAGGAAGGGGATAAAAAGGAAAGTTCACAGTTTGCACAGCGTGGAAAGATGCACTCAGTCCGAACTGATCTGTAATGTTAAGTGTAGCAAAGCTTAAGATGCCATATGACAGAGTTTAAGACTCAACCACTTGTGTGAAAATGATTATTTCCCCTTGCCTACAGACTAAGCTTAGTCAAGGCCCAAACTCCTATAAGTCAAAAAAAGTTAAACACATAAATGAAAAAGAGCAAGAGTTCTTAAGTTCTCTAATTGGGATGTCTTTTGTTCTTCCTCTTTCAAATCTTCAGAAGAGGAAAATGAAGACTGAATGTGATTCAGTCCTCTCAAAATTTAGACAACATAGTCTTACAGACAACATAGATTTAAAAATAAAAACATTTCAGTAAATTTCAAAACCATTGAAATTTATCACACGAAGTAGAAAAATATAAGACTTTAACATGTTTTCTTTTAATAATATGACAGTACTAATGGCTGCAGTCACTGCAGCAGCACAGTGCAGCAGCACAGTGACTTTGTCCTCCTCCTGCCAGAGGAAAACTGGCTTCCTACAGATAGGCTACAAGGGGGAGCAGATGCTCACATGTAGCACTGCTACTTCCTTTGCTATTTGAAAAATATCATGGCCAAGGCAGTTTGACATCCCACCCGCAGAACACATCATCCCCACACACCAAGAACCACCTCCTTATATACACAAAGATATATCAGACTTAAAATGCTTTCATTTCACATTCCCTGGGGTATTTTCAGCAGTGGCTTTTGGTAAGCTGGACATTTGTCCTATGCAATTTTTCAGGCTGCAATCACAGTGCCACTTGTCCTGCTCACTTCTCTTACTTAACCTACTGGAAGAGTTATTCTTGATGATTTCATTTGACAAAGCTCTCGCCTTGTGTCAATCATATTTCAGAAACATTTGTTTCTCAAGACAGGTTCATTTTTTGACAAATAATCTATCCTTACTTATAATTCATATCCATAGATATAGGCAATTCTGACACAGAGTCTTAAATCATCAACCTGCTCCTGCCTGAATTTCTTGTAATAACCAGATCACTCCACTGAGGTCACTAAAGGCTGCCATTGCCAGTGCTATTTATCTTTCAAATCTGTTCTCTACCTGTTCATTCCATTTTATTTCCCAGGCAAATACACTTGCCCTTATTGCAGCAGGTTATCTGCTCTGCGGCAGGTCCCAAATCCATTCACCTTTCCCGTGGCCAGGAACACCGCACGTGCTCTGCGCAGGGAGGGCACTAATCAGATGTGGGCCCCGCGCTTTGGTTGTGCTCAAAATCCTAGTGCAAACCCTATGGATTACTCAACGGTGAAGATCTCAATGTATAGAAGATGAGGGGTAGCAATCACAGCACGTGAGCAGGTGTCATCCTGCAGGGACAAGGGTGCTCATTTTTGCACTACATTTGGGGTGTCTTGGCACTCCAGCCTAAGTAGCAAAACGAAGGCACCAAGAGCACTAACAAACTGCAGTTCCATCAACGCCAGAACCCCGCCCAAGGACAACACGGCCAAAATCACAGCCCCTCGTCCTTCACTAGGAAGCATTTAGCGATCTGAAGGAAAACCTCTCAAATCGCGATTGCGCCTTGTCCCCATTGTGTTCATGACGCTTTAGCCATTTTTCCTTCCCTTTCTCTTCCACAAAGCTCTGCCACAAGAGAAACTGCTGGACACTGTGGTTTTTAGCTGCCTTTCACTCAACCGCAATCTATCTGCAGGGTGTTTCTCCCAGGTGAGATATAATCTATTAACAATTTTGGCAGCTTCTTATGTGCTTTTTGCAGTCTTTTCCTGAGGGAACTTTAAAAAAATTCTTTTAGCTGATTTGTATTTGTTTGGACAAAACACTTTTCTCCATTTCCTCCTATAATTTGTTTTATCGATATCAATTTCATCTCTGAGAAAAGGATATCTGAACACTTAAATTATTTGGTCTCTATATTACAATCTTTAGACTTAGTTGCAAAGCCATTCTGGTTTCCTGGACAGCTTTTGGAAACATCCACATTTATCTGTTTATGTTTCTATTTGGAAATAAATCACAACAATAAATTAAGACCAACATGCTTGCCTAGAATTATCTTTATCCTCTCAATTAACTAATGTTCATAAAAATACTTTCATCTAAGGATCTTCAACGCCGCTCTTACTGTTATCTTCTCAGTCGCATCCCAGTTGCATGGCAGGGCACACTCCTCTATGACAGACTGCTTTGAAGTCAGGAAACTGCCCCAGAAAGTCACGGCCTAGGGATGTTTGTGACAACTAATTGTTGATTTTGTTAAAGCTCTAAATCACTCTGGGAGAGCCCAAGTGTTTCAAATATGCTTGGTTCAGAGCTGATCTAGGGCAAGATGAGCTCCTCACTCACGCGTCTCCACTCTCCAACCCCGATGCTCTTGTCCTCAGCATGACCACAGAAACCTCTCCACAAGCTGAGAAACTTATTTCTCACTCATTTATGTACTAATCTTTCCAGGCTCACCTTGCTGCAAACATATCCAACCCACCCTTACACTTGGACATCATATAGACAGATTTGCAACTACCTCCCAATTCCCCCAGTACATTTGATTAGTGACAGACCAGAATTATTTAAAACAGTAGAAAAGAAATACTTGTTTACCCCATGTACCCTTCTCTCAAAATGTGTGCAAGGCAGAGACTTAACAGGCAGTTTGAGGGGGGGTTAGGAGGTTCATAGCTCCTATCCATCATGCCTTAGTTGACCCTCCTCAAACTGATTCTTCTTAAAAGAGGCTGTTTCAGCTCCAGCTGCCCTGCAAAGGGGCTAGAACTCACGGCGGCCGTGGGGCCCCGCGGCCTCTGCTTGGGTCACTTGTGCGGGACCCTTTCAGTGCAGAGGCAGCCGAGCTTGGCCTGTGTGATATAATTTGCTTTGAAAGTAACCGGATAAGCTCTAGGACAGTCCTGACAAATAGCACAACTCCAGAGGCAGTGGGAGCAAGACCACGTCTGGGAACACAAATTTGCAGGGCCTGTTTTGAAAGTAGCTTTCTTCAATCGTTCATTAATTAATCCATTTACCAATGGAATTTATCCAATCTATTTACCTTAGCACGATTACCTACTTATTTACATCTTGTGAATACAGTTTTTCTACAATTTTTCAATCAATTGTGAAAAAGTAGATAAGCTATCTAGTTCCTGTAAATAACATATTAATTTTTCTTCATACAAAACAATTAATTCTGAACAGTGACACCACATTATAAAACAATTCCTAATAAAACACGCTCTAATTATGAATCCAAAGCTGCCATTGTTTTTGAAATTTGTTGGCTTTCGGATAGATTAGAATAAAGCAAATCACTGCACATTTCAATAATGCAGTTGTCAAATAAAGCCATAATGCCCAGCTGAAGACTAACCACAATATATAATTCCACATAAGAGCTAATTGACAATTGATTTTTTTTTTTCTTTTTAAGCACCAAAAGAATTCATCATTATTAACACTATTACAGTGAAAGCCAAAGGAATTAAAATGGATTTATCACTAATTGAAGGGTTCTGCAAATATTAGCCCTACTGCAGGGAGCAAAAAGGCAGGCGGGCGGCAGCCTGCTCCTCTTATCCTGCTCCGAGCAAACAGTGCCCGGGGACAGGCCTGAGGATGGTCAAATCGTCACACCTCAGGAAAAGGTTGGGAGCTTCTTGGGCGGCCCGAGGCCACCCAGTCCTGCCCAGCTCCACAGAGGAGCCGCCTTTGCTGTACGCATGACCAAAGAGCATTGGTCCTTGCATATGTTTTTGCACCTATTTGCTACTACATCTGAGGCGAAGGATCCCTAATTTGAAGCTAGGATTTATGATGAACAGTATAAACGCTTATAAAGCCAAACAAAAGCAAAACAATGCAATGCAATATGGATTTAACCATCAAATCGGTAGGGAAGGCAGCAGCTCATCAAGTTTAAAGAAAGTCAAATACTTGAGTAAAGCTTCCATCCATGTAGCATCATCTTGGACGTTTAACACCATCAATGACCTTGATGGTGTACTTGCAGGGATAAACATCTACAAAAGGGAACTGGGAGAACAGGAGTGTTCTTTATTTGGTGAAAGAAAAAAGTTCCAGTGAGTAAGCATAATGTGTCCTACAAGGGGCACAGGTGCTTGGGGGCCCCTGTAGCTACAGCGCGAGTGGGGCTGTGATCACACTGCCCTCCTGCCCGGGAGCGATGGGGACGCAATTTCCAGCCTGAGGATACGGGTCCGTATCTTTCCGGGAGGAATTCCTGCCTCCCGGGAGCCCAGAGCAGCTGTGTACCAGCAGCAATCGTGCATGTGTCTCTGCACTCACATGGACACATTCACATTTTGTTTTTATTGTTTCCTATAGCTTTTTTTTTCTGGCTGTAATTAGAGTTAATCACATTTCAAAGCACCAAGATAATTATCTCCATGTCAAATTAGCTATTTTCAAATGAAGGACCATTGCTGCTTAATTTTTTCCATCTTGAAAGCAAAGCAGTGATCCCCACATCTTTTATATTATTTCTTTGTGAATATCAGGTTGCGATAAGCTGCTTTCTGAACCACTGTTTGAATGCAATTTATTTTACATAGCTTTGCATAATAAAATGGCATTTTAGATAGCATATTCAAAGGGCAGATAGTAATTCTCTGAAGACTTCATTAAATCACCCTTTTCATGTTGAATTAATGTACTAAGTTAATTTTGGAATAAACAAACCAAGATATAAATTTGTTTTATGATAAATACGCACTGCTTAATTTCATCATGTAGCTTTATATTTTAAATCTCCATATGTGTCTGTATGTCTCTAGAGTGCTGTACAAGTATATATACTTAGCATGACCTCGCAATGAGATATATTTCATACATCAATACATCCCTAAGCACACCAGAGACATCTTTCTCTTTACATTAACATTCAGTTTGTATCTTTGTATCTTCTTCTGAAGTCAGCTCTAAACAAATCAATGGGGAGACCTGAAAGAGACTCTGAATCCGCTGTCACAAGCGGGAACTGAAAAACACAACTGTGCAACAGCAAAAGAGATGATCCCAGATCTCCCTGACACAGGGTCGCTCCTGCTCTTCCTACTCCTGAGGGTTGGAAGCTCCAAAGGCAGCTCCAAAGGACGCTCCAAAGCTGCCTCACCTAAAACACACTAGGATGGAAAACATCCTAACTTTGGAACCTGAGTTTCCCCATGTGGTCAGCTCTAAGTGCACAAGGTCAACCCGGGCGTATCACCAGCCCCAGCTCCTCGTTTCAAGAGTCCCAAGACACTGGGAGTTTATCCCATAATAAATACGCACTGCAGAACAGCAATTAATGCAGCGACTTTAATCAGTGGGAAATTTCAATGGTCTTTACATGTTAAAACAAGTGAACAGTCCATCAATGATTATTTGCTAAGACACTTGGCAAGAAGAAAGATTTGAGAAGCACCCGGTCCCTCTGATAGCCATCAGAGTTACTATTACTGTAACAGGATGGATAGATGCATTTTACTTCATTCCTTGGTAATAATATTTCATATTAAAGATACACAAAACGCATTAAAAGACTAGTATTTCATGCCAATTTATGCACGAGAATGTTGGAATTAGTGCTCTTTGATGTTTTCTTCTGATAGGGTTGTAAAACATTCTTGGGGCTTATTTCTACCTTTTTATCTTCTTCTAGAAAAACAGACTCCTACTAGGCTAGAATAAATTATTTCTTCAGTTTCTCAGCATGCAGTACAATATAGAGGAAGAAAATCTAGGCTGAACTCTGATGTGGATAGTCATGTGTTTAACTAGAAAATGAATTATTTCATAGCTTTGTAGCTGAAAAGTTTCTAGCGACCCCTCTACAGCAAGCAAGAGTGATAATTCCCTAAACTTACAGAATTGATTTTCTGACTCTGGAACGAAGTGCTGAATTGGGTCTTTGTAGATACAGAGCCTAGGAAGGTTTCCCTCGCTTGCAGCTCTACAGCCCGTCAGCAGAGCCCAGCACAGCTCCCTCGGCGAGCACCAGCTGGGGACACAAGGATGCCACGCGCCTCAGCAAGGGAGGTGAGCCAGAATCGGATCCTTTAAACTTACCTATTCCTTATTTTCCTTCTGCTTAAAACATGGGAATTGCACAAAATAGCAAAACTAGCTTGTTTGCCATCCTGCACGTACTGAAGCAGGTGGATGAGTACACCTAGGGGAGGGCAGTTTATTCAGATAAAGCCCAAAAGGGTCAGCCCCCTTCATTAAAATCCATTTCAGTGGATTACAGTCATCTCCTCTTGATTATAATAGGTCATTATTTATCTGAATGAAGAGGAAGGAAGGGCAGATAGTCAAAGCCAGGGCTGGAAAGCATTTATCCTCAGAACGAAACAGTCCCATTGGTTCTCCAAGGGATGGAAACTTGAGGATAGGTTGCATGTGCAATTGAGCAACACAAATAACTTATTCTAAGCTGTACCAAGGGCCTATGCTGCACTCTGAACATTTTTTTTTTTTTGAAAACACAATTTTGAGGGTCATTGCCCATGAATTGCTGAAAACGCGCTCTCTGAATCTAGACTTATTTGTTTGGCCATGAGTTTCTATCTCACAGTGCAAGATAAGGCCTATTGGCTGCGATTGCCCATCACAGTGTAATCAGCCACCGTTATTATCATCATCAGTTTATTCAGTCTTGTGTATCGCTCTGCGCTGGGCTCAAGCTCAAGCAGAAGAGATTTATTCTGGCCTGGTCTGCTGATGCGCTGCCTTGCCCCCTGGGCAGCACACACCTGGGCAGGAGCTACACCACCGACCACTTCCTAATCCTGAACTACAGCAGTTTCTAGAAGCGCCCTTGAGCTAAACTGCAGCTACGGGGCCCAGTTCTCCTTTTTTGCTGGGTCAGATCCATTTCCAACAACTCCTGCCTCTCCAGCAAGTGCTTCTGTGCAGGGGAAGGCCGGGGGCATCACGGCGCTGCCGGCCCTCAGACACCTGGACTACGGCTGGGGGTCTCGCGGAGACCCGGGCGGCAGCTCCTGGCCCGAGCGCAGCCCCACGACAGCCTGGCCAAGCAGGCTGCGCCTTCAGGGTACCAGAATTTTCTGCTGTATTTTAGTCTTAAAAAACTACAAACCTTCCTTCCGATATTTAGAGCTAGCAGGGCACTCTTGGTTATTCCCAGAAGCACCTCGTGGGTTGCTAATTCCTTGGGAGCACCTTTCCGATAAGCCAGCGTAAATAGCTACAGCAATAAATCAATAAGCATTATGCTACTGTGTGATCTGAAAGCGGATCATTTCATTATGCTGATAAAAAAAAATAAAATCAATGCACATTAAAATACTATATGAAAGTGCATTGCTCTGTGCAGAAGAATCTGAGGTACATTATCCCATGCTAGGAAAGGGAAATAACTACAGTATGTGCTGCTCACCAAAAGCAATCAGTTTTTCATGACAATCAGCAAGATAGGCTTATTACAACGAGCTGCACTAGGTGACAATATCCATGGTGAGGATGGTGGAAGCTTTAGCAAAGCAGAGCGGAGGTGCATTACACAGCAACAAGCTAATGCTTCCTGGCCAAACATGTTACTTTTAACAGAGCTTTAATTATTTTATTTCCTTGTCCAAGTACACAAGAAAGCATCCTCTTCAACAGGTCCAAGATGTTTAAATGACATCTTTCCTATCTAGTTCATTTGGTAGCTCCAATTTAATACTCTATTGCCACTATGAAAATAAAAATTAATCACATTATTTAGTAGAAATTTAAAAACAAAGCATCTATAATGAAATGAAAAACTTGCTTGAAAAGTTGGATGAAAGTGCCAATAGAAGTCCTACTTCTATTTATTTGCTACACTTGCTCAATATAAATCAGCCTCTTCCTTTAATTAAACATACTTTATACTTGTATTGCCATTGCACCCAGTCCAAGAGAGACAACAGGGACTGCACTAAGCAGCCACAGCAGCCTCCCTGGCAGGCCGAGAGCACCGAATTTCACCTCCAGGCTCTCCATGCTCTACAGAAAGTGCCTTTGCTCTCAAGGATGCTGCAGCTGCTTCCCTGTCCTGCCAGGTCAGACCCCGCACCAGCACCGGGCGTCCTTCACCCACCGAAGTCACAGAGATGCTCCAAGAAGTCCTTCAGCATGAGCTTGAGCATGTGCATCAGCACCGGGCAGCGCTACTGGCCCACAGGGCTTCATCTCAACACGGTAACTTCCTTATTTTCACTGCCTGAAACTCAGGGCTTGCAAGACCTTCCCTTCCCTGCACGCTACCAAGATTGATCTCTGCACCATTCTCTCCCTTTGGGATGGTTTAACCAAACGTTTCTTACAGAACCTTCCTGCCTTCCTCTAGACTCTGCGTCTTCCTTGGCTGGGACACAACAGCACAAGCAAGTTTTCTCCTACCCTCCTTAAGCTGCCCCGTGTCTCTGCTCGTTTCAGAGGCCCGCGGAGCCAGCGAGCGCAGCGCAGCCCACACCGCCCTGCAGCCCTCGCACCGATGGGCTGGCTGCCGGCACGCGCCAGAGCTGCGTTTGCCCAGTCGCAACCCCTGCGAATGGGCTGACTGGGAGGCACGAGAGGAGCAGAGAAGACAAAAAAATATTCAGCCAAATTGCTAGGATATGGTGATATGGTTTTGGTTGAAAAGAAGAAAAATCTCTGAAAACATCCGTATCAATTATAATTTAATCCCCACTCCGATCACTTAAAATTCCATCCAATTAAACCTTTTTTTTTTTTTTTTTTTTTGGCGATATGCCTGAAAAAGCTTCCTATGTACATAATTTTCCTCTTCTTATGTTCTCTGGTTCTAAATGCTGCTCTCTATTGATTACTATAATTCAGCTGTAATTGGACTTTCACCAAAGCCCAGAGAGCAGATTACAGCGGGGCTTGCAGGAAGCCGAGCATACATTATTAATGCAACAGGCCGGCCTCTACTGTGGCCCCATTATTTATCTTGGGGAGTTCAGGAACCTGCTGAATAATGCTCATTCTTGTAAATTAATCACCACAAAATATTTGTTTCCATTAAGAAAACCAACCAGACTAATAAAATATACTCCCAACAAATGCAGATCAGCCGCCAAGTGCCTGTAGTGACACAAGGAAACCTGCAACCCTTCCTCGGGAGGAGGCACAACTGGTTATATCAGAAGCCTCGGCATCTTCTGTTGCCTCTTTGCTCTAAGAGCATCCAGCAATCAGCATTTGCATTAACCACGGTTAGTCCTCACTCAGTTTGTACTCCAGCCCTGGGCTGGGGCCTACAATCAGTGTCACCCCTTTCCTATCCCCAGTGCAGCTGCCTGCCTGGTTTGGCAGCCACGTTGCAAACGTGCACGAGAACAACCAAGAATTTCAGCTTTGGAGTGAATTTTAGAACCATCCATAGCAGAGCACGTTGCCTACAATGTCCCCTCAGCATTTAACTGCTCTTTGAGGGTGGCTTGCAGACACAGAGCCTGTGTACTTGCTCTGTAAGCAAAGAACTTCCCTCTATAGACACCACTGGGCACTGAAACCCTTGTTTCCGAAATAAGAACATTCACCAGAGCCAATTCTGTAAATTTCCACTGTCTCATAATCCACAACTCACTGTACAATAATTAATTAGAGAGCCATTTGCAGCCCAGGCCAAAGGCATTCATCATCTTTCCAAAGGCCCTCATCCCACCATCTGTAACATCCTCCCAGGGTTTTGGCTCTGAAATGAGATAATACATTGAACACGCTGGCAGCCAGAGGTTGGCCAATTTGTCTCAGAACCGTCAGACGCGAGTTCTGCTGCGCTGCCCCTTCCAGGATGCAACCCCAGCATTTGTCACTACGCACAGTGTCATCAGAAACCCTGGAGGGAGTCCACCAAAATCTGTGCACGACATTCAACTGCTACACAGCTGCAGAGCAGCAGCTCAGCTCTCTGCTCTACCTGACCAGAGGAAACCAACTCGTTCCACCCATTCAGCCCTTTCACCTGCTGCAGTATATGTGTTTCAACATCATCCTTCTCTGGAAATAGTACTGGTATATTAGAAATTTAGTAACTATGCACCTGTGCTAAAAACTTACGACTAAATCCTACCCAAGAAAGCAAGGTGTTT
Source organism: Nothoprocta perdicaria (assembly GCF_003342845.1). NCBI lineage: Eukaryota > Metazoa > Chordata > Aves > Tinamiformes > Tinamidae > Nothoprocta > Nothoprocta perdicaria. Next base: position 1,907,682 of record NW_020455533.1, read on the forward strand.
CCTATACTTTGATTTACCCAGGAACTGATTAGAAAACCCTCCGAGCAGCACAAGTTTTGGATATGAGGCATCTAACCAAGGAGAAGCCTGGGGCGAGCGAGCTCAAACTTGGATCACATCCCTGCTCCGGGCTTGCTGGCTGCCTCCACGCCATCCCGCTCCCTCGCGGCAGGCAGGAAAGCTGGGACGGAGCCCCCCAGAGCTTCACGGAGACGGAATGTGCCACGCACGCCCCTTGGAGCTGAGCACAGCCCGACCCCACACTGGGGTCACCGCTCTGCAGGACACGAGCCCTCTTGTGCAGATCCAAACCGCACCACCTGATCCCACGTTGCGGTTCTGGGTTTGACCATGCTAAAGCCAAATGGAAGTAGCCTTGCCAAAGAGCTACAGCAGTAAGCACAGTATCCTCCGCCACACAGGTATTGATCTGGGATTATCTGCAAACTTTAACAGGGTGATTTTATATTTAATTCTAGATTATCTGCAAAACCGCTGAATGACCTTAGATTCAGTAAAACTCCCACTCATTGATTCATCATTGACAAGTACCTGTCACAATTTATCACACAACCTTGGCCAGGTTCTCTCCCTCCCCCTCAATCCCCTTGCTGCTCTACTCCCTTTCCACACATGAGACATCATTGACTTGATCTGGACATGAACTCTCAACACATTTTTCCTTCTTTTCCAGAATTCTTCTCCATAAGCCTTAAGGTATTAGATAAATGTAGAAATACATCTGTGCAGAAATAACTTCCTTTTATTGTCAAGAAACAGATAAAATCCATTCAGATAAGAGAAAAAACATGATATACTTTTGGTCTTAGCTCAAAGAAGAGACAAAAGAATAACTGTGGCACACTCATGATTAAAAACAAAAAGACAGATATGGCTTTGGTTGGTGTTATGGAAAATGTACTGTACAAACAGAATCTTTAAAGACAGCTATAAATATTCACTTCCTTGCAGGATGGAAAACACCTTCATTGCAAGACACAAGTAGCAGCCTGTTACAGCTTGAATAGATATAATGCTATTAATGGCAAATTTCTTTTCCCCAATGAAGTCCTCTCATGAATATTTATCTATATTCAAATAGAAATGTTTCTCATCTTAGAAAAAACATGAACTTTAATAGCAACTTCAGACAATTTGATAGGTTTGTGTTTTCTCAGGTAAACAGCTTCTCATTAGCATACGAATGTTTCTATCCGTAACTTTGCCAGACACTTACTGACCACTTTATTGCATTTTTAATAGCTTACTCATGAGTTTTTTCATTAAACATTTTTGATCTAGTGTTAGCTTTGATGTCAGCTTGAAAAAGAATCTTTTCTGTTTCCATATTAGTGAGCCAAAAGTTACCTTAAAAAAACTATATCCTTTCTAAATTATAAAGAAGGCCTTATACAGCTAGTCTTACTTTTCCATTGCAATACAGATTATAGCACCTGAGGAAAACATGTGAAGTACCATGAAGATATTAGAATGCATCCTGCACACAGTTGGACTTGCAAATACCTGGGAGGGCAAGAGAGGCCTTTTCTTTTTTGCTAGGCTGCATTCAGTTATACACATTCTGAAATTATGGGTCTTAACTTTAAAACCCATGTAAGATGAGTCTTTAAAATGGCAGTCACAGCTGCAGCATCTAATCCTAAATTTTCAGCAGTGCTGACATACAGAAAATATGAAGTTTTCTTGTGAAAAAGTGTCCCAGCCTTAGAATAGATCCAGAGATTCAGTTTCGCCTGCAGATCCCAAAGGATATACATTGCTTTTTTCTAATTACTTTAACACATCAGGATGTGGTGAGCATTAGACTGAATTAATTTCTTCAGAAAGTAAAACAAGTATAAAAAATGTGGAATCTGTCACTGCCTACTTCACCAGGAAAAGAAAATCCTTCTCTTGTGCAAATGACTTACTATTATATGCAAACTTCACCTATGATTTGTTAACATTCAGGCACCTGGGATGTGCCCCGCATTACTTGTGGTTTATTCCAAGACCACTAGTATTATGTGTTGATTGGAAAGAATGTAGAATTATTCTTCTCCAGAGTGTGTCTGTTCAGCTCTTATTCACCACCATCAACACCATCAACTTGCAGCTCTCTCCACAAACACTCTCTGGCAAGGGCAGCTTAAACCATATTTGGAGAAAACAAATCTTCACCTCTCACAGTGGGCCTCGCCCAGGAGCTCTGATTTATGGCTTTGGCAAACACGCGACCAGAGCACAACACTCTGCACACAGCAGTGCTGGTCTGTAACTTTACCTGAATGTAAATCATGAGGTTGCTTATGGAGATTCAGACAACAATGTACATCTGCTCTAGTCTTCAGCCCAGAAGCTGTTTCAGAGAAATATCAGAACAACAGCTGTTCTACAAACAACCCCAACATCACCAGGCCCCCAGACACAGGAGGGAAAGCCAGCCCAACCCAAGGGACCTGCACCAACACCATTCCCTTTCCTCAGGAACCTTTACCTTCTACTCGCAGGCCGCCGGGCAGCAGGGGGGGATCGGAAAGGGCTCTTCCCCTGCTGCAGTTCTGGCCTGCTCAGCTCTGAGGGGCCCTGCTCACAGACTGGTGGCTCCAGAGCCCTCTGCAAGCAGCCCCAGGCAGTGCCGGCTCCTGCGGCCCATGCAGGGAGCCCCGTGAGCCACCTCCAGGCTTCACACAAGTCCCCAGGGGCCGCCTGCCTTTGGCGGGTTGTGCTCCCTCCCCTGCCTCACGTGCGCTCCACTCCCAGCGCCCTGGCAAGCCCCGCTGAGGGAAAGTCACCAGCACCAATCATGTCTCATAACACTTTCCAGCACGGCATAAATACTTGGAAAAATACAGAGGAAGAATTTACAGTAGTGACATATCGTAAGAGATTTATAAACTTATTAAAAATCATTAGGCTTTACTTTTTCAGCAACAAAGCTGCTTTCCCAAAGTGCTCTTGACAACTTTATATCCCAAGCCTGCAGGATGTTTATTTTCACATTTTCAAAAGGTTGTATTTCTTTCACCATTAAATTTATTTTTTTAATTGTTTAAAACAGCAGCTCCCTAATTCTAGTGACCTGGAAATTCAGTTTAAAAATATGTACATTACCCTGGGAACTCTTGAGAAAGGATAGCATGACTGCTGGGACTGCTGAAAGCAACGCTGAAAAACCCTGTCAAGTGTTCAATAAAACTTTGTCAAGTGTTTGGATAATAAAAATACCCATATCGCAGACTAAAGCACAGAACTTGGACACTGATTCCAGTTTCAGCTGCTGATGGGGTCAGAGCGGCCTTGCAGAGCTTGCTCGTGATGGGAATTCTTTGCCTCCAAAGGTGGCAAATGGAGGTGAGACCAAGACAGTGCTGGACCATCCTGACACCTTTAATGCTCCCTCTCACCCTCCCACTGCTTCCTATGGCATCACAACCTTGGATTTTGCTTTAGTTGATTAAACTAATAAAAGCACCTGCAAGCAATTTACTTGCACCGCGGTGTTTGTGCTTTGTTTTGCAATACAACAGGGCTGGTGGCTGCTCTGATGCATGAACCACACGCGACCTGCCTGGCTGAAGGAGTTTCACAATTTCCTTAGAATTTGCTTTAAGTCAAAAGGAGCAGGAATGAAATCAAAATTTTCAGAGGATTTTGGACTGAAGTGATAGACTTCAGCTCACTCTCCAAGTTTCATGCACATGTGCCTGTGAATAAATCAGATCAGAATTTCTCAGTATGGGTACACCCTTGGACTGGGCCTTTTGCTGCTGACAGAGATGGACTTGTGCAAAAGAGCCTTTTTAGTGTAACTTTGCTTATTGTTTAAAACAAGCTAAATTTAACTGAAATCTATGACTTGTTTCTGAAATTGATAATAAATTACAACAGAGTTGTCAAGAAAAGGGTTGCTTCTATTCCTAAGGAGGAAGCTAAAGTTCAGTGCTTATGGCGCAAGGCACAACTCTGAGCACATGTAAAGACCTCTGAACATCATGTCCACGATGACAGACACAATGAACATCAGTCTTTAGTGCTGGATAGACTCTCTAGGGCACGGCCAGCAGTTAAACCCTGCTGTGCTAATGGATTAAACATGAGGTTCAACAGCAGCATATCATAATGCACATGAAATGACAGACAAAATATCTCTGTTAAGTCAAAATGTGAAAAATTGTTTATTTGGGTTAATCCTAGCTAAACCAGATAATTTTTTTCAACATATCCCAGTGGTCTTTTTCTTACATATAGTTTTTTTTTCTTCCTTTGTCTCCAAAAATAAGATGAATGTGACCTGAATAGGAGAATGCTGATGTTAAGCTTAGTCAAAAATCATTCACAAGAAGAGGTAGCAAAATGCAAAGCCAGCAGGCAAAAGGCAAAATGATTTCAAGCTCTCCCTCAGACTTTGATCTCCACAATGCCCCCACTGTGCAATCCAACCTGCTGAGACTATTTGGCAATGCCAGCAAATCATCACTGCCCACAGAAGTGATGACAACTCCGTGCTACTCCCAGCATCACCTGTGCAAAGAGCCGCTGCAGAGGGAAATGCTGCAGTGCAGGGAAGCACTGGAGTCTGGAGGGAGAACAGCAGGGATGTGCAAGACACTGCTGGGAAACAGCTGGTATGACCAAGACATAGCTTTTATGGAGCTCAAAGCACCTCAGGCTGAATGAAGCGGGGGATCATTCTTTACTGCAACATATAGTTTCCAGCTTGACCCCCTCCTGAAAAAACTATCAGACTGAGATTATACAGTGTGTGTCCAGCTTTATGAGGCAAGTTCTGTTTTTCCTCTAAATGTAAAGGAAAAAGCCATTTCTGGAGAGGTTCTTCTGTGTGCAGGGAAAATAAGAGTAAACTCTTCTTAAGTAGCTGATCTGGAATGATTTAGCATCAATGAAGAAAATGAGGTGACTGACAGGAGCAATGAGCTTTACAGGCATGAACACTATGCAGTCAGGTATGGAGTCCTAAGGCCACTGATAATTAACCCCAGTAAAAATACTGAGATACTTTATCTGGAGATAAACCAGATACATTAAAGCAAATGACAAACAAGAGAAAGTTAAAGCAAAAATGTGAAAAGCAGCAAGAATGAGTGCAGAACCTCAAGAGACACCAGCGGACTGATTAAGGGACTAACATTAATCCTCTGGGATCAAGATTTGGTTCCTTCTCCATTACCCAAAAGCATAGTTTTGCTAACACCAGCACCACAAAAACTATCAGAACTAAAGTTAAAACCACTGGATTTGGCAAATTATAATTCAGAGAAATTAACTGGGGAAAAAAAACAAAAAAAACAAAAGTCCACTGGGTAGTGATGACTAGAGGCACAGAATAATACAGTGAGGTGTGCAGAAATACAATGGAAACCTGGGGGAATACTGTGAGAAAGCTGCAGGAATACAACGGGAGCTGTGACAGCTGGGCCAGCCTCTCCATTGCATGCAGCACTTGATTGGCAAAGTTATTCAGGTCGCATATGAATGAAAAACTAACCCAACCCACCCAACAGCTTCTGCAAGGCCCTTCCCATCAACAGCGACCCAAGAACAAGCCCAGGCAGAGGGAGCAGCGCCCAGCAGATGAGCAGGTTCATGACTTGCAAGGGAAAAAGGGGTTCTGGTAAAGGGACTTCCACCAGTGCTTAGCAGCCACTCATCCCACACCTTCTATTCTGCAGCAGACAAGCTATCACACAGTTAATCTTGCTTCCCCGATCTCCTCATTACTTCAGCATTACCCAATTAGTGCATCACACTCATCATCTCTTAGAAAAAAAATAAATAAGGAAAACTCTCCCTTTCCAATTCTCTTCAAGGGAACTCCCATGCTCTCTTGCAGGCAGCTGTGCAGAAATATTTATCCTAATTAAAGGACCAGGCAAAGAACACAAGCACTTCCCTATTTGCACATAACTGCCGGGTTGTGTGAATGCTCGTGCAGCAAACACATAGGCTCTGCACCTCTGTGGCACATTTTCAGACCCTAATCCCCATATTTATTTTGCTGGACGCTCACAGCAGCTGCTTGGGCTGAAGCCGGTGTTCCCGCTCACGGACCTTGCTCAAGGCAAGGGGAAAATCTGCGCTGCAGCCTCTCTCCTATTGATTTATCTATTTAAAGCAACATCAGGATTTTATCATTAATATTTGATGGATGTTTTTACACCCTTACAAGAATTGTGCAGACCATAAAGACAGGTTACAGTAAAATACCGAAGCAGAAGGACGCTAGCACAAGCCGCAAGGGACGGCAGCCGGCACTGCTGCATCTCACAGCTCTTGCAAGGTGCTAAGATGCTGTGACAGCATTGCCAGGATTTGACTTCTCAGTGCATATGCTATAAAAATGAGATTAAATAAGAAAAAGCTACAAGAGGCAGAACAAAACTAAAATTAAATCTAGAATTACAGCTGTTCACTCAGCAACAGGACACATGATGTGTATTCGTTAGTCAAAATAAATTTAACACAGTTTATGTTGATGATTTACAGGTTATAGTTGCTTGGAGACAAATGGAGGCAAAAGATAATATCCAGACGAATGAACAATGGATTTAAGAAAAATCAAATATATTTGGGGAATCATAAGACCTGAGAAATCTCAGATATTATTGAACTATATTTTATCAAAGATTCAGAAGGTGCATTAGAGATGTTATTAAGACTATTACCATCAACTGGGTGTTGCAAGCTGGTGAAGAGGAGGATGTCCAGGGAACACCTGGGAAGATGTCATTATTTAAATGTTAAGACTTGTTATAGCGAAACACGTGCACACAAAATACGTATTGTTAGAAAGGAAAAGCTCGACGCTGATGTCTTCAGATTCAAAGAAAACCACAATGGACTATGAGGCACTTTAAAAGGTGACAGTGTCCCAGGTGTAGTTAATATTCTGCAAACATAACTTGGCAACAATAGGAATCACACTTTCAGAATCAAGATGATGATCTTTAAGGAAATCTCATCAGGGAATTTATGCAAGACCTTACACACAAGCACAATTAAAATGCATTGATTCTTCAGAAGGCAAAAAAATAAGTTAAAAATGGTGTCAGGAGAATGCAGCAGCCCAGAAAGCCTATTAGCAATCCATCCACACTAATGACCTGAAGGCAAATCCAACTTAACTGCCCAAAAACTCTGCAAAAGTGCCAGATAACTTTCATGGGGAAGCATGTGCCCGGGTTAGCATCTGAAGCTTTTGATGGTCATCCCAGAATGATTATTTTGATTTCTTTTTATCCAATTTCTCATACAAAAAGATTATTGTGCTCTTTAAAAGCAAGGGATAAACATTATTTCCCCATTCATTTCAGTAATGCAAAATACTACAGAAAATGTTCTGTTTACCTAACAGAAGAAAAGGATGTTGCTATTTTCTCTGACATTCTTGCAGTGATGTGCCCTAAAACCTCAGCAGCACAGAGAAGAGGAAATTGTGCCTGGAACATTAAAATGGCAACAAAATTAGAAAGAAAATAATTATTTTACCTTTAACATGTGGTGAAATACTAATAAAAACCTCTTGTAAGTGTTCTCTAGTGAACCTCTATTCGCACAAAGTCACAGAAAATCCAAACATAGAGAGGGATAGAAAATATAAGCAGAAAGAAAATAAGACACCCACTTGAATACCAACAACAAGCAAGAAGCATCATGGCCAGGCTTGTACAACGAAGCAGCTGCCCTTCTCTGCCAAATCCTAGCTCTGCAGCAGCGACCTTCTCTGTTCAAGGCTCTCCTGGCTGGTTCCCAGAAAGCCAGGACTGGTTTGATGCCTACCTTGTTAATGTTGTACAAGCCTGGCAAGCTAATTTCTAAGTTATGAAAATCTAATACAGAAACAAAATACTGTATTAAAAACTGTGTTATCACTACAGATTAGTGCAGGGCTACAGGAATTTAAGAGAAACTAACTGAGTGCCAACTAGATCACGCTGCAAGTACTCCCCAGATATGCAGCAGATCCTGCACCCTGAATTACAAATGAAGGTTGGCAGCAGGACTGGAATCTCTTGCCAAGTTTAGAAATTCTGGTCTCTCACTGAGGCTACAAAGCACACAGTCCCAAAGGACAAGCTGCATATCCCTGGGTGCGATAAAATTCCCAATAAAAGAGAAAGGGAGTTGAGGGAGTTTGAATCGCTGCTTTAGTTCAGTGTCAAACCGTCCCCCCGGATACTCACTGCACGTACAATGTAAAAGGAACTTGCATACACAGCCTGGAGCAGAAACTGAGCTTTAAGCTATGTTTAAAAAAATCCTTTCTGTTATCATACAGCCTGAGTCTGCTGTTACATCCTTAGCATAAATCCGAATATACTCCTTATGAGTCAAGGGAATCCAAACTGCAAACACTAAACTAGCCAAGAATGGAATTATGTTCTCCACTCCTATTTCCCCACTGTGCAGGCAGAAGCAAAGAAATGGCAGAAGAAAAACATATTTATATCTATGTTTATATATAGACACACATATATATAAGTTGTCAGATTTCAGAATTATACAGATTCATGAATAGCTTCATGACAATCTATTCAACAGAGAAAGGAAGGAAGACACATTTATGCTCCTGCGTTTCCCCACAGCCAGCAAGATGTGACAGAACCAAGTGGCAATGACTCTCTGTAGCTCATGTGAAAGGCAGCATCTGCCAGAGAAAACGCCGCCCGGCAGCCCGCAGCAGAAGTGCCTTTTGACAATCTGATCAAGAAGGGCTCTCATTAGTATTCACGATGGCCACAATCATAAGTTACATGAATAATTTCTGTTCTTTGTCAGGACTTGGATAGTATCTGCCTACAATACATCTGTATCAGTGCGTGCCAAGTTACTAAGGGACAGATTGAACAGCACAAAACTTTTCTATGTGTTTTTTATGCTTAAAAAGAAATAACTTCATGCAATTTGGGGCACCCTCACAGAGGCAAACACTCCACAAACACAAATCTGCTCCTCCACAGGCGGCCCATGGCAGCTACAGGGGACAGGGCTTGGTAGCAGGAGCCACCAGGGCTACACGGGCAGGGCAGCACTGGGCGCACACAGCAGCAGAGCTGCCACCGCACAGCGAGGAGGCAGCGAACAGCAGAACACAGGGCAGGTTGCCTGCAGGAAACCGGTAGGAGAAAAGGGTGTGGGGGGAGCAGGACAACGAGACAGCAAACACATCTATGGGAATGGCTTCCCATCTTTCCTCAGGGCAACAAGCAACTGAGCAGTCACTGCATAATAAAGAAAATTGCTGCTCCAGAAGAGTGCAGGAGAGGCCGGGGACTGAGCAGAGAGGGACTCCTCCTGCTCGGGGCATGGTTACCTTCAGGTCATCTGTGAGTTTTATTGACACATTCCCAACTATCTCAGAGAACACTGGCTTTGAGCTATCCAACTTACGGTGTTCTCCCCAACACATCAGGTTTGCTCCATTGCTGCAGATGGCTTTGCTGGTGGCAACACCTATGGGGTGCGGAGCAGGTGGCACGTGCACTCTGCAGAGCTGGGCATCCTTCACCCTGTTCCCGGAGAGGACTCCATCACATGATCAACTCACCATCAATCTAAGTCATTTACCAAATCTGTTGCAGCTGAACAGCATTTCAACTTAACATATGCTTCTAAGGTATGTTAAGACTTAAAAATGCCCAAGAAAACCCAAATTAATGATTAACATATCTGATGTCATAGACTGGATGTCTATAAAGTAGTTTGAAAAACAGGAGATAAAAGCAAAGGTAAAAAATCAAGCTGTTTCTGAAAGAGCTACATTATGATATTGTATCTGCTGTGCATCTGTGCAATAAGCAGTGTCGCACATCTCCGAGTGTACGGTAATTGATACTGTGAACTGCTGGGTTGGAAAATTGCTATTGAGAACATATAATCAACCTTTTGACCTCTATACATCCACAGAGATGTGAGATGCAATTCTGCTTCCTCAGGTCATGTAAGACCAGTCAGTTTAGATTTCAACTTCAGAAAATGGGAGCGAACAAATTGCAGACAACCACCCTTGTCTGGCATTTCATCATCCATCCAAGACATGCAACAAACTGCTTCTAGTCCTCAAGTCTTTTGAAGGTTTTCAGATCATACAATGATATGGGAGCTACAGAGCCTGGAGATTCTCAATCAGTCTAAAAGGAAGGTTTAATTATTAAACAAATAGACACATATCAAAACTCCAAAGATATATAGTATAAAACTGTGGTTATGTGTTCATATATATATATATGTATATATACATCCACTTCATAATAGATTGAAAAAATAAAGACCTTTGGCTTTTGATTCATCTAACTCGACCCAGTCTGATCTGTACTGCTGCTGTTAAAGCACCCTAGTCTGCCTGTGCTGCTGGGTTCAGATGTCATTTGGTTTTCCTCTTTCATAGGCACACTCTACCAGGGAATTATGGTGCATCCAGGGTTAAATCACAAAAGGCAATTCATTATTTGGCATAGATAGAAAGGCGAATAACACATAATTTATTGGTCTATAAGTTACTGTCCTGCACTAATGGATCAAAGCCTTTGCCATTAAAAGGCATTCATCTTCAATGCATTTCCATAGGTAAAATGCTTGGACTATTGAATGTAATTTGGTGTTTGAATACATTTGTGCAATGATTAAATCTATCTTTATCATTTTAGAAGATTCCAAGATTAAAACTCCTCTTGTCATGCCAAACTACTTCTAAAATTGACTCGATATGTTTCTTGGTTGGGCTTCTGAATCGCCATCTTCAGCAATTAAAATCAAGAACATTGATCAAAGGGTACAGCATTTCGTAGCACAGGCTCTAAATGCCACCAGTTGGCAGAACCCAACTCACCCAAGTGACCCTCTGGCAGCGCTGGGCTAGCGAGGTGAGCACGTTACCCACCGCGCCGCCACTGCGCTTTTCAAGTGCCATTTGCTTCAAAAGGCAACACAGAGCCAGCACTTCAATATTATTCAGTTAACTCCCGAAATGTCCTATATAAAGTCTCTGGAGAAATACTACTGACCCACTACTACTGGCCCAGGCAAGGAAAAATTAAACCACATGACAGAATTTTCACCTAACTCAAATCTAACACCAACGTTTATGCTTCACATCCTTACAGTTCTTGCTCTTTAGGAGTATTCACTTCACCAGATCAACAGCTCTTGGAAGCATCTTGCTACCACCTTTAAGAAAGGCTGCTCTAAGACACCCATTGGGGACATGTACCATTTCTGGTTCCAGTTGTTATCCCTAGGCAGACCCCCACTGAGAAGAGACAATTCAGCTTTAACCTACACCTGGCTGCTCTAACTCCCAACCTGAGCTTCTTTAAAGCATCGCATTTGGTATCAAATCTGTGATGCGAGTGAAGTTTTCATGAAAATTGTGGGCAAAAGACTCTCCATCTTCCTCTGTGCTAGGGCTATTTTACTGCTCCCTATCAAAACCTTGCATTATCTCGCTCCCCCACAACTTGCTGAACTGGAAAAAAGCCTTTTTTATCTAAAGATAGAGGCATGCTCTGTATGACAGGTTTTTCAAGCAGTAGAGAGAGAATGAAAAGATTCTATCAAGATAAGTATTTTAAGATACAGAGGTGATTCATTCAGCAAATCAACATAAAAGGCTGTTCTCATCCTAGGGCAACGGGTTAAGAAAGCCTGCTCACTGCCCTCAGATCCTAGCTCCCTACTACTGTTCAGCTGGCTGATTTGGGGAGCACACCTCTCTGGCCAGATGGCTGCTGCTTGTTAAGCTCATCAACATCTAGGCTGCACAATTAGGATTTTATTATCTAGCCACGGTGTAAGACAAGTGGAGGAAGTGGAGGAAGGCTTCCTAATGCTGTTGCACCATGGACCACGATTACACTTCTTAGGCCTGTGTAGTAACTAGTTCTTTCAACAATAATTCGTCTTCCAACTTTGACTGGAAAGGTGGGTTTAAGTACATTCATCTTTTATAGATGAATGGTTACATAAATTTATTTTCCTTAAAGCAGACAGCAATACTTCATATCCCATCTTCTTTGCCATGGATCATGCTAGTGGCTACATCAACTAGCATGATAGGACACTAAAAAGTCTATATTTAGTCCATAATGACTGCAGATTGCTGTAAGTGATGTGTAGAATGATACATGAATGCAATTTGTCATGTTTCACTAGCAATCAGCTCCTGGATTTCATACATGATTTTAGGCAATGCATTTATTTGGAAATGCATAGGAACAACTTAGAACAAGTAAAATCAAAAACACATAAGACCACCTCCATCATCAGCAGTCATTTTAAAACACTTTTCCTTAATGCTCAAGACAAATTCTTATTAAAGAACATGCTCAAACTCTCTCAACAGCTACTTATTCTGGATCATAAGTAATTTAAAAGAAAATCCAGGTCATAATATCACCAGCTGTGCTCGCGAAAGGACACGCTGGCAAGGTCTTCCAGACTGATCATGGAAAACAACTTCCCTGCGCTGTTGAGAGGAGGAGCATATACAAATAGAAGTCACCCTTACAATCTGACAGCCACACAATGCTAGAATATTAGAATACTAGTGATTCTTGTATGTATAATAAATAGGACTTGTACCGGTTTTAAAAACCTAAATAACCCCATTGGATGCAAGGCATTTATTTAGGAGCTTCTGGCTTTGGTCACTGATGGGCTGACAACACACAGAGAGAGGATAAGAAATGCTTAAGAAACTGTAACCCAGTATGTGGTCCTAAAATACAGTAAGAAATTAGATTTTTAGTCAAGATGGAGGAAGTAATTTGGTGTTTTTATCTTACTCACCGCTTGTAAGAAAGATAGCTCAGAAGGCAAGAAGGCATTTCAGATACTTTAAAAAAGAGGCCAAAAACCAGACCAACCTCTTACGTGCCACATTATGTCTCCTTTCCCTACTATTTGTTTACAAGCATTTCAGTGGTTATCCTCCTCCTCACTGAAGTCACAAGGCTCTGCATAGGCACGAAGAAGAATCATTACATTACAAACCACTGTGACAAAAAGACTGCCTAGTTTTATGGACCATTAGTGGTTGATTGAATAGAACATAAAACCCATCTGAAAGGGCTTGCACGATCAAAGAACAGCTGAATTACACCGGCTAAATTTGGAATACCGACAATATGGATGAATATAGAATATTATTAAGAAAGAAGGAAACAATTCATTGTAAATTCTCTGATGAATATAGGTTTAGACTAGTAATTTTTGGTGACAACAGACACTTCAGTACAAATAAAGAGAAACTGTTTATGAAACTGCAGATAGGAAGACAGAATGGATGTATTTCCCCTTCCATAGCATCTGGGAAGACAACTTATAGGATTTTGACTAAATCCTTTCCTTAGATACTAACATAAGCATTTATCTCAATGGTGTATGTGTGTGTGCATAAATATATATATGTATTTATGTGTGTGTACATACACACGCATACACTTAAACACACACACACCCCCACTGAGTTAAACATATACACATATAAAAAACTGGCTGACAAGAGAATTCAAATTTTAAGTAGCATACAAGTTTTTGCAGAAGGTGAATATACAGAAAGTTAGCAATATTCATATACTAGTCAGTTTGCATCATCAAGAAAATAATATATGGAAAAGCTTTAAGAGAATCTCCACAGGGACACTTCACCTTGGGCAAATTTTACCTGGCTGTTCATGGCAAGGGAATTTAACGGATGGAAGTCAGCTAGAAGCTTTAGGAAATAGCAATAGTCACCCCAGCTGGGTAGCCACAAGCACAACATACAGTGGACTGGATGGCAGCCACACATGCTAGGTGCAAGAGGAGGCCAGGACAGGCCCCAGGCAGTCTGAGGATGAAGGGAAAGCAGAAGCACCATTCAATTTATCACAATGTAAAATCTCAGCCTGAAATGAGCTTGAGATGATGAGGACGGGAACGTGCAGAAGACTGAAATAGCTCCAGCAAATTGAGCTTGAAGCACAGCAGCTACATGCTGTCCATGCTGCAGCTAGGAGCAATGAGATGGGACTCACTGGTGAAGAGATACAATTACAGGCTGGATTTGTCCCACTGAAATTGTAAGATCAACAATGCCTGTGATATGTGACCTTCTGAGTCTTCGGCCATGCAAGTACTCTCATTTAATTTGATGAAATACCTAAATAAACCTATGACTTGTTGCATAACTGAATGTAGAGAACTTGCCGTGCCACAAGGCTGATTCCTGTTAGCTATGATTTTTTTAATTCAGAAATAAGTATTTTTGGTTGTTGAGCTGGTGAGTGAAGGGATTTCTAGAATATTTCAAGTATTACAGCATTGCAGTTATTAAATAATAAAGTGTAAAGAAAAAAGCACAGGGATGTTAAACTAAAATCCAATATACACAGGTAAATGTGCTACATGTTGATAAACAAGACTAATATTTGAAGCTGGCTTTTCTGAGAAAACTTATATAATACGTGCTAAGGATAAACTGTCTCTTCTCTAGGAGATGAACCCAAGGTTTGCTTAGGGAGACCTTTCATCATTTAATGTAGCTTAGTTATACTTCAGTGACTCAACATTTAGGTATTTTACAAAAATAAACTATGTTAAAGCAGTATAGCAGGAATGGGACTTTTGGGGAAAGCTGCAACTGAGCTGCTCTCGCTGCACAGAACCAGCAGGAAGAAAGAAGCCCGTGCCAGCGAGAAGCCAGGCGGGACAGAGGCGCCTGCAGCGGGCGGCCGTCCTGAGGAGGAGCCGCGCCTGGCGCCAGCCGCACGACCAGGGGACAGTGTCGTGGGCACCGTCACCACCCCAGTCACCAAGGGCAGTGCCCTCGCAGCCCCAGGGGCCAAGGGCGCGCGGCGCCACTGCAGCTCCTCCAGCGCAGGCTCTTCCCGATGCTCCACCGTGACAAATGGCCAGCGGGGCCAATGGAGTGGGGACAGCGGCTGCCCTTGCCCCTTGCTGCTACCCAGCTCCGCAGTGCAGCTCGGAGAGGCCTTGTAAAACGCTTCATCATCTGCAACTGTTTTAAATCAGAAACCGCTTCTTACACAAACGCACAATTCCAAAGGAAAAACGTTTGCTTTGCCAATACCATCCTTCCTATAGCACGTGCCTCACTCCGGACGAAATCTGTGTGCACCCTGTTCCCTGGGACTCTGCACAGGCACAAGCCATTGCAGCATAGGAAGGGCTGCTTTAGTCACAACTGAATTCTTAGACTGTATGGTTTGGAAGGAAATTATTTTAAACTGAGGTCAAGAAGCCAACTGAAGCCATAGTTACACTTAATGCACATGCTGCAGACTGTAAATATTTTTACCCTCATAAACACACAGCACTTTAGTTTAAAACAAAGTTCTCGACCACAGTGATCTTAATCATGTTTCTCTGCAGCATGGAGATTAGCTTGTTCTGTACACACAATGCAAGAATGACCCAGAGTGGATTTAAATTAACTGCAGCTGAATTCCATTGATGATAATCTGTGTTTTTAATTATTCCCGTCTCTTTTCAAATGAACTCTGTAGGTTTTACACCCTATTGTAACCATTTTTTAAAAATTATATTTCAATAAGCCTAGTGGCATAGCAGCAGTGCATAAAGCTACCTTACAACAGCATAGCTCCAAATATACCCTTAGGTTTTTGTTAACGTCATTTACAATTTGAAGATTTTAAGTTTTGATAGAGAATAATAAAGCTCATCTCTTATCCCTTCCTTTTTTAAGTATTATCTAAAAAAGACACAGTCTAAAATACTGACTCTGCCACATATCCAGCAGATAACTGCATCTCTAAGAGTGTGAAGTCCCAATATTCTGGATTGAGGTCAGGAAAAGAAATTAATCCACTTCTCAAAGCAGATGCAAGGATAAAAGCAACAAGCACTCTGGCAAGATACAGAAAATGCCTTTTGTGCCCCTGCATTTCAGTAGGGTAGGATGTTTGCACCAAACCTGAAGCTACATGTAAAGACCGTACACATGCAACTCAGCCAAAATTGGTCCACAATGGCCAGCAAGGCAACTTCACTGTGGATTTAAAGACAGCTTGAAAGCTCAAGAAGGGAGGGAAATGAATGGTCCTGTGCAAGTTTCTGCACTTAAATGCTCTTATGATATATAAACGTTATGACTGTCTGCCTGCTTTGCAGGCAAAGCTAATGACTGACAAAAGAACAAACAACAAAAAACAGATCACTATCTAGAGACCGCAATTTTTTTTAAATGAATTATGGTTTTTTGTAGCTATTAGACATTGTAGCTATTAGACATATAATATACATTTATAATGTATATAAACTATGCATATTATCTTTAACTTTTAAAACTCATTTGCATTTACAAAATGCAGCACTGTAGCTTCATTTTCTCAGACATATCATCTTAATTAATCCTAACAGCTCCCTAGCTTTTTTACATTTCTGTTATCACTTCTTAAGCTTAAGACTTCTAATTGACCCAAATTACATATTCCAATTACCCTTTTATGAGATGAAATTAACATACCATAGATATTTTGTGTAATTTGATGACCAAAATGTCACCAGAGTAATTTGTTTTTAATCTATGAATTAGTACAACTTCACAAGTTACAAACTTGTAATGAATTTCTCTACCTGAGTTTTCCCCTCCAAAAGTACTTTGTGTGGATTTCAAGGCTTCAAGATTTCAAGGTGTGAAATATTCCCCCCTGTCATCTGGCAGCAGTACCAGGTCCTACATTCGCAACCTGATTTCCTTGGCTGCCTCAACATTTCTTTATGCTTATGCATTTTGTGCCATCTGGCAGCAACCACCAAACCAGAAACAACTTCTGGGATTCTCTCAGTTGTACCAAATAAAATCCCCCCCGTTTCACTGACTCCAGATCTAGCAGGAAAGACGGCCTGGACGTAACACTGCAGTAGGAACTGGGAAAGAGCAGCAGTCCCTGAGGAGCAATGTTGTTTAAATGACTTGGCAACAAAATTCAGTCTTGGAAATCATGAAATTTTCAGATAAAAAAAATTGTTCAATTGCAGTTTGTGTGAACTGCTGATGAAATACCATCACGCCTCTATCTGTATTCAATTTTACTTTAAACATTTGAGACTAAGTTCAGTTTTAAAGCAGAACTCTGGTTCATTATTATATTTCCCCTGAAGACTGACTACTCCTCACCAAGATCTGAATGATGTACTTGGTTTAGCAGTTGGCTTAGGTGAGTGATGGCCTCATCTGCTGCAGTTCTCTGCTCCCAGACATCAGTCAACTGTGGTTTCATCAATCCTGTCATCAATCTACTAGACTTAAGTGTATTTTTTTCTTCACGAAAGGATCAACTACTTAGGAAAGACAACCTATCATTTTCTGCCTTCCTTGCCAGAAGTTACAGGCACACACTACAACTGGATCTTTTGCTTACTCGGAATGCAATCCTCTGTTTTTCCAAATGTAAATGCCTTCGGCATTTTCTTTTTCAGCTGAAGCACCAATACACCCTAATGCCTGCAGATGGTAACTGCAACCCACAGACTAGGTGTGCATCAATCTCTATTGCAAGTGAGCTCGCCTAGAGGTACAACTGGCCACAATTGCTAGTTCACAGGAAATGCCAATGTTTTGGAATCTGGTCTCAATCCAAATGTGGGAGAAGTTATTTTGAAATGTACTTCTTAGAAGAAATTCTATCTTTTATACTTCAAATACAGCTGAAGCCAAAGTTTACACAAAGTACCTTTCCTTAGCAGCTGCTAAAAGACACTGTTAGGATTCACCTCGACTTCATTCTTACCCAAGGATTGTGCTGAATTCAGAGCTCTTAGCAGATGCTACAGCCACAGAAACCCCATGACTGTTTATTACTAGATAATTGCATGGAAAGAACGTGGAAGATCTGCAACATTTTCTGAATTTATCCAGGAACCTGCACTCCACATGCTGTTGTCGTGATGCAGCATTAGGGGAAGTTGACTCAAAAACTGCCTTTTTCACAGAGTGAAGCACCGGAAAAAAAAACAGTTGGTCCAAAAAGAGTCAAAATATTGCTTAAGTAGAGAGTTTGACTACAATGCTTAATTAAATCTGTCAGTGTTGTGCATGCACAGACACCTGTCTTGGAAATTCTGGACAGGAATAGACACATAAATGCAGCCAAAACCCAGCCAACAAGTCTCTTCCAATCAGTATGTCCTGGGTTACTGCTCTATTCCTCTGTGTAGAGGATCTACACAGGGAGTAAATGTGCTCTGAATAAACACAGTCCTGTAGAAGGTACTGCTTTATTTCAATATAGAATATAAAAGATGAATTAGTTCACAAAGTGGATTTCCAATGTCAAAGACAGACCTTCTATTAAGGGTCCAAGTTCATCAGTTCAATAAAACTTTAATGGTCCTTTCTACCGTTCTGGCTCCTAACACAGGATTTCTCCTACAGAAACTTCAACTCATTCACAAATTATGTTGGCTCTACAGCAGTTCCTCACTCACAGTATCACTGCAAGCGCACACAGTTTTATAGGAGCCCTGTATACAGCTATGGCTTCAAGGAAAGCTCAAGTTCTCACCAAATCTCTGAGTTTTACAGCGAAATGAAAAACACACACAAACCATAGAAAATGTTTTTGTGTTTCTGCTCTCATTGAATCATAACAAAGAAAAATGCAGTTCTGCTGAAATATATAAGCTCAGCAACTGAGGTGAAACATGGAACGTAAAGCCCACAATGCCCCAAGTCCAGAAAAATCAATAAAGAAACCGCAACACTGAATGATACATATGTTAGCTGATGTTTTTGAAGTACAGAGGAAGAAAAGGGTTTTAATATGAACACCTCATGTGGAAAAATATACTTCTTTGTCCACTTCAGGATTAGCTTTGAGCTTTCTTGAGTCACTGCCTCTTTTTCTGGGTTGCTCTCTGAAAAATCTTACTGTTGGGAGCACAACTGCTAGTCACAGGATTATCCATCCTGATTTCAACAAAACTACTACTCTGAAGGAGGACTCGGGAATAAATTTTGTAAGATTGAATCCTTCAAAAGTTCTGAATGTGGGGAAAGAAATATCACCAAAGGATAGATATCTAGCACAATAAAAATTGAAGAGATAGTGTTTGATTATAGGGTTTTTTCTACAAGGTAAAAAAGCTTTTTTCCTTCTTTCATTACCTATACAGCATATATTTCAAAGTAGATGAAACATGAGGTTAAAAATATATCAGAAAGCCCTTCAAAAGAAACGCTATCAAATAAAGCCACAGGTTCACTCCTGTCTTTGGTTAGCACTTTTGTTACATCACTTTGAGAGCTTCAGGCTGGAATCATTTGAACTGGCACTAAACCCTCCAAAGCTCCTTTGGCAGCAGTTATTCCGCTCGCCAGTGAGAGGTAACGCAGGACTTACCCAGGATGGCCCAAAGTGGATGGTCCTAACACGTAGGATGTTTTCTGGCCACTGGAAAAACAGCTGTCCCTAGACCAGGAATTGAACACACTGAGGAGGCACTTGCACCAGCGCAACCCCCTGTGCCGTTTGCACAATAAATACAGAACTTTTATCACCAGTGTTATGAACTTTCCCTAGATGCACAACCCTGTGCCTGGTGTTTTAATGACTCTCACAATACTGGCCATGCAATCGTTAAGGGAAATTCCACCTTCCGTGAGGCACCCAAGGGCCACACCAGTCTCATACAATGGGTGTTACCAGAAGGTGTGTTTCTTTTTTCCCCATTTCACAAGGTAGTGTGGCACGTGTTGCTTAGCAATTTTGGTTATGCCAAAACCAGCCTACTGTAAATCCAAAAAACACGGTTGGAACACTGAATAAACTAAAAATCAGATCCGAGCATTTATTTTTAAAGCCAAAACCTCCACAGCTGAAATCAAATCAACCTCTTATTGCTCAGATTTCCCCCAGGTCTGAATCATTCTTTTAGGTTGCAGCTCAGACCCTTTATAAGTCATCTGACTTTGATAATTCAAAAACATCCCATCTCATTTTATTACTGTTTGCTGTTCCGATATTTGAACGTACCGAGCATACTTTGCTTGTTATTTACTATAACAGCATGTAGCCAAATTGATTTACAATAAACCACTTCCTATCCTAATTCCCATAACTTGGCAGAACCCCAGGAGTGAGTTTAGTTCTCCTTCCTCAGGCACTGGCTTTGTGCTGGCTTAATGAAGTCATGCCTGATTTATACTGACAGACAGCTTGGAGCAGGCAGAAAAGTTGCATCACTTTAGATAAAGACAGCGTTAAATTAACAAGGCAGCTTTTGTGAACTCCCACATGTCCCCTTATTCCAGCCTAATGCACCAGAATTAGCCACCTGTGCCTGGTTTCCTCTGTAAGGAATAAGGGGCTGTGCAACAAGTCCACAGCGAACCTCCGTAAAGACCCACCACTAGATACTGCACTGTGGCTGATTTAGAGGGGTTTATTTAATTGGGCTTTGGGTGAGGGCTGACTCCTCTGCTCCACACCGCACTGCCAGGCACCATGCGCCCGGCTGGGAGCAGTGTTGGGTCCTATGGAGGTTTCTCCTCCCGTCTCTGGCTACAGCCTGGCACCTCTGCACGGCTGTGCTGCCTCTTCGCTCCTTCTGACCATCATGTGTGACATTGTGAATGGGATCAGGCAACAAAGCTAAAAAATAACCTTGGCAAAAAGAGGGCTCTTCTGCCTTGGAAAGCAGCGAGGGAAGCAGGGTGGGCTCAGCTAGGACAGACGGGAAAACCACCTCGGAGCTTTTCGGAAGCGCTGCGTGTTTCTCAGAAACCAGATGCGGGGCAGAGCCTGCTGCACAAGAGGCCTCTGTCCAGGCTGCAGAATCCAGCTCTGTCCCTTGAACAGAACAGGGATTCTGTTCCTCAGACACGTTCAGCAAAAAAAGAAAAAAAGTGGGGGTCCCTTTAATGCTTATGTACAAAATACATTTTCATCCTGATCAGCCTGATTTCATATCACTGCTTTTGATTTATTCAAAGTGATTTTTTTTCCATTCTGATCATGCATCCTCTTCACTCATAGATTTAATTAAGATTAGGAAAATGAAAAGGTACTGAGAATTAGTCAGATTTTTGAGACAACATCTGTAACAATTATTCATTCAGGACTAGTCAGAGAAACTTATGCACATAACGTATTTGGAGGAAAAAGAATACATACCATACAGCAAGTTGTAATTTAAGGAATTCAATACAATTTTGTGCTAGACACCTGTCAAATACAGTTAATAATTTGTTTTTGTGGAATCTCACAGGTCCTTTTCTAGACACAGCTCATAGGAAAAACAGGTTTCCAAGAACCCTGAGGACATTCTAACATCAAACACGCATTTCACATTCTTTCTTAAAGAAATCTCCTACCCACAGGTCAGAAACTCCATTTACCACATCATCATCTACACTTTTTTTTATTCCAAACAAATGCATCTTGGTGAATAAGAATGGGATAAAAGGGATCCAGATTATTTCAAAGACAGGAGATGCAATGAGCAAGAAGCCCCTCCCCAAGGAAAGAGACTTGGTGGGACAGAATGAGAATTGCATTTGAAACACATTAATAGTGAATTAACAATTTTTTTGTATAATCTTGGTAAACACTGCACCTGAAGAAATACTACCAATTATATAAATTAAGTCTAGTTACACTTCAGTTTAATCTACCAACGCGGCAATGTGAAGACACACATACGGAGCTGCTCACTCTGGGATTCACCAGTAACAGCCGAATAAATCAGACAGCATTTAAAAACAAACAAGTCTGCATCTTTGGGAAGATTATTTCTCTGCCTTTTAATGCTAAATCCCCGTCAGTGACGTTAACAAAGACTGCTGTAACACTGCAGAGAAATGGCACACCCTCACACACGCACATACAGCAGCTGGTTGAGGGTTACCTCAACCTGCACAGTCAGGAGGAAGGAGAGAAGCAAACACTACAGCTCAGACATGATGAGTATGCAAAGTCTGAAAAAAATGACATCTTTACTGGTAAGACACAAGAAGGCAGGATGAGGGAACAAGAACAGCCAAGATCTCCAAGACTATCTGCTGAGTGACCATAGGAAAAGTGGTTCACAAACATGCAGGATGTTGCAAATCACAAGGATGTCGTGCACAGCCTTTCTTTCCTATTGCTTTGCACACACATTTGCCTGATAAACGGTCTGCAATGAAGAGTTCGATCTGGTGTAGTATTTTGTACACCCAAGGAGACAGATTACGAGAGGAAGTGACAGGGCAGTTCAATAAAGACACTCATCAAGAGGAGACAACCTAATCAGTGGGCGGATTTATTTTGCAACATTTTTGAGAGATGTAATTTATACCTACTCTTGACGGGACAGATCCTGAGGCTGCTAAAAACTCCAATTAAATAAACAGGGATCCATCTGATATTTGTCTATTATTCAGCATTCTGACTCATGATTTTCTTCCAAACTCTCACCCTGTTCAGTGATCCCTCGGGCCTAACGAGGCCAAGAGGTCCCAATTTGTGACCTGACACCAACTTAGCAGCACTGAGCAAAATGACAGCCACAGGACCCAGGTGCCTCAGAAAGCTACAGTCTCCTCTGTCTTCCCTGAATATTATTCCCCTATAACCAGACCTCTTGGACAAGGTGCTGGGAATTTATTTTTGTAGGAACAAAGCCAGGGATTTCAGATTTATTATATCACAAATAAATAAAAAGACCAAAAGCCTCACAAGAAAGCCTATGCTTCTCTCCTGGCTCTGCTTTTAAGCCCTTAGGAATCCCCTCATTGCAGCCACATTCTCCACAGGCCACAGCCACATCGGCAGCTTCGTTACCAGCATGTGCAGTGAAAAGATTCCTCTCACACGGAACAGCATATTTGTACATCTTCATGTGTACTAGATAGGGGGATAAAACTGCAATGGGAAGCTTTTCTGGAACCACTGCAAATACCTCCTGTTGCTTGTTGGTTACAATCCCAATGGATCTACCAAACAATGAGTTATCTGCTTTATCTTTTCACATAATCTGTAAATAGATAGGAATCCTATTAAGTAATATTTTAAAAGGCTAGAAAATGCTCAGTAGTTGATAATCTGCTGAGTGCCAAGACCTTCCTTCAGCTCTGAAAAATTGAAAAGTGAATCCTAAAAGTAATTAAAATGAGTCTAAGGCTCAATCCACTAATAAGTGGTCACAATCATCCTGCAGAACTTCATTTGTAACACCAGCAGAACAGAAATTATAATGCTAGCTTAATAACCTGAAAGAACTTTGCTACTAAAAGACTGAATCATTTCTTTAATATTAAACAGTACATTTACTCTGCGATGAACTAGTATTTCAGCAGAATGCACAGTGTTAGCCAGCCAAGACTTCTCCTTTATAGAAGAGAATAGAAATCACTGTGAGCTGAATCCCCCAGTCCTTTCTCCTACAAAGCTCTCTTTGAGGTCAATGGAAAACATTGCTATTAAAAGAACGCCAGACAGGGACCTCTGGAATCACACAGCACAAATCATATCTGGTTTTGGAAATAAGCCCCTTCTCAGTCTCGAAAGATTTCAAAACAAGAGAAAGCAGTTGTACAGGGACATCATTTTTCTGTTATCTTTTCCTTAATTTCACAGTACCTGAAATGTTGTAACATTCAGAACAGTTTGACAAAGCATCTCAGCTTCCTCCCATGTCGGCCTTTATTGTTTATCGCCTACTTGTTTATTCCCTTAGTATGTACAAGAAGTAACAAAAAACATGAACCTATTTAATCTAGTGAGAGTGAAGAAACATTTATCATCAGATGTTTCAAGCACAGTAAAAAAGAATACTGTCAATAAGGTAAATATGCTTTACCAAGTCAGCGTGACTGTGGGTGACGAACAACAAGCACAGAATATACAATAAAATATTGCTAAAAGCAAGGCGTTTAAGTGAGCACTGTCTAAAACTAGACTGATCAAAGGTCAAAAGGAAAAAACAAAGAAGATACAGGGGGCACAAGAATTGAGAGTTCTGTAGCTTTTCTGGTATATATTAATATACACTAGGTCAAGCCCATGTAGATTGTTGTCTGGCAGCTTCAACCACGGCTTCCCGTTGCTTGGGCTCTCCTACTTCGCAGCCAGTCTTCACGTTGCAGTCGGCAGCCTCCTGCATGGCCTCAAGGACGTAATCACACTGTTCAGTACACCCAGGGCAGGAGTAAACACAGGCAGGATTCAGTTGGCCTTTTATAAGATGAAGATCTCTGTGTAAATCCTGCTGACCTCAATAAGACTATGCCAAGAGATTTGGGGACGGATGATTTTTAAACAGAAAGAAACAGCATCTGAAGCTGGAGGATGCAAATAGCACCTGAGCAGAAAGGCAGTAGCTTCAAGTTTGAGAATGATCTAGCACCCAGACATGTGACACTGCCACTGGACATACACTGGAGTTGCTGAAATCCTTACTAGTCTTTGACTCTAAAATCACATTTCATCCTTACAAACACAACATTCAGAAATATTCTACTAAAACTCTGGTCCGACCTTGTGACCTCCTTTTAATTTGCTATACCTGTTAAAGTACCAGACTCAATAATACTTTTGTTAAGCTAAAAAACACAACTTGACCACAATATTCAAATGACTGAACTTACTGCTCAGAAATGTCTTTCCATTAAACTCATCTTGTATCAGATGAGTTTTATTCCCCTTTTATTCCCCTATTCAGCCTCTTTCAGGTGTCTTTCTGTAAGGCATATATATTGTACTTTTAAGTTGGTCCTTGGATCTAATTTTATAATTTTAGGAAACTGTTCCAAGGCATGTATTACTAATACTATTCCAGGGCATCTGCTACTACACTCAAAATAATAACTTCTACTTAACATATGATAGAACAATTTAGCAACTCTTCAGACAGTTAGTTATATCATTAATCTTAGTCCTACTAGGTCTGAGGTGTCCCTGAGCTCACCAGCCAATCCCTTCTAGACATCAGACCTTGGATTTGAAATACACAAAATATTGCTTGAAATAAAATAAAGCTGTCCAGAAGGTTTTAGACTTCAATCAATCCTGAGTCACTCACTTTAGAGAAAGATCAAGCACACAAAATGTCAGAGAGGTCTCCTGGCTTTGCTGGAGACCCATTTTGAGTGATCAGATGAGGAATTGCTATGCTGGATGGAAAATGCCACTCATGTTCTAGCAAAATAACAGCTGTAACTTCATGCCAAATTGCTCTATCAGTCTTGAGGGCAAGAGCTGTAACGGGATGGGAGTTCCCTGAGGCCGCCACTGCTCTCCCCGAGCCTGATGCGCTAAATGCAGCCTGTCCTGGACGAGGACGACTCCTTCCTAACAAACTCCTTGCTTTATGGGACTTCATTCAGAAGCAAAGCAATTTTAAGGGGGAAAATAAGTTTTAGAAACTGGTAATGAAAAGTACCCTGTTGCTCTGGCTGCTGAAAAGCACTTGTGAGTCCCTTCTAAAGCAACCTCCACACCTAAGAGTAAGCTTGCAAACTCTCCTCCACACTAAGTACTACTTGCTTCTTAATGACAACGGGTCAAGCTCGAAAGCAGAGCTTTCCCTCAGGTTTGAGGGCAACCAAAGCCCCCAGTGCATCCGGACAAGCCCAGCTCAGAGCATCCTGAAAGGCGTGGGGCAGCTGAGCTGGCAGCAGCGCCCGCCCACGACGTGGCCACCAGCAGCACCCCTGCGCCCACGGCGCCGCCGACGCATCTGCGCTTCTCCCATCCCAGAGACACACGACGCCCTAAGAAAACTTACCTGCAAATACTGCAAAGAAATAGCTTTGCTCTTATAAAATGTAAAATAAAAATGGTAAAAAGAACCCTCTCAAACAGCTTCTACATTATCATCTGCCCAACTATTCTGCAACAGGAACCTTCTAAATGCACTACTGTTGGGATCCAGGTTTAGTGAAGAAAAGTAGGACAGCTGTTTTGAAACAGTAAGCACATTATATTCAAGTAGACTACGCACTTGGTGACCTCTAGTCTATATGTTATAAATAACAAAAAAAAATAATGTGCCATATAATTAATTAAAAATACACTGCCCAGCGTGAATGAAAAGCAACAACATGCTATGGTCTATTAAATGAACTGATGATTCTGAATTGTAATTGCTTTATAGACCATTGACTTGGAAACTGGGGAGAAGAGATTTATTATGAGACATTTGAGATCATTAGCAGAAAATAATTATTATTTTCTAAAGGCTAAATCTGTTTAAGCCCATATACACCCTCCTCTTTTTTTCCTAAGTTAAGAACAAACATCACCAACACCATCACTATTTAAAATCTCTTAAATATCTTACGTACTCTTAGCCGTCTTAGATGAATGCAGTTCTCTGATCTCAATTCAGCAAAGCCTACAGCTGTATCTTAAGCCCCACCAGGACAGATCCTCAGCTGATATACATCACATTTATGGAACTTCAGCATGCACCTCTATGGGACTTAAATGCTTTCTTAGTAGAGTGCTGAACTAGGTTATTAAAAAGAAACAAAAAAAAGTTGTTGCTGAAGCTGTCATATAGCTTTGAAAATACTAAAATGAATTTCTGCATGTGGCATTCCATTATAATGACTCTTATGTAATATAAACATTTAGGACTATATATAAAAACTTTCACTGACGAACACTGCAGTAAGACATTACACTTTACCACCATTATTGTGCACTAGATGGTAAAGCAGCAACATTTCTCAGTCTAAGGTAACACAGCACTTCCTAAAAGATCATTAATGCTCCTTGTGATTATGCAATCATTTAGCTGGGGATCTCATTTTGCAGCCAAAGTCATTAGGACAATACAAAACTGGTTACAGGAAAACACATTAGTTAATTGCATAGTTATCTAAAACAACCCCAAAGGAGAATCTACTTGATTTATTTTAATTGCTAATAGATAGCATAAATCCTGTGGTTTTCTAACTTGGTATCCTGTCTGTGGGGAACTATAGGAACAACAGGGTTTTAGACTCATTTATTTTCTAACAATTCACTTACAGCTTCTACTGTCAAGAATTGGTCCGAATTTTATACCCGATTCTGCTCACGCTGACAACAACTGCTAGTAGGTGCGGAACAGGGGTCTCGCCTCCCTGCCTTCAGGGACTCGTAGGAAATTGCAATTTCACATCACCTTTCTGTACCTGCAAGCTCACATGAATTAAGGGTGCTGAATCCAGCCTTAACATTCCTTAAAACGCACATCCGTCGCTTGCACTGCAGTCTGCTATGCCTCACAGTCCAAAAGTCCCCGGAGACACAGCTACCATTGCCAGGGAAAACAGGGCTCAACCTGCTTATGGTCACATACTGCTAACGTGCTCACAGCAGAACTGTTAAATAATTTCTAATGGCAGTCAATATTGCATTACAAACATGACCTAGATTTGTCTTCTGTTTCACAACATGGTGATCTTTTTGGCAGAAACTGCCTTTAGATTTTGTGCTTATACACTTGCACAGCAGGCTCACGGGCTAAAACTGGGGCAAAACAACTCCCACTGACTCCTGTGACTGGTCTAGATGGATTCTTGGATCCTGCTTCTGAGCAGTGATGTGTTCTGGTACGAATTCAAGTGACACCTGATTGCTCGTTGCATCTTACTCTACCAAATCCCACGAGGCAGGCACAGACACTTATTTCTCATGGCTGTATTTCCGGTATAATATGAAGTCTCAAGTCTTTCCCTACTTAGAAGCTTTCATTATACTCATCAAAAAGTTTATTCTAATCACACAAAAGCCCAAGTGCACCCAAAGAGATACCGTAGGCACCGCGGTGCGTTCACTACCAGTCAGTCTGCCACGCTCATTCCTAGTGCATTGCTATTGCTAAGGGAGAGCCTATAGCTGCATTCCTCAATGCTCAGTTTCTGCAGGCAAACATATTTCTGCCCCAGGCATTTAGCAAATGTAGAAGCAGCTCCTGCATGCCCATATGCAACTGCCATGAAGTGTTTGGTAACGTCACTATAATAGAGTCTTTTTCATAGAAAGAAGCACCAGGTCTTAGTTGGCTTTCCACTGCTTTCCCTAACCACCTACCTTGGATTCAGCACCCACTACCCAGATGCTGCCAAAGCCTTCCAAGGTCACTGCTTTATTTAAAGGCTATTAATTATATTAATAATGGGGAAGTGAGAGAAACTGGGGAACTCAATTAAACCAAGCAACTGTGCACAGTAGCTGCTCCTATTGAGACACTCCGCTCGAGCACAGCCCTGCTCAGTCCCGGCGCCAGGTTGCTCACAACTAGCAGCCACCCCAGCAAACTCGTTTTTGTTCTCTCCTTCCTCCGCAGACGCACACACTTGGCTCCTTTATTTAAGCAAAAATCCTATCAGCTTGGAACAGGAATATGGGTTTTGATGAAGCCTTTGCCCCTCGTGGATCAGCACTGATTTAGCAGGTACGAAGCAAACCTGGCACAACTTCCCACTTCCGTAGGAGACAAAGGTCATTATTTCAATTATAATTCTCATTATTTACTATGATTAAATAGCACTTGTTAACAGTGCCAGAACTTAGGTTCTTTAACCTAACTAATTAAGCAAGTAACAGACTATTTTGTTCCTTGGCAAAGCATTGCTTTTTAATCCTCTGACATTTTTCCCTTTAGTTAACTTTTGCTTAAGCAAAACATTCAAATAAAAGCAACATTCAAACAAAATTTTGCACATCCTGTGAGCAGCAGCTTCCAGGCAGCCGCTGGGTGAGCGGCGCAACCAACCCGACCTGCGCCCAACCAACAGCCACGAGAATTTGGGCCCATTTAAACCCAAAGCTGCCATTCCCGAGAGGACAGGCACCTCTCCTCCCTCTTCACACGTTTCCTCCTCGGCTCACACAGGCCCCCTGGTCGCAGTTTCACAGCAGAGCCACCCTGGCCAGGTGGATGGGGACAGCACTCACTAAATCCCCATCCTGCCTGCACACAAGGAGACCCAAACTTGTGCACCTCCATCTCAGTCCTACGCTAGCCCTTGCCTAGGATCAACTGATGTACTACTTCATGGACGAGGGAACTTGGAAACAAAAAATTCAAATGAGAAAAGCCATTATCCCTAATTACAGGGGGGAATCACAGCTTGGACACCAAGATAGCAGTTTTTCACCAGTGAGTGCTCCCCATGCCATAGCTGTGTCTTTCTTGCTAATAGATTAGGTGTAATTCTAAGAAGAATATATGAAATGTGTTTCCCCAGTGTATCATTTGGTTCTCAAAATGCAGCAATATTTCTATTTTGCTGAACCTGGGAATCCAACAGGGTCCTAAGTATTCCAAGCACTAACACAGCACAGTTTTCTAGGGGGCTCCAATTCTTATCTCCCAGCTTCTGCAAATAAAAACTCCAGATCACCTTGTCCTTCCCAAATCTAAGAACTTTCTCCTTCCTTCAGAGGTGGCTGACTCGCTCCTTCCCAGGACTATCTGCACTTCTACTGGCTCACACCCAAAAGCCTCCAGCAGATGTTCTGCCCCTCCATCCCTGTGGAAAACATGATTTTCCAGTGACTGAGAACTGTGATGTTTGAACATTTCTAGTTAAATGCTGTGAAAGTTATCTGCAGCTTTATCTGTGAGATCCCACTTCTCCTAAACGCCTTTGAAATTAGCCCAAAGCACATGCCAATGGCAAGAAGCAGCCACAGAAATTAAAAAAAAAAAAAAAAAAAAAAACACACTTCAGAAGAGTGGTGATTTTACTATAAATAGAGGATGCAGCCCAACTAACAGAAGGGATCAGCCCCACCTTCACGCTGAGAACACTGTGGGGCCTGGAAGCAAGACCTACCTTCCATGCTGGTGCTCTGCCTTTTGCACTCATGTTTCCAATCAACCCACATATGAAACTGCACTTATTTAAGAACAGGGCAAGTCACTGTCACACCACATATGAATAATAAGTAAACACTACTAGTCAGTTTCCCTTGGAACCCATAAAAACCACAATCAGTTACCAAAAGTATCTCTGCTAGATATGCTGGCATATGACAGCCAGAAATTAGGTACAATCTGATAAAAGAGAAAACCATCAGATCAAACCATGTCATGCCTTTTGCAAAATAAAGTCTATCCCTTCCTCTTCAGTTTTTGTGCTAGCTTAGTTCTTTACATGTTTTGAATCTTTTCTGCATGATCAAAACATGATGGCATTTAGGAAATACTTTTTATATGAGACTCTTCCAGGTTGCATAAACCAGCATGCTCATGGTCCTCAGCTTAATTTTAACTTTTCCCCTAACAAAAAATTCCCTTCTTAGCCTCCTCCAGTTTACACCAAATCATCCTGAGAAAGAAGCCTGTATTCCTTCTTTTGACACCAGACCCTGCGATCCAGGAACCTTTTCCAGATGCCCTTTGATCGTAGATGCTCTCCCTCCTGGCAGCCGCGCAAGCTGGGATGGGCACGCGAGGCGGGAGCTCACGCAGGGCTGTCGCTGCGCTCGCAGTGCGGGAGCACGTCCTGTTTCATGAGGCTCTGACCTGCAAAGAACACTGCACAACCTTGGGGGTCAGCTAGAGCAGATCTCATTTTTATACAGAGTGTCTTTCTCATCTCGTGACCCCATTTGATGGCTTTGCTGTAAACCACCATGAGCAGCAGTTAAGAAAATGCAAGAGAAGATGACTTTGTAATATAATCAAATGAAAAGCACATAATTCCAGCTGCTCCCAATGAGAATTGTTGTTACAAAGACCAAATTGCTCAGTGCTGCATTCAGGGATCCCTGCACAAAGCACCTCTCCTGACCTCTCTTGCCGCAGCGATCTGGCACAGTGGAGGCCATCAGGAAGCGATTATGTAGGTTTATGAATTCAGCCTCCTGAGCAAAACTCATAAATATTTCTTCTTCAAAATAAACAGAGCTATA
This sequence comes from Nothoprocta perdicaria, assembly GCF_003342845.1. NCBI lineage: Eukaryota > Metazoa > Chordata > Aves > Tinamiformes > Tinamidae > Nothoprocta > Nothoprocta perdicaria. The sequence goes on from NW_020455533.1 coordinate 1,938,563, forward strand.
AATATATATGACGTTCTCTGGCCTGACCTAGAGCTCCCTGCAGCCTTTTGGGGCCCCAGAGCACAGCAGAGGCTGGGGCAGCCTAATGCCTATCCCAATGGCTGCTACAGGGCTGCACTGATGGCCAAGGCTCTTGGTTTTCACTTGGTTTCAGCAGCAGTACCTGTGTTTCTAAACTCAAGACCTCTACCAATAAATAGCAGCTCCAAGAGCCTCCGGCACCAGACAGCAAACTAAATAGGCAAAAAATTACTTCCTAAATGTGAACAGAGGGGAGGGGGAAAGAAAAAAAAAACCTCACCACACAGATCCTCACTGTTACTATGTTACTACAGGCATTTGATTAGGAATTTTCTCACCTCCTACCTCCCAACACTTTTCTCCACGCATATGTGAGAAAAGAACATGTTCCCGCCAAACACACCACAAATCTCACAAAGCATGCAAGAAGGCTTCATGATGTCTCTGTTCATCTTCGGTCCTGTAACTTTATAGTAGTCTTGTAAACACAGAGTCCCTTTCAGAAAATTATGAAACAACTTGCTTCAACAGACTCTAATTCAAAAGGAATTAGAAAGTTCAAAAGGCCTACGGCATCCTCCTAGTACATACAGGATATCAACACTTCTTCCACATTTTTCTGTAGCCTCCTCAAATTTTGCTTTCATGAAACCAAGATATCCTCATGTTGACACAGCACCTGCAAAACCACACACTGCAGGACATTCTGCAAGACACTTCCGTTCTAAGAATCAGAGATGTTTTCAATGCGAGAGAAATCCTAAGATGTCTCATATTGAAGATGAGAAGGTTACCATTAGTCCTGGATACTCACAACGCATTTAAGTAATGAGAAGTTTTAAGACAAAACACTCAGTTCAACAACTCATCCTTCTACTTTTCAAAACTATGCAGCAGAAACCAACTTGGATCATCCCACCCAAGCACAGTATCATTTGCAAGGTGCCTCTATTTAGCAAAATGGGCAAGGAATAAGTAGGTGTCATTATGCCCCAGAAAGCTGCAAAGTGGGGCCAACAGAAAATAAACAGAGCTGGCAGTGTTTCTGAGGGGCGTAATAGCCCCCCCCCCCCCCAAATAGCCCCTCTAATAGCCATATTTCCTAGAAATGCTGAGAAAAAAAGCATTTTAAGTAAGTCGTATAAACAAAGCCTCCATCCATCTCTTGAACACAGGTGGCTCGATTAAACACCTTTTCCTGTTATTTCTCCTCTGGTGCTCTAAGGCTCCAGCTTTCCCTAAGCTGTCCATTACAGCCTGCTGGTGCACACTCCGGGGCCCACTTCCAGCACAGCCAACCTGCCTCAATTAATGCTTGGTCCTTTCGCAGTATTACCTCCAGCACGTGCACAGCTGGCACAGGAGCCTGGTCAGGGAAAAGGAGAGCCTGGGGCCTCAAGGTGTTCTCCTTGCCCACGAAGAGCGAAGCCCCAGCTGAGAAAAAGTACGTGCACATGAAAAATCAGGTGTGAAAGGAGACAAAAATACTGTTTTGGAACCTGGAAAGGAAGCAAGGGGATTCCTTACCTTCTGTTCAATCATATCTACAAACCTGGTAGGAGTTGAGGGATTCAGTATTGTTCATTCACCTATTTTTACTTTAAAGGAGGGAGATTTTCTTTTCCTAACTGGAAAGATTTTATTACCTCCACAAATATTACTTCCAGTGAAATATTAAAAAATGACAAGTGATTAGTTTATGCAAAATCAACTTCAGTAATTTTTACCCCCTACTCTATCCCCAAAAAAAACTCCCAAGTCAAAATATCAGACATTATTACTCTTTTTTTTTTCAGTTTAAAGGCTAAGTATTCCCAAACTTGAGAACAACTTGAGAAAACTGCAGGATAAAAATCCTGTACATATATCCAAGATGTACTTTTTTTTTCTCCAGTTACTATTTTGTCTGTAGAAAAATAATGGTGGAAGAGCCTGCCCTTGGGTGTATCTGTATTCCTGAGTTCTCCCTCTCTTCAAGTCCTTTAATACATCCTTAGGTACAGATACCATGAAAGCAAAACAGAAAATGCCAAGCGTGTTTTCTGACAAAAATCCTTGTATTTTTCATCAAGAAGCAGTGAAGTCCAAAATTAATCCTTAATTAAGTTTTACCCTGTGTTGAAAGGGGTCAAATATACCATTACCATTATTAACATCAGTGTTTTTGTTCAGCTAGAAAGCTACAAATCTTTTAGTCATCTTTACTTGCGTTTTGCAGGCTATTATTGGATCATTTTGTCATGTGTAGAATATTATCCATCCAAAGACCATCATATCATGAAAAGACATTAAGATGTGCTCTCATTATGGACACACTGATTATTATAAATCCTTCTTCTCAGGTCTTGGGGTAGAAACTCACTTTAGCAGATGCAATTTATTAAAACATGCACCAGTCAAAGGTTTCTCTGGAACTAAGAAATGTAATCACATAGTGACAGTAGTGGAGTCTCTCCGAGTGAGACGAAAAATTCATTTTCAGATCCTTTTGATCATTTTGCCTTGCATGAGGATAAGCCTTGTCACATACTAAAGGCTCTCATACATTAAAGACAGTTTGTACTTAGAAAATCAACATCTTTCATAATGAGTATCCATTTTTCACGAGTCAGTGAAACCTTCTTTTGTCCTTCTTCAAATGCTAATAGGTGAATCCAAAGGAAGAGAATGATTTAACTAGTACCTGCAACATGGTACTGCAAGTAGAGGAGCACACAGTGCTGCAGCATCCACCTCACAACATTTAAGCATGTGACACCTCCAGGGCCAGCACTAACACAACCTGTCAACAAGGGGCACAGGCCTCACAGCACCTAGGGACACTGCAAATGGATCTGGCTTTCTCAAATGCTTTGCCAGAAAAGCTCATCTAAAGCAGCTGGCTAAAGCACTGCTATCAGGAATGGCCTCACACTACTCGGCCCCTCAGTTTTTCATTGAATTCCAAGACTTACTCAGGAATATTCCAAAAAGCCTCTTGCCTGCTCATAAGGGAACCCCACATTTCTTAAGCTGGAAAGGCCCCATGAACACATCGCAGGACCGTCCCTCGATGAGCACGTTCCTTCTTCAGCACTCACCAGGAGAACATGCCTGGCCATACAGCACCAAAGCCTTTTCTTCCTCCCACCTCACCAGTACCAGAAGATGACACTTTTCCCACTACTCTTCTTCCTTCAGATCCTGTTGCACAGCCTGGAAGTCTCAGCTCTCAACTCTTCTCCCTCCTTTGTGTTCATATTGGAAACACTCTTCCTTTCGCTCCCAGACCATTTGATAACCAAGGGCTAGTTGAGCCTCATCTCTACACTGCTGCATCACTGACTGACAAAAACATAAGCGGGCTATTTTTATTATTAATATGGAAACCAAGGGACTACCCTCTTCCTTTAAGGAGCAAACAGCATTCAGCTGGAAGCTCTTACAATTTCAATAGATTCCTTATCTGTTTTTGTCCACAGTTGCTAATAACAACTAAACTCTTGCATCTATTCCAGACTATTACAGGAGTTTAATCAAGCCACTGTGTGATATGTTTGGTGACAGCAGATATAGTTACCCTGCTGTGATAAAGGGTTGATCAATGTACTATTATTTTTGTCTTTATTGGCTTTTCCTTCTTCCCAGCAAGTGTAGTACTACAACATCAAATATCAAGTTTTCTACACTTAAGAACTCACCATCCAAAGACAGTATTTCCTGCTTCATCAACAAAGGCATTTATTTTTTCCCATCTTAAAATTTACCATTTACTCAAAGTTTCATCATCTTCCAGTTTACAGTCACTAGAAACCAAAACATTCAATTGGTCTTGGTGCTGTCCCATCACTTTCCAGTCCTTACCCCTCAGTTCTTGCACTACGATCAAACTGACCATGGCTGGACCAGTGAGCTTCAGTTGTGAGGCCGTTGCCATCTGCCTTTTCCAGTGAGGCTGGGGTTAGGTTGGACTACTAGGACATTTTTTCAAGTTAAACACATACACAATAAAGACTCAGCCAAGCTCTTAGCTATACACACTTTGAGCAAAGATGCCCAAATTTTCATAACTAATTACTTTCTGCCAAGATAGAAAATGAAATCTCCTTGGAAGAAAAAAGTATAATTATATTGACTTGCATGAATACTGCAGACGGTCTCCAGTGTCTGGATCTCATGGTAGCTTTGATGCAGCCAACATCAAAATTTAGTCAAATCCTCAAGAAATGGTTTTACAAGAAATCAGAACTGCAAGCAGAATCAGAGTCAACAGATATTAAGTCTGTGTTTGTGAAATATAATTTCCTTAGACTTCTTTAATAGCTCTGCTTTTGACTTGGTATTCAACACACACAAGAAGTCACAAGCACTGACTGCTTGGCTCATTGTATTTTGTTGGCCATTTCATAGAATATGGCTTCTGTTCAATGACCAGAACAAATCCACTTTTTTGCAGGTTTGAACCTATGTGTTATTGTTGAAGAATTTACGGATTTTGAAAATTTAGGTTTTAGATGCCTCAGGCAAAGCCACTTTGTTCTATATCTCAACTAGGAAACACCATCTTTAGCTGTAAAATGCCATCTAACACCTAACAGTACAGCACAAAATTGCCAGCAACACTCCATTCCACAACTCCCATTTTATCTAAATCCAATTCAGGAATTTTAAGAGAGTCCAACCCTTTGGAATAAGTGGGCAGACTTCATATTAAAAATGACTCTGTACTGTCTATAGAGCCTGCTCTGCTACTCAGGGCACAGTTATTTATTAAAAACATGTATTAAATTTAACTCTGTATTTAAAAGGTGATTGAAGGATCAGAAAAGCTAACTCCCCTTCAGGCTTTTTGCTTTTACTGCCATTATCCATCTTACTAAGCAGTGTCTTTATCATGATGTCATTTCTTATAAGGTAGTAATGGTAAGAAATGCAGAAATCATTCATCTAAAGAAGTTTGGAATGGGCACTTAACACTGGAACTTATCTTTATATTTTGATTATAAAAGAAAATGGCCCATATGGCATAAATATCTTCAAGTGAAATGAGAGTCCACGAATTTATAGCAAATGTGATGAGAGTAAAAAGACCTGAAGAGGAAGTGCTGCTATAATGGTATTTTAATAGGTTTGAGGGGGGGAAAAAATGGCCAGCTCTCATCACAGAATACAAGAAAAGTTGCCAGATAAATACAAAAGAATCAAGACCAAAACTCACATGAAGTAAAAAGTGCTCAGCCTTCTAAAGTTAGAAGATAAATTCTTTTAATGAGAGAAACCTAAGAGCAGTGGAGAGGAGGAGAAAAAAAAAAGCCACCTGCTTTAGTGACTGTTAAGAGCTTTCAACGTGCTTAGTGACTTAATGTACAGAATGCACTTCACAAAAGCTGCTGAGAGTTCTGGGTTTTTTTTTCTTTTCTCTTAAAATCAGTGTCATGAATTACTTAATGAATGAAATTACTTAAATATATGCAAAATTCAACTTTCTGTTCACAGGAATATTAAAATATCCATTTCTTAAGGCTATAACCCACAGCATAAACTGTAGAAAGAAAAAAATCTTCAGAGGTGTAGGGTAGATGGATCAATCAAGGAATCTAATAGCACCGTACCATTTGGGGACACTGCTGTGCACGGGTACCAGCTGAAATGACATAACAAAATCATGAACTTGAAACCTTTCAGTGCCAACCGAACTTCCTTTTTGCTCAAGCAAAGTTAGTGTTTCATGCATTAAAGTTCTCTTTCTACACCCTCTATCTGAAGAAAAAATGCATTTTGAGTATTACACTATTCTACAGTACCATCTAGTGACAGTGCAATGAGTGCAAATTGAGGTTCTCTGCAGAGCTATTTTTTGACAGTGAAATCACTGGACCAGATCTTGTAAAACCCACTGTAATCGCTTCTTGCTTGGCTTCGTATGAACTGCAGGATGCTCCTGAAAGGACATGTGTGGTTAGAAGGTACAGCATGGAAGAAACAAAAACATTTCAGCCAGGCAGATGACACTTTCCACCCACTTCCAATCTGCATGGAGAAGATTTCAGCAACTCTACAAGTCTGAAAGATGTCAAAGATATTCTATGAAACCAGATTTAAAGTACAATTATTGGGTTAATCTGTTGCTGTTCGGTGCCAGAGAAGCCTGCAAGTATATCTTAACTACAGGGAAAACTCAACAACCCCACTAGAAGCTGGCTGCCTCTCTGCTTCCCTCACCATGACACCTGAGCGGTACCCACCCTCAGGACCTCGGAAGAAATCCAAGCAGAGAAAAGTTATTTCAAAGCACATTCTAATATTCTGCTATGAAATGAATACAAATATTCTTATCACAAAAGCATTAAAATAGTGGCTGTTAAAAGACTGTATTCAGTATTAAAAAAATACTCCAGATATTGTTCCTACATACCAAGAGAAATACTTCATTTGTAGACTGCCTTATCTCAGCTGCAGTGGGGAGATTAGAAGAGACAAAGATAATGAGTTTTCACAGTGTCACAAAAGGTAAATAGGACCCTAAACTTTGAGAGAGAGAGAAAGAGAGAGAGAGAGAGAGAGAGAGAGAGAGAGAGAGAGAGAGAACTTTTTAAAAGTTTAACTCCTTATACAAAAGAAACCCATTAATCTGGATTAAAAGGTTCTTTTTATTCAGAGCTGTCCTTACCCTGCTCACAAATAAACACAAAATCTCACTTTTTATATTTTCAACACAAGCTTTCACTACTTGTTCCTAACTACAGTACTGAGTAGTACAGAATTTGATACAGCATCAATTAAAACCAACTGCATAGCTCAATATTGTATTTTATGCTACTGTAGTTTATGCTTTACAAATTACAGGAATTTATGTCCACCCAAACCACAGAATTTTTTTTTTTTTTTTTTTTTTTTGCACAATATTTAAAGACAAAGTGATTTGGAAAGAATACTTGAAAAACAGCTAATCAGCAATCCAGAATTATCAGCTGTACTTTACTTCTCCCTCCACCCTTTCAATTTGCTTAAGGGATTTCCAAATCATCTATGGTCTGGACAGATAACAAGAAAGGAAAGTTTTTCAAATCAACTGGAAGTGCTGGCAATCAGAGCCACTGCTGGACAACCACCTACCCACACTTTCATCAGAAGAGGCAGGTGAAGCCATGACCTTTAGGCCACGAGGAGAAATTCCCCTCATGCCAGTAGTAACTTCATGTTGCTACCTTGGGCGTCTCAGCGCAGCCACCCTGGATGACCATGAGCGGATGATACCAAAATACCAATGTAAGGACAAGCTTTGATGCTACCTGTCTTACCAGCAACCAGGAAGGCATCAGCTCTCCAGGTTTCCACCTCCACATCTCTTCAAAACAAGTATACAGTGAAGGATCAGGCTCTGAATGAGCACTTTATATGTCCACAATTCACATGCCACATCAGGCACAAAACTGACATTTCCAGTTATTCTTGGTAGTGTTTAATTTTGCTGTCACTGTATTCCATATTTAAATTCAACAGAAGGAAACATGTGAAACAAGGACAAATTAAAACGTTGGAAAAGCCCAGAAGCACCTGCAGAGTGGCCTGATTGAGACCTAAGTTTGAAAATGGGCTCTATAAATTCAAATTATTTCAATAACCCAAACCAAACCTACTCTGCAGCACCATCTAGTGAAACTAGGTTGGTTTCACAATAAACCAGAATTCCAAAAACTACAGTTCTTCCACAACCTATATGTATTAATACACCACATGCAACTGCCACTGAGCACTTCAGAAGTCTTTTAACCAGTATGTTTAGCTATATGTAGAAAACAACAAACAAACAAATCCCTAATCGCCTTCAGAACTTCAGACCATGGTTGCATCAATGGAGAAAGAAGTTACTTTTCTTGATCCGTCCAGAGGTTGTGCTGCAAACAGAACGGCAGCAACATGTTCACTAATCAGTCTCAGAAATTATAAAATGATAAAGAAACCATTTCCAATCAGCTGGAGAGAGGAGACTGGCTCCCCTTGCGAGGTGTCCTGGAGCGGCGGGAAGCTGCTCTCAGGGCCGAGGTGGTGGCAGTGGCAAAAGCGACAGGAGTCACAAAACTCACTTTCTACAGGGAAAAAATCTGCTGCGTAATCAGTTTAAGAGGACACCATCCAACCATTCAGCTGAGAGCTGAGTAATCTTTTTAATGAATGAAGTATTAGCACTGAAAAGTCTGTTTATTCTCTCCTATATGGGAATTTACAAGCAAACCACAATCTATGACAAGAAAAGGCAATATATTTTTAAGTATCCTGAAAAAAAAAAAAAAAAAAATCACTCAAGGCCCAATTGTATTTTTGAGGGCAGCTGCATCAAAAGGAGAGTAGATGCAAAGGTCATTCTGACCATGCATTATCATTTTAATTATAAATTTATAGTATGACGATTCTTTTTACAAAGATGAAAGTAATGCCAGAATTAATTAGGATCCATACACTTTAATCTGCTACAAAAAATTAATTCATTGTACAGGTGCCTTTGGGATTGCCACTGTCTGCAGATTCCCTCCTCCTCTTTTTTTTTTTTTTTTTTTTTGAGCAATGAGGATATTCCCAGATGCTTTTATCTGCAAAAGATGATGGGAAATATAGATCAACACAATGAATTAATTTTTCAGGGAAGAAGCAGGTAGTGTATGTATTACAACAGCTGAAAGCTTCCAGATTACAAGAGATAAAAACTGTGCAAATTCCAAACTGAGTCCAAATAATTAAACCCTGCGTAGTGCTACGGTTGGCAACAGTCTCCCAGCCACAGCAGAACACAAGCTGCAACAGCTACACAGCATCGTACGCACTCCCCAGGTATTATTATAAACTTAGGAATTTTAACACACATTCCCTTGAATGGCTATTTTATCTTTTGCAATTTGCATGCAGGGTATTTCCCTCAATAGGGTTTTTTCACTGAGCATTGCAATCCCATTGTACTGAGTGCACTGATAATCACATATTATAAATGACTCTATTCATTTTTTTTCTTGTTATCAGCTATTTGCAAGGAAGAAAGCTACTGATACTCACTAGCTGCACTTCCACTTCACATTCAAGGCTTTATTTCACACTGGTAAATAGGGCCCTATGCTACACAGGATCTCAGCAGGTGCATGGAGGCAGCACTTGTGGGAAATGACCATGGCACAGGCACGAACCCCTCTGGTTTTGGGAACATTTCTGCAAACTCCAGTTTGCAAGCACAACACACTAGCTGCACTGCTTTCAACCTAATTTCCAGCTAGGTTTTGGAAGAGAAGAACTACCAACTGCACCAGGTTTGCTCTGTGAGCCACCTCCCATGCTTGTCAGGCCACATTTTACCAGAAAGATGGCACAATATTTGTGTCCCGTATATCTCTGACAGACAGCAGAGCGCATTACTTGGACCTTTCCAGAGCTCTGCAATTTGGCTAAGTGAACGTGCAGCACCAAGAACCATGTGTGTGGACAGCACAGGTGCCAGGGCTCCTCCAGTGCGAGCCGCTGGCGAGGAGGCTCTGCAGGGGCTGCCTGGCAGGCACGAGCTTCCTTACTTTTTTCCTTACTGGATATCCGGAAGAGCAGTTCCCAATGAAGGCACCGTAAGTGTCAGAAAGCATTTTATCCACTTGCTGCCATTTTGGAAGTCTTGGCCACAGTTTTATGAAGCATTGCTTTTTTTTCAGCTATGGTTAGACTGGAATTAAAAACATCGGGGTAGCTCCACTGACTAAAGCAAAGCCTATGACTATAAACAAGTTCTCAAACATTAGATACTGCCATTTAAAGAGCTTTTGCCTTAACAGCACGAGAACAGACATCACCGCAGTCATTTTCCACTCTTCAGCAGTCACCATATGGTGCTTTGGCTTAGCTGCTAGCACAACAAGGAGCTGACGAGGGATTTCTGTTTGGGTGGTTGCTTTGTTTTTAAGAAAACCTTCATCCTGATGCCCAATCCAAAAAAAAGAGTGAATTTTTAGCATGTTCATTATTTTTCAAATGAGTGCTTTTAGTAAGCGACAAGAAAATCCTTGTGGATATGGTGCAATAGGTTGCACCATCCAATTTCTTTTCTGGAAGCTGATACAAAATCAACATAGTGCAGTAATGAACAATAAATTCACTTGCTCTTTGGCAGCTCCAGCACTGAGAAAAGCCTACAAACTCCATGCACCACATGCCATTTGTGAACAGCCACACAACAGTGACATTGCAAAGGTAATGTAAGATTTCAAAATATGAAGAGGTTCAGTAATCAGTACACATGTAATAGAGTATTTGAATTAACAGAAAATTCACCTTTGATAAATATGTGCTTCAACGGGTACCATCAACTTTCACAGTTCGGTGAACATCAAGCTCAGCTTCTGCAGTGCACTTCAAACTGTCCTGTATATTGTGCACTATGGCATGCAACAAATCCACTTTTTTTAATTGATATTCTTTTTTCATGAAGCAGAAAGTACCCCATACCCACTGCTTCACATTTGTTCAGCCACATCTCCTGCTTTAACTGTAATCACTGCTTCTAAAGCACATACTTTTTCAAGCTTCCACACTTTCAATATCTTTAATAATCAAACCAAATTCCTAATACCTTTTTTACAGCTTTCCAAACAGGTACATGGATTAGACAAATCGCTAGCTTGTAACCTAGGTCTGTGACTATATCAGTCACTGCCTGAGGTAGGCAATACTTTTTCCACGCTGCAGTGGTTGTTATTAATGAAGTCCAACTCACACTGCTTGTCATTATGTCTTACATGCAGCTACCACACCTTTATTTTCTGTGTAAACAAAAAGACATTGCTCAGAAAAGGACTCTGGTGCCTTAATTGTGTTTTGCTCCACTGAAGACAAGGAAGGGGCCACAAGATCCTTGCTGGGTAAACTTTATACAATTTGCTGCAATAGTAACTGCAGTGCTGGGCAACACAGCCATAAAAGGCGTTAATAAAGGGTTATTTTCTTGTGCCTAAGCTGCAACTTGTGTCCAGCACAGACATCTAGTTCAATACTTACGGCTACTTCTACACAAATAAGGCAACTTAAACTACTACAGCACTTCCCAACTCTGCCTTCTGCCCAAGCATTTATATTTACTTAGCAGAAAGAGCATAAGTAAAGCCTTCCTTACCTTTAACTTCCCACCAAAACACAGAGCTGGTCTCTTACTAGAGTGTTTTCCAAACTCCGAAGTTACTAGCTTTGGACAGAATAATTGTGACTACAGTTACTTAAAAGGAAAAAGTGCCAATATATTCACAGAATTTTTGAAAAAAATGTATTTCTCTTTTTTGTTTTATAGTGAAATTTCCTAAATACTTCCAACTGTATAAAACTGACATTAAAATGTATAATTTAACATTTCAGTTATATACACATCTGGTCTCCCATAGCGTCTCTTAACCAACCTATCTTAAAGAATACCATGATTTTTACCACCCTGAAGATTTAAAAAATAAGGAAGGCTGTCTTGGCGCTTCCCAGTGCAACTCAGGTGATCCCAGACCCACAACCCCTCTGCCCACAAGCCCCCTTCCCACAACCCCAGGCAACACGTTTAACTGCACAGCTCCCTCCTGTAGAGGCAGTCAGGACCCTGCAGGTCTGTAGCCAAGGCCCTGGCAGAGCTGGCAGCCATTTCTGGCCAGCAAAAGGGCCGCACGCAGGGCTTGTGTCTGTGAAGCAGCCACCTGCACTCACCTTCAGAGCCATAGAGAGAAAATTTCTTTGTCAAGCCCTCAAAAGCTGCACTGTTGCTGCATCGGCTATACTGAAATACGTGACCCTTCCTTTTCAAAATATCTTCCCCCTTTCACACTTGGACCCTAATGAGTAGCTGAATTTAGAGCCTTCTTCCTCCCATGTATGTTACTACGAACCGAGTTCCCTGAGCCGCTGCTCTGCGGTGACTCACAGCTGCGCACAGGTAGCTCCTTGGTGTCCTCTCCTCTCTCAGGAAGCATTCAGCAGCTACACAGTTTTAAATAAAAGAGAAAAGGAGAGAAAAGCCTTATTTTGGATCCTTAGCCAAGGAGCTAAGCCAAGCATTGTCATGGAGATTCCAAGGTGAAACCTGGACGACAGAAGTTACTTCAGCTTTCTGATCCTGCCCTGGCAAACCACCAAGTCCAAGGGCCATTACTGCCCTGGAGGACAGAGCATCGCTAGCAAAGCCATTAACATCCACAGGTCCATAGCTTATGTCCAAATTTAGGAATAAGGGGTGTGAAAATTTAATTGGAGTAACCTGCACAAATCTGCTTCACTACTAACACAGAAGCAACACAACTCATTTTAATAGAGAGAACTTAACCAATAAGTTTTTGACCCCCTAATCCAACTCACCAGTGACTTCTAAAGCCCTTTAAGTTTCTCCCTCGAGCAAAAACATTAAAATATATTATTTCACCTCATCTGTAACCCCTGCCCTAGGTTGCACAAAGGGTATTCATTTAAGAAAATGGCATGAGAATTAAAAAGCAGATAAAAGCAAATGGTATTGCTTTTTATCTAAGTGACATTAAGTCACTTTAGGCATGTAAAAAAACCCTACCATTTTAACTGCTAAGGAAGGATTAAGAGCAATTTTAAAACATATTTTTCTGTTGCCAAGAGGAACATTCAGTGAAGGGCAAGCAACCACTGTTGGACTCCCACTTGAACAGTTCTTAAGAAATGATTTTTTAAAAAAAAATCCATAGCTTCTTTAATAGTTTAACTGTACTGCTTAGTTTGCGAGAAGAGCTGCGATCAGAGGCTTGCAAAATTAAACGAGTGCAAGAAAAGAAGGGCAAACTCCTGCAGGAAGTTCAAACTACTCATCCTCTTTCTTAAAGAGAGGAATAACCAGCTACTGGGCAGCACAATCCAACTAAATTAGACAGAACTAAAAGGATTTGCTCTGTGCTTTTGCTGATGCTTTTGTGCATTATTTCTTTTTCAACCGCCTTTATAAGTAGCTACTACCTTCTGTAATCCCCACAAAAGTAAATTTATTCTTATGTGGAGAAGAAAAGCACTTCGGGGACAGCAGTAGCAGTTGTTTGTACTTGAGATGACACTTTTCTACCTCAAGAAAGGTTGGCTGTGCGTACAGAGGATGACTGACTTGCTTTTGTACAGGAGAGGTGAGAAGGAACCATTACTTAGGACAAAAGATACAGGCAGGGAGAACAGCCGTTTATTTTTGAGAACTCAAGAAGGATGGTACAGTATAAAGATTAAACCTAAGGACTGGCAGGTGTGGTGCGCCTAGGGAAGAGCAAGCACGTAGCACAGCAAAACACCAGAACAAACAATGAGGCTGTTTCACTGCACAGAAGACAAAGGCAAAGAACAAACACGATCTATCACAGAGACATATCAAGTTAATCTCCATTTGTAGATGATAACAGGCCTTATAAAAAGAGAGAAAAAAAGGGGCAATAATGTTTTATCTACATCTTGACAAAAACCAACAAAGCAGTAAGTCACATCGAAACCCTGGTGCCAAAAAGCCTCCGAGGAAGTGCAGCACTGTGCTCAGAACCAGCCCTCAGGGAAGGTGTCGGCAGCCCCCTGCCCACAGGAGAGCTCGTGCTGAAGGGGATTCCTTAATTAGCAAATTTGTAAACATCAAAGCTGGGAGGGCCACAAAATACAGCAGGACCCAGAGAGAAATTACTGATCTTAAACTGGAGACAAGCTCTGGAAAACACATGGATGAGCCAGTGGTACAACCAGTAGGAACCACCAGCCACTGCAGTGAACTGCCCTTGTTCAGCATATTGTAGAAAAGCAGATGACAGTTCAGCACAAAAAGGTGGAGAAAAGAGTGTATGATTGTCTTTATGTATGTAAAAATGCCGCAGCAAACACGTTGCCTTTGTGTCCATGGACAACAGCAGTGTCACAGAAATGCAGCAAGATATATTCAGGATAGATATATTCAAACTATAATTGTGAACAATGTAATGTACCTGCAAAAAAAGCTTAATGAAGAATACAGAGAGACACTCGCTAGGAATGACTCAGGCCTATTTGATCCTGCTTCAGAGAAAAGAAAGGACAAAAAGGTCCCGCAAGGCAAGGAGGCAGGAATCCAAATTATCCTAGCACTGTTTCTCCAGCACAGAGAATAGCAGCAACAGAAATTGCTGAACAATTCTGGAGACTGGATCTTAAGGGCCAGCTTCACTAAGCTTAACTGAAAAGGCCTTTTCCTAATACTACACTCCATCATCACTCTTGTGTGCTCTGCCACTTTCTGTTTAGTGCCACTTAATTTCTGTGCAGGAATACTTATAATTTGAGGAAAAACCTCTTACTCACTAATAAAACTGGCAGCAGTTTTGTTTTAAAAAAACTACAACAGCCATAAACACTGACACTGTGAATAATGTCAGAGGATAGTTAGTTAGCATCAATCAGAACTTTAAAATGAAGAAAGAAGAGGCATCCCAGAAGTTAGAAGGCATACAGAAACAAAAATTAAAGTCTTGAATATCCAAGTTCCCATCAGCTGTAAATGGACTTCAACTATGACTTTAATTACTAACCCCTTGAGAATACGTACCAATTAAGAGACATAACCCCAAATTAGTGAAAGAGTGTTTAAAAAGAAGCATTTTTCTGTTTTAAGAGATGCCTTCAGCATTTCTAGCATTTCAGGCAGCTGACATCAGCTGCAAAGCCATTCAGTCACCCAAAACACTAAACCAGGTGCCTTCAGAAAGTTTTCGCAAAGCTTATTGAAACCAAAAGGGTAAGAGGAAGTTCTGTGTTGACTATGGCAGACACACGAACTATATCTGGCACAGCACAGAAGGGAAGAGGACTCTGCAAAACCCACAGGAGCACCTGACACGTGCAGGTTCTGCCCGGGCAGCCTGCACAGGGGCCTGCCCTCCAGCAGCTCAAGGAGAGTGATAAGGAACATGCAAAACTCAGTGGCTTTCCAAACTACACATCATTCCAAACAAGAGGAAGAGCTGCAAAAGTACCAGTCGGTTATCTGCATCCCTCTAATTGTACACTTGGATGATGATTATTCATCCTCATCAAGAGAAGGAAAAAGTTATATAGCTGTAAATAGTTCAAAATGACCTTGGAAAGTCAACCAAAATATCTGGGACTGGCATCTTGCCATGATTGAAAGTTTAGACAACATACAGTCTGGACAACATATATCAGAGCCATTCCCAGAAATAAAACACTTTCCATTACTCTATGACAGTAGCCAAATAACAGCCAGTTGAGTATCATGCATTTAAACTAGAAATCAACTGGCATCAAATGTCCATTTTCCTCAAAAAAAAGAAGGCTATGCCAGACAGTGTGAAAATAATACTGCAAGAAGGAATAATTGGACAAAATCATGTTGTTTCTCACAAAAGTTTCCCTCTTACCGAGTACCGAGTTGATGGCCAACTGGCAAGTAGCCTTTATATCTAAACAATCAACTGGCAAACACTTGACAAATGTTTTTGGATGCCATTGCAAATACATTTAAGGCAGACAATTAGTTTATTTTAGTGGCAGAGGGGACACATTTCGGAGGGAATTTTCAACAAACTGTTTCCTAACATGCTGCGAAGGGCCAGCAGGCAGCTGGTGGGCTCTGGTGCATTCAAAGCCAACAGCGTGGCTGCCAAGCCTCTCTTTGTAATACCCAGCAACAGTGCTGTGCACAAGTTCCACATCTGAAGCAGACCTGCATATTTCAACATCCGTATTACAACCTCAACAAGAGGATGATACAGGATTTAACATGCTGGGGGAATTGGTAGCTAATCAAGTCGAGTCTCGTGACACAAAAAGAGATTTGGAGCAGGGGGAAATGGACCCAAAGCCAAGAAACCCACATCCATCCCAACCCACCCTGATCTTATGCCAACACCGCTTGGAATGACTGGGTCAGGAATCGTAAAGCAGCTGCAAAGACTCTGCTGCAGATCAGGCTGATTTGTATGATAGCAGGGCAAAGAGCAGGATCAATCATCCTTCCTCTGCAGAGTTATCTTTCCTCAACTGTTTTTATGCTCTTATTTCATTAGTGTGTCAGAAGTAGAAATTTATATTCAAGTTAAAAAAAAAAATCAAGAAAATATTATAGCTCAAAAGAATTTGCCAAAGCCTTTTTCCTACTGGAATGTAAAGCAGCACATTTCTAGAAAAGATTAAGATTATTCCAAAATATGCTCTGAAAAAAGACCCACAAGATTTGGAGGTCTACGGAAAAAGCAGAAAATGGTTGCATTCACTTCAGGCCCATATGTGGTTTTGCTACAAGCTCATTGTAGAAGGTCTCAGGGCAGCATAGGGCCAACGTCAGCTTGCTCATAAGGAAGGTGGGAAGAGCTACCTCTCAGTACTCTGACTGCCTTGTCCTTCCAAGACTTTCTACTTGGAGACATTTTGCCTCATGTCTGCTTTGTTTACACGCAGCAATCTCTGCTGCAGGAAATGAGCAGAGCCCTTTGGCTCTGGTTATCTACAGATTCTCCCAGATGCTCTGCAGGAACAGCCCACCCCGCGCCTGCTGCCCAGCTCCGCAGTCGCAAATAAGCTGCGGAAGCTAATGCCAATAGTGACCATATACCAAGACACACACCAAGGCAGCCAAGACACTCCCTACCATAGTAGGACTCAGGAAGCTCAAACTCTCTTTCCCTAGTCCGTTAGGAACCAGGAACACAGAGAAAGCACTCGGCACAGCAGAGACAGGGCCCTAACTCACTGTGCAGCCTCTGACCTCTTCATCTTGTTTTCATAGTCTTCAAAAACCTTCTACAGCAGCCATGCAATATATTTAGAGGTTATGTTCACTTATACTTGAAGTAAATTCAAGTAAGGCTGGACATGACCAAGCAAACTGAATTACAACATTTCATTTCAGTCCCGATATCCTTCTCAGTGCATGCCACCTCTATTTTTCCCTTTCAGTAATCTATATTTTCTAAGTTCACAGATTTACAGCTGAGATTAATAGGAAGATGGCCATATTAAACCTGAAGGGGATGGGGCTGAATATTTTATTGTTTTAAGCCAGCTGCACTGGCTTTTTAAGCTATTGATAAAATTTAGTCTATATAAATACAAGTGTCATAATAAAGTCACTGTCTAGTGCATTAAAAAAGCATTCCTAGGCTGCTGGGGACAAAGACGATTAAAATCAAGTTAGCAAGATGAGTAACGACAGTGTCATTTTGGCTAATGCACTAGACAAAAGCTTTCTGTCCATATATGTCTTAAGAAACTCGCCATCAGCACAAGTGTGATTCACTCTGCAATCACTAATGACTAGCAGGAACCCTGAAACCAGACCTCTGATTCTATCCTTGTCAAAATAAAATTGTACCAGTTATCTGAAAGGCACATCAGGAACTTAGACCTTTGCAGCGATGATTCATCGCTTTGCAGGACGTTATGAAGGAAAGCCCTGCAACTACACCCACAAAAATCAAGAAACTCGCTTCTGATTTTCTTCACAATTTCTTTTACGTTTACTCCAACAAATCATACTCTTCCCTGGGGACAGATTTGGTAGAACCCACACAGATGCTCCACAGACGAAAGGAGTAGCAAGAGAAATTCACTTATGACATCTGCCCCACACCTACCTAGACATCTCCAGCCAGAACCACCACCACGAGTCGCACAGATTTCATCATCAGAAATACCTTTGGTAGTACAATTACCTATTTCTCTCATAAGTAGAGATGAAAAAAAATGTTACAAGGTGATGACACAAGAACATGGTTTATTTGGAGGTATTTTTGTCCAAGTCCCAATCCCTACTGTATCTATTACCACTTGGATTTGACAACCTCAACTGCAGTCAGTCTGAGGCTACTCCTCCCCAGAGACAGTGCCCAGCAAGGAAACTTCCTTCAAACGCAACGTCGTTCCATGCATTGAAGCTCACCAGGGCAGACTGCACTTACCCTGTGAAGCAGCTTCATACACTATTTTCCCATCAAATTCGCTGCTTAAAGAACACACTACTGATCGATGAGGGAGTTTAATATTTTCTATATTGTTTCAGCTAGTAGCCATTTACATGCTGATACATTATGCTTAGTACCTTCATAGATTATGTCCAGGTTACATTATCTATTAATTATTAAGTATTTCCAGAAATAAAGCATTGAAGTGACCTCCCTAAGAATTGCCCTCGGCTTGTAAATTTTTATCATTAAACTCAAAGTCCACTACATCACATCGCTATTTAAAATGTCTTTGGCAGGAAAGCTGGAAAGTGGTTGGAAAAGTAACTGCTCAAACAACTTTTCTCTGCTATGCATCAAATTGCATATCCATCTTATCAGCAAAAAGTTTCCTTCAGGCCTACATAAACAAACAAACAAACATTTTCTTCTCTTTGAGAAGGCTAGAGTTTCTCCTAAACCAGAGGACCATAAAAAAAAGGGTTGATATTGCTAAATATCCTGGTTTCATCCAGAATATTTGGCAAATGAACTGGAACTGGAGGGTAACATTGATTGTTCTCCAAGATGGGAGGACAGGACAGCACAGTGGGGGAAACCACAGCTGTATCAAGGAACTCTGCTAACAGCAACAGTGGAAGTAGCAGTAAACTACTATCATTAAGTGCCTAACACTGCACTGCAATCTGGTGAAAAGGCAAAATAATAGTCCAGATTCTCCACTACTTTGTAGTTAGTCTTTTTATTTTTATTACTGATGAAAACTTGCTAATTTGCATGTCATACACGATTTAACCCACACCCCGCTCAAACAGCCCCGCACAACCTGCGGCAGCAGAGCACAAGGGTGCTGGCAGACACCTGACATCACTGCTAGGGCACCTCCAATTATCTACTGCTAAGATCAAATCAATCAGCCACTCTCACAAGTTGAGACCTGCTCTGTATTGATCACTTCCACTACTCACTGTACATTTAAATAATTTATCCTGTACTCAGGCCTCAGAGTGGAGGGCAGGCCCACTGGATACTTCATCATCTCTACAGTTATAGATTTTGCCATTACTGTATTTGCCTCGTGTTACACCAGGTAAGACTGTATTTTTGATTTATAACAGCAGCTGAGCAATTTATTCTGCTGTTTACTTTTACAGTTGTTTAGGTGGGAGAAATATACAGAAGACACTTCCCCAAGACACTATTATCTTCTATTAAGTGGTATATATTTTATTTAAAGAACAAAGATACGTGGCAATTTGAACAGAAAGGAAAGAGCACAAACTGCAGAGAGTAGCAGTATCCGCAGCACCTACTGAGGGTGATTAGTTGTATAGTTATATTACTCACATGTCCGTGAGAGTCCTGAGACCACCGAGTTGTCTCTGGACAACTGTCCTGTCTCACAGTTGAATTGGCCTTGCCAAAAACAAAGAGCAAATCGTCACCTAAGCACAGAGTCAGGCTCAAAGGATCCTCGGCAATACGTTGAAACCAAAAAGTGTGTTTAGTCTGATATTATAGGAGATTTTCATCACATTGAGGTTTCCCTGCTTCCCATCGCATGGAAGAAGGAGCACCTGTCTTTGCTTCCCTCTCCATATTAGCAGCACGAGAGCCCAAGCAAAAACACAATTTAAAGACTTGTGCTAAGAAGTTGATCCTGCAGCAGTAGCAGGATCACACACAAATCCTGCGGTTGCAGCCCTCTTGGGCTATGGCTAAGGAGGGCCACATGACAGCAAGGCAGGGCAGAAGGGTTGTTACCCTCCTGGAGATTAAGGTACTTGCAGCTAGATTTATTGCTAACAAAACCTAGCCAGGGTTTTATCTATGGGGGGGAGGAGGGGGGGGCCCTCTTGCAGCGTCTCCTCTGTTACTCTGTTACTCACAAGGCCCAACTTACTTAAGGGGCATAAGGACATATAAAGCTTTAAAGTTGCAGAGAGGCAGCTGTACAGCAGGCAGCCTTTCCCCAAGCTGACGGTTTTGCTTTGCAGTCTGACACGCATCACACACAAACAGGCTTATTTCTGATGACTCCCTCCCCTGCCAGGTCACCAGCCACTTTAAACAGCCCCCTCCACCTCTGCTTACACTGCTGCTTTCCAGGGCCACTTCTCAACGCAGCTCAGCCACACACAGGTATTAAAACTATCTTCTTCAGCTGAGGAACCAGTCACCAGTTCATCCTTAGGGTACTGCCTCAAGGGAAGGCAGCAGTTTTGAAATTGAAGTCACCAGTTTTAAAACTGAAGTCACCACTCTCTTCCTGCTGTGGATCTACCACTCACACAGGCCAGGATAACTCTGTTCCTCCAACTTTGTTCACACATCATTTCAGAAAGATTTAGCACACATTTCTCCCCACACAGTTCTGCAATGGCCCCCACACATCCTCCCAGACCAAGAGCCCAGAGCCCAACACAGATTCAGTTCCTGCTTAGGAAAGGGGACCACATCCCCAGAAAAAGGTCGCTCTTTGAGAGTACAGCTTTACCTAAGCTTGAGAAGAATTCACTCAACAAGGAAGACTTGAAAATACTTACAGCTTCCCCAAACAACTCACAGCAAAGCCTTTCCAGCTCCAACATGGACTCTGCAAAGCCTTAGTGGCTGGCTCCCCCTCTTCCCTTTAAAGACTGCTCTGCCCCTCCTCAGGAGGCAAGTGAGTGCAGCTGCTCCTCACCATGGCCTGGCCATAGCTTCAGAGAGCTGCATGGGAATCAGCAGGGGAAGAAAGATTGTATTTTTACAAGTTTCTTGGCTATAGCTCAAAATTATGTGTTGAAATACTTCCATTTACTATCTATAGATGGGATGCTTTTACTCAAGCAGATCAAATCACCATGTTTTTAAAAAGGAAACATCTCTTTGTGTCACTTGTGTGCTTTGTGTTAGTGTCTTCATCCCACGCGCCCTCGCTCAGATCAGTATCTGAGGGAAGAGAGATTCTCACCCTCCTTCAGTCACCTCCCTCCAGACCCCCAGGTGCTGCCCAGCACCAGCAGCATCTGCTCAGTATTCTCCAAAGATTCACATACAAAAAATGAAACAAATGTGGGTCTGAGCAGGGCCCAAGCCCAGGAGCACATCCTTGTTGCCTGCTGCTGCCTGGACCTGCCAGGGAGCTTCACCAGGGACAGGGGCCAAACTTGGCCTTTTTCCTCACAGAGATCTTCTATTCAGAGCGCTCTACCGCCTGCAACTCAGCAATGAAGTTTTTTTATTTTTAGTACCAGTAAACAGAATAGTTTCTGACATCTTGTGGGAAGGCTTATGGAGGAATGTCATATTTTTTAAAACCCTTAAGGAACATGGATGATAATTCAGCGTCTAGATTGATGTCAGCGTTAATTACCACTATATTAACAATATGGCCTTGACATAATACTGCTGAAATCCTTAGCTTAAATCTGAAAATAGTATTTTAACATCAGAAAGAATAAAGATATGAAAACCCATCCTCTTATCAAGTGGCAAACAGCACAGGAAAACAAGAGCAGAGAGCTAATTCTACCCTGGAGTGAAGCCATGGCAGCCAGTGGGACTCCACCACGTGAAACCAACCTCCCAGTTCATTTGAACTGCACAGACACCATCTCTGGGTTGGCTGGTATGGAACTGAAAATAATTATCATCTCTACTCTGGAACAGAAATGAGATTTCCAATTCACTGCATCTTTACCCACTAGAAAAAAAGCAAGGCAAAGAAAGAATCCGGTTTTGCGAGTATTCAGCTGAGCAGAAATAAACCCATTGCTTGCTGCCCAAACGGTTCCTGATGTGGCTCCTCTACACTTCGTACACGCAACGAAATGCCACTGGAAATTTTTGAAGAAAGGCTAGATTTTCGTTCTGTTTGTGTGGGAAAAAAATGGAATTAACACAGCTGCTGTGTTAAGCTAAAAATATTTATCATGATGTGTTAGTTCTGACATTTAGGAACCCTAACTGTAAAATTTGTATTTATGTGCAACTAAAACAAATTGGCTCAGAGCTTCCTTTTCTCCAAGACAACATAATTTATATTTTAATTTGCTGAAGGTAATTGATTATCATGGGGTAAAGGCATTGTACTGAAAACTCTATTAAATCATTGACTTAATGGGAGCAAAATGGTTTTTTTTCCTCTTTTTTGGATAAAGTTTTACATTCCTAAGCATTTTGAAACTAATGTATCAAGCTCTTAAATATTTTATGGTCTGTATTAAGCACTGTTTGGGGTTCATGTCCCTTTAGACTCCAACGCAGTACATTATATTATACAAAGCAATTTGCCCAGAGTAATGAGTTCTGTACCAGCTTCACGAAGACCAGTATCGAACTGCTGCTGCTACAGGAAACTATATGATCTGATATAAAGAATAGTGTGGAAGGGGCTGGGAGACTGTTGCTCATACTGTTTGTCCCAAAACTAGCAAAGACATAAACATGCCCTAGCTACCAGGTTGTGGGAGGTGCATGGCCTGCAGAAACCAATCAAAACCTATAGACCATACATTTTTAAATACTCAGTATCAATATGGCTGTGAAATGTAATGTAGCAGATAATTAGAAGAAAATAAAAAAGAACATCGGAAAATGACAATGAGTAAATGAAATAGAAAAGTTATGTATTTTTAGCAAGTAATATCCTAAAACTAAAGATCAGAGCTAACTGAATAAAAATTGGAAAACAAATTGAAATAAACCTATGTTTTATTAATCTCATGTCTCAATGTTCCTGTGGTGTTTGTGTATACTGATCACATTTCCCAAGATAATCTTCATTTTATGACCAGTGTATTTTTCCTTATAAAACTCATTTGCCTTCTGAGCTTCTGTCTAGCTTTTTAGCTGCACAGATTTAAATATGTTTTGCAAAAGACATATATAGTTTAAAAGATTCAGATTTTACTAATCATGGAGATTCTTTTAGAATCCAGACAACATTTTTCTAGGAGATTGCCTATTCTCTTGTGACAATCTCTTGTGATTGCTCAGAAAGTGGCAAAAAAAATCTTGGCTGATTCTTTAAATGTAAGTCTGTAGTATATTCTATACAAATTTTTTGAAAGAGTCCTCCTCTGATCACTATGATGGCCATCATCAATGTTTTGAAGGCTGTTCTGTTTCACAGATTGCTTAGTAATTGAGGCATTTCAACCCTTAATACTTCCTTCTACAGTGAAATGTGGACTTTGAGACTGCTTAGTCAGCCATGCCACCCCTCTTCATGGCAACTTTAGAAAACCATTCATCCTGCAGAGCAGTATTCAAGGCTGACTTGCTACTAGTTACACTTGAGACTCACCTAAGAGAAGGCAGCTCCCGTCGAGCAATGATGAATGCAAAAGTCACAATGATTTACACTCCAAGTCATCTGAGGAAGCTACCATGATATCAGAACTAATGGCATCACTTCTTCCCTAAATTAAGATAGTGTCTGTAGAAAAGTTTGACCACAGACAATAATTTCATCATTTTACCGCATCACATCAATTAGTTGCTCTCTTTTATTGACCCTCAATAGGTTCACAGAATTGAAGAGATTATTAAAGGACAAGTCCTTCAATAGACTGCAATTAAGTGACTCTGCATCATGTTCCAAAGAGCGGTGATAAGAGAGACCTAACTTGGAATACTGCATACGCTTTTATTAGCCTTGTTTAACCTGAATTTAATTGGAACAGGAAAAACAAAGATGGGTTATTTTTTGAAGTATTTGACCTCTGAAAAGCGACTGAAAAAGGTTGATTTTGTTTAGCCTATATAAACAGAAATCCAGGAGTGGACATGGGGACTGTAAGATCACCTAGAGTAAATGTTGAGAGATAAATAACAGAAGTGTCATAGAGACAGAAGATGTGGAAGTAGGCTGGGCGTACTGGTATTTTTAGAGGTGTCAGAATTCTTCAGAGAGGCTGGTGCATCTAATCAGAGAGATGTAGAAACATTTCTTGGAGGTGTCTCCTTGGCCCATTCCCAGGTGGGCAAGCCTGTTCAGGCCAGTATGGAATTATACTTCCATTCTGAACTTAGTATGTATTCAGTGTCGGTAAAACTCTGGTGTACACATTGTTTATACACTTACATTCTTTACTTTTTAATATCTTTAAAGCACTTCAAGAAAATAAGAAAATGCACAGGATCTAAAGACCTAGACGCAATGTAATTAATGAGAAACTATCAAATAGATGTGGTAATTAAAATAATCTCAAGTAAAAGTTGTTTAAAGGGACAAGTCAAAGTATTTCCAGAGTGTTTAATCCCCTCAAACTCATTTTACATCTACTTTATTACAGATGAAATGTGAAGACTTAAACATTGGCCTTGCTTTTCCTGTTCCAAAAATAGAGGTTATAATGATCTCCATAAGGTAGGAAAGTATTTAAATATTTTGCCTTTAATCTCCAGCCACATAGCCATGGTCGGCAATGCAAATCATTCAGGAGACTAAAACAGGGAGAAGTTGTCAACAAGACAACTGCAAAATAATACAACTGTTGAGTAGTGAAGTGCTGTATATAAAATTTTATGCACTTAAAAATACAATGTATTTTTCCTACTAAGGAAAAAAAATAAGAGGAGGAAGGAATTGCCTCTTCAGTTTCAGGGAGACCAGCAGTCCTTGCCAGAAGAATAAATCAGACAGTAGGAGACAACAATTATTACAGATTCACTGTGTGAAAAAGTGACCTCACTGAAATTGGCTTTAGCATTGTGGCTGAATGCCCAATGGCTCGAAACAGATCTAGTTTAGTCAACCTTATCTTCTTCAGCAGGAAATATGAAAAGTATTAGTTATAAGGTCGGCAATGCAAGGTCAAAAGCATGTGTTTGCCATGTTCAATGCACTGGTTTTTTAAATGCAAATGAAATAAGAAATAAGGTAATATGTCACCTACTGAAACAATCAGGGACAGTTTTATAAGAGAAGGTGGAGAACAAAGCAAGGAAAACTAAAATGATTGATTCAATTAATAACTGAAATCAAGGAAGCATGGATTTGTACCCCTAGACGCTTCCCACAGCATTTTAGCTCCCCAAATTGTGTTTTTTCCTGGTTTCTCTCTTAGAGCCTTTCCAAAAATAGGAGAAGTGGTCTCAGATGATCATGTTCAATACAGTAAAATCTCCCATATTGCTTCAGTTCCTCACAAGTGTTACCTGTGGGGTTGGCACTGTAAATCAGACATAGTCATAAGACTAATGGACCAGTTCCCAAGATACTGCATGTCTTCAGATGCTGAAATATGTAGACTCTTGCCCTATTTGCTGCATCCTCATACTAAAAGCATCTG
This sequence comes from Nothoprocta perdicaria, assembly GCF_003342845.1. NCBI lineage: Eukaryota > Metazoa > Chordata > Aves > Tinamiformes > Tinamidae > Nothoprocta > Nothoprocta perdicaria. The sequence goes on from NW_020455533.1 coordinate 1,963,782, forward strand.
CATCCTTACGCTAAAAGTAGTACAACACAACTCACTTGAACTAACATCCTCCTCCGTGTAGTAGGAGCTAGTAATATAGAATCACTGCCCACTGAGCCAAAGCTCACTGTGCCATTTAGAGTATCACCATGAGAAAAGGAAAAGCTGTGAGTTATATGTCTATTGCTCTGAGAAAGAGCTGGAAAGAACAAAATAAAAACTATTCCTTTATTTTAAGGCAAAAAAGAAAAATAACAGATAAACAGTCATTTTAACCACTTTATACAAAGTTTAATGAAGAAGATGAAATGTAGAGTAACAGAAAACTTACGTGTTTCTCTGACACATAACAAACCTCTGTGACATCTCTGTCACAATAAAACTTTCCACCATTTAGAGAAGCCAGATACATCTAACAGGCTACATGTAGCAACATTTCTGCGCTGCTTCATTAAAAATATTCATTAGAAAAATTTGACCTAACATATCATGACCCCCTTACCCAGGGGGATAAAAACGTGTAAGATGACAGACTGCTGGTATGAAGCTTGTGCACTGAGTTTCCTTAAAGCAGGTTACTCTACCCTCCCCTAAAGGTTTACAAGAAAAAAAAAATGTGACTGAAATTTACGGACAGTGCATGTGGAAATATGAGCAACAGAAAAAGACTGTACATACTTCAGTGAATTTTTATGTGTCTGTATTACCTACGTGACTTTGCTGGAATTTTAAGTTAAGGCCACCCCAAGGACTTGTCACTGCCTGTAATAAAGGAAAAGACAAACTGAATCACAACACGAGAACAGAAAAATTCTAAAAGGAAAATAATCTAGCAGAAGTTCAGTGAGGCATCCTCCTCTAAATTTACCACTGCTGAATGCAGTGAGGCCAGACACGCGCACTTGCCTCAGGCTTGACAATCTGTCAGAAAACAATGCTAGTCTCCCGTGACGTTTTGCATTTGGTTATAAAATAAATCATGCAGTGTTTTTTCAGGCCTGAAAAAGCTATTCATGCTCTAAAGCATCTAAAGGGATAGGCAAAGTCCATTAATGATAACATTTGTCTGGGAAAAAGCAAAGGGGTATGTGCCGGGCTGCAGTTCAGGGAAGCATTGCCTTTAAGAAGTATTTTAAGTACATTGGAAACTGCTGCATTGAGATCTTGGTATAAAATCAAAAGCCAGACTTCTCAGGTCCTGTGATACCCTTCATCTTCCAAACCACCACTAAGTGCTACCTGCTCCTCCCAGCACCACGGTGAAGCACGTGCCCCTTGTCACCATCTTTCACAGGAGTGGAGCTGCCTCGCTCAGAGTCTCACGCAAGAGTCAATCGGGAGGCTCTAACCCGTGGCTCTCGCTGCCTCCTGCCCACAGCAAGAACACGCTTCTCTCATGGTTGAACTTTGTTGTTTAACAAGACTTAGGTCTTAAGAACATATTGCTCTGATAACACAAGCAAATTACCTTGATAGGAGCAGGAAAAAGGCTTTTACTATGTAGCAGACCTAAAAACACTACTTTTTAATAACTAATCCTACTTCTACTTTGATAGAGGGTCCACAAAATAAAACCATTCTGTGCTAAGGCTCTGCTTTTCCCTCTGAGGGCTCTGTTTTGCTGGAGTCTTTCCAGAGGCCCAAGTCAGCAGGCTGCCTATCAGCACCACACAGGAAGAGCAAGGGAATGGAAAAACAACCTGCAAAGTGAGAAGTGATTTACTCTTAGCACCGGGTCTGTTCCTTTAGGGTCTAATAGTTCTTTATTTTCCAGAAGGGCACTGCCATCGCTGTATACATGTACTGTCTACTACCTGAGGCTGGAAGAAAATATAGTCACAACTGCAAGCTTGTGCTTTTGAGCATGGCATGATTAGAGCTGTGAAAATACTTTGCCTTCATGCCGCAGGTTCAGAAATATTTTGGAAACACTCTACCTATAGACCAGCACCAAAGAAAACAGCCACTTCTCAGTAGAATGCAGAAATCTGTGCACAAAATAAATTACAAATGGAAACGTTTGGATGCCAGTGCAAGACTTTTTCCAAAAGAAAGTTCTATACATTTCCATATGGACAGGATGGACATTATTCATTCAAAATGCTGCATATGCACTCCCTTTAAATGGACATGACTTACTTCTGAGGCCAAACATTTATTTAAACTAAGAACTACACAGACCAAAACATTTACTTTACTTAACATACTTCTACATTCCTTGTTATTGTAAGATCATCTGCTTAGTAATCTTTGTGGTACAAGATTATATATTGCTGCATTTTAAAAGATCTACAAATGAACTACTAAAAATATCTTTATAATTACTTTTCCTTCTAGTCAGTAATTCCATAACTTTTTCATGCTATAAAAAAGATGCACTAAAAAAATCCTGTTGTGCATTTTCAGTCATAAATTAGGGTGGCTTCTGTGCTTGTTTGTTTGCATTTAACAGATGCTACTCCATGAATTCTCTAGATGCCTTGCTCTACTTCCCTAATATCCCAAAATAATTTCTTATTTTCTTAGTTCATATAAGCTGTGTTTATTCTTACAAATGCTTTCACATGTATAGCTGAAGAGAGGCATAGGGTACCATAGTATATGGACATGCAAAATAGCACATTCAGAGTCACAGAGGATGAGATCAGCAGTAGAAGAGGAAATGAAAAACAACTGAGAGAAAACAGAATGAAGGAATATAAATGAGGAAGGAAACTATAGCAAACAAGCAAAGGGAGAAGGGAAGACCTGAGAAATACAAAACAAGATAAAAAGCCATATACAGAGAAGAAATTAACTACCTCTCAAATAAACAAAAATCAGATATTATCAGCACCATACAGGAAGAGGAGAGGAATGGAAAAACAACCTGGAAATGTGTCTTCCTATTAGCACTGGGTCTGTAGTATTGTATTGGTCTAAAATACTATATTGGTCTAAAAATCTAGCAGCTCTAAGTCAGGAAATGCCAGGAACAGCATAAGCCTCCTCCTCTGTGTCTTTTCCCATGGTTTGACTCCCGCCCCCTTCCTTCCCCTGACTCTCTAAATCCTGCACTCCAGTGTCAATGCTCTCCTCCTACTTCTGGTTTTGTGTCCTCCTCAAGTTTCCTTCCATGGATATTTGTGTTTCCTATCCAGGGCTCTTATCTGTCTGCTGTACATCAGAACTTCAGGTATCTCTTCTTACCTACCCTTTCTTCATCAGTAGGTTACTTCTTGCCATTCCCTCAACTCCTACGAGTCCCTCCTGGCTGTCTGCAGAGCACAACCATTCTCCCTGCTCTCAGCTGCTGTGCCAGGCAATAAGTCTGAAGATAGCAGGGAAGAGTGAGCTGATTTTCTGCAAACTTCCTCCTGCGTTGCTCAGAGCACGTTCAGCATCTGTGCTAGGATGGTGTCACTGCAAGCCTGTCGGCAGCACTGGTGCTGGATCACGCTCACTTTAGCAAGAATCCTAAGAGAAGCTAGGTCAGACTTGTTAACAAATATTTCTGGATCATATATGAAATTGGGACATGTCAGAAGTTTACAATTTACCTATATTTTTCAGAAACTTCAAAGGGCAAATCCCCCCTCCATGCACACTTCAGTTTCCTCAGCCCCATCACAACTTTTCAAAAGTGGTTTGCAGGTTTTTAAAATGATTCACAAAATGCAGCCACTGTCTGGCCAGTCCTGCTTGCAATATTTGAACATAACAAAATACAGGAAAGCTAGTATCATATCCATAAAGACATATCTTACACCTAGAGATAATCATTCGGCTGGCGCTCTGTAATAGAAATAAGGTTTTTCAGCTCTTCTTTTTCTCTTTGCAAAAGGCAAAA
>NW_020455533.1:1967599-1978309 GCF_003342845.1 Nothoprocta perdicaria
AAAAAAAAGACTATCATCTCTTGCAGCAATCAGTTTGAGCACATTACTTCTCCAGTTCAAATGCAAGCCGTAAAATATCACATTAGACGTCAGAACAGTATCAGCAAGCACTCCTGTATGCCTGCCGCCATGCAAAAATACACAGGCAGCGCAGACACAGCTATCAGTTGTTTGCAGTCTCTAGAGGCTCCAGCAGTCTGGATCTGCACATCAGCAGCAGATTTATTGGACTGTGACTATGTGTTCTGCATATGAAGAGCCAATGAATCTTGTGGTGGATTGTGCAGAATTGCAGGTGGACAATCTTTGCGATCCAAAGAACAAGGAGCCATTTTTCACAGTGAAACACTTGACAATTGGACAGAGTCGAGCTGTCTGCCTGGTGGCATCTGTAACTGTTCTTTACATTGCCATATAAATCAAACACATGCATTTGAGTCACCAAAACATAACACCACCAAATAGGAAGGTACAACAAAAAAAAAAAAAAAAAAAAAAAAACCCTTCTGCTTGAATTTACAATGGCTTTTGCAGAAGAAAAAACAATAGCCAACAAAACTCCCTTTCATAGAAATCAAATACAATTATCATACAAATAATACCAAAAATAGATAATTAGAGATTATATACCTTAAGCAGCATCAATATTCTATTTTTATTACTCTACACAAAAAGGTGGGGTGAGAAAAGAAGAAATGCAGCCATAAAGAAAGAGAGAACTGGATTACCTCCACTTATTTAGTTCCTTTGAATCTGCTCATAATACTGCTCCAAATTGCTTTTCTGCAGCAAGTTTGTTTAAGGAAATATGGATGGAGGAGCAGATGGTTACAGATGTATGCACTGAATCTGCCTGCTCATCCTCAAGCAACTAAAACAGACATACCCAGGTACCCTGAATGTGTGAGATTCGACAGCAAAGATCGCTGTTATTGTGGTATTGCAAATAAATATCTAAAAAATGGATCATACCTATTCTGACATTTCCTCCCACAGCATAGGAAAAATGTGATTATTGGCATTTTACAGGAAGGGTAACTGAGGCATGGAGAGACATGCAGGGACACGATGCCTATTATGAAGGACAAACATGCAAGACCCAGGTAAGTATGTGAAAGCCAGACCCTGCAATAAGGAAGAATATGAGGAGATCACAGTCATTTATTATTTATTTAAAGCACAAGAATATTTCTCCTGTGGCAGGAGTCGTCCTAGTTGGCTGCCTTTCAGTGCTGAGGTGTTTCAATCCATTTCAGCCAGGAGTGGCAAGAGAACCCTGGGGTGCCCAGGGGACGCTCACACCGAGCGTCAAACCTCGAAGTCTCTCTCTCCCAAAAAAAAGGAAGTTGAGAAGTAACTTTTTCTGTTTTCCTCAGAAAATTTTCCTAAAGTCAGAATGCCTCTAAAAGTGCTGGACTAAGTGTTCTCAAGAAGACTGACCTTTTTTATTGTTGTTGCTACTCTAGTTAAAAGAATAAGAAGGTTTCCAGGATTTGAAGTAGAAAGCAGGTAAGTGTATGGTTTATTTTCCATCCCTTACAATTTAGGAAAAGCAGCATTCACGGTAGCACTTTTATGGTATAGAAGCTTTTATGAAATATACAGATGTATAAAGACATAGTTCTTGTGTTGCAAGTATAAGCAAAATTTATTTGATGTGACTGTCACAACCTGAATGCAAAAAAATTCCTTATCTTGACAAATGGTAAGACACAATACTCTCTCTTCCTAAAATAATGCCCACTTTGGAATTGCATTAGAGTGGGCATGCATTTAAGTTTAGCAGACTTCTTTACAGTAGTGCCATACTCACTATACAGCGGTAGTTTTGGGGATTAAGAAAGATCTCAGTATCTCAGGGAAATAGCTGAGAGGTAAGAAAAATCAAACTGCTATTTTTAAAAATAATACATCTAAATAACAAAAAATAGTGTAGATGTATCTGCACAAAAAAAAAAAAGCAGCTTTTCAAAAGAAAATTTAAAGCATATCTGCAGTATTTTTCAGCTGAGCAATACCCCCAAATCTTCTGCTATATCTTACTTCTAAGAAATAAGAGCTGGTTGCATGCACATGGAGAAGCCCCATCACTCTAAATTGAACAATCTCACATAACTCCATCAGCCTCTGTGGGCACTCAGTACTGACAAATACAAAACTAAAAGGAGATGATTGTTTCAAAGGCTGTTTCTCTGTTCCCTTCTCAATCAAAGGAGTTGCACACGGAACAAAATGACTTTTGAAATGCTGTCCTTTTTTGGTCCTGGACGGCAATAGTGATTGTTATATTGGATTACAATTAAGCAAATTACAAGACGTTTTATAATTTGACCACACACTGAGCTGTATCATCCATTGAGGAAGTAGATGACCTTGGTTATGCCATCTTCCTCATGCCTCGATCTTGAAATAAATCGTTATCTGCTTATTACTAACCATTTGAGTAAAGCAATGAGAAGTTATGGTTAGAATTACCAGGTAAAGTCTGCACAGAAATACACCGTTGTCATTTCCCATATCCACTATTTTCACAGAAGAAAGTAAGCAGTTCTCACAGTAAAAAAACCTCAGCCTACAAAGAAAGTCTAGATAACAGGTTATACAAACCATCAATTTTTCTTGTAAAGCCAAATCTCTCTTTATAGGAAAATCTTGTCAAGGTAGGTATGACAACTATCAACTTCCATCTAACTTGCAGGTAATTACTTCAAAGAGGCCAAATAAATTTGAATGAGGATTAGATCACTTCTTTTAAAGAAGTTTCTTTGTGGCTAAAACATGTATTACAATTTCCCTGCATGATGTAAGAATGAACATACACACAGAAACCAGGCGAAAGGAAATCTTTAGCTTAAGCCACCTGTATACTTCTACCCTGAAACAATGTATTTCAGAGGTGAGGACAAAGAAGAGGGGCATCGTGGAATTTCACACATCAAAACATTTAGATTAAGAGGTATTTGTGATATGCAGAACAACAGATTTTATATACATAAAATATTATTATCATTTCCTGGAAATACTCAAATCTGCCTGTTTCACCTCTAGATGTGAAGGACAATAGTTAATTTGTACAAAGCAGATAAATGAGATGGAAACTAATCAGAAGAGGGCTTGTTTATCTGCTCTTTGATGATATATTACACTGCAGTAATAAGACAGTAACTGCGTGTTCTATCCGGCTGAGAATAAGTTCTAACATCATTTCTCATTTTTACATATCAGATCTGAAAATACCTCCTAGTCTTTGAAGTTCAGCAAAATTTAAAAACAGTAATTAAGCCCAGCCAACTGCTAACAAGGGATTTGACAAGATAACGAACAACATTAAATTCCTCTGTGTCTGCAATATGTTATTTCTCTCAACTGACTTGAGCAGCACATCTTCTCCTGTCTTCTCTGGATTTAGCAAATTTAGCATTTTAAGAACTAGTACCAGATCCTATGAGAAGGGTAACTTTTCTTTGATTGGGAAGCCCCAAATGGGCAGGTGGTTTTTTTTTTTTTTTTTTTTTTTTTAAATGCAAAAAAAAAAATCAGTGCAGTTTGTTAGGACATTTTCTTACAGTTCACACAAACAAGAACTTTTTCAGATGCACATGAAGGCCTGAACATGCCATTAATGATCCCCTATAAACTACATGCTTACTGGGAAGCAAGCTTCCCGTGCTTGCTGCCAACAAAGAAAGAATACGTGGCAAACATTCCTATAGATCATAATTTTACTTTTTTTCTATTTCCTTATATTTATTATGTAAATAGGGTAAGCAAACGGCACGGAACCCTGGAACAGGATGGCAGTGCAAACTGCCCAGCAACATTTCAAGACCTTTCCGGGCCCCACTTAACTGCGGATTGAAGAGTCAGCCAGTGGCGCCCGGCAGAGCACGGGCCCCGCAGCCACTGTCGTCCCCTGCAACGGCAGCGTCAGTGACCCACTGCCAGACCACCAAGCAGGGCACTTCATCCTGAGAGCAATTACAGCCTCTAATATGGAACAGCAAATTAACAGCCCAGCAAAAGCACGAAGGCTGAAATCTATCAATGTAAAATACTTGAGTAATTCTCAATAAATTAATAGCATGTTTGCTGTCATGTTAGAAACACGAAGAGAATCATTCATCTTTGAAACCTGCTTTTCTATCCACTGTTTGGAGAGCCTGTTCTTCTGACAGAAACGTGGTATTGACCTGTTGAATTCTGGACACATACTACAGAGAATTTTAAAGCTCCAACACTTATTCCAATAAACTGTAATATACATTTCTAGTGCTGAAAAGAACAAAATCTAAACTATTACCAAGATCATCTTATTTCAAGTTTATGCTATTTAAAATGTTGTTCACCACAAATGCCTGAAAATAATTAAAATTTCATCAATATCGTGAAGATGAAAAACATAAAGTCCTTGCATATTTAAAATGGGAAGAAAAAGCACTCCTAAACGAAAAACAGATAGAGTCACACAAGTCACGAACACAGACAAATAAAATATCTACACTGGAGTTTCTGTGACACGGAGATAAAGCATCAATGGGATTTCAAGAACACAAAGGGCATTACCCATCCATGGGAACCGCGGTTCAACCGGCCCTTCGGGACTTTAAAGGCCTTGCCATAAAGCAGGGGATAATCACTGCAATTAGAAATGTTTTAGGATTGTCTAAGCAGCTGTGGAGAAGTACACGGAAAATATATGCAAAGAAAAGCAATGACGGTTGGACATAGAACAACAAAATAGTAATTCATCTGCAAAGTGGGATGTTTGCAAAACTTCGAATACAAAATACACTGGATTTACAACAGAAATACTTAGCAAATCCTATCAGCTATAAACTGGAAAATCAGTATGTATTGTGATTTGCATAAAAAATTTGCTGAAGGTGTTAGAGTATAAAATGCAGCTCCTACACACAGCTTTTTAAAGCATTTGTGTTTCATTTTCAAACTACAACTTTCCAAATGTTGTATTTTTTTCTTCCAACACCAACCAGGCAACACTTGTCTCAGCTGGAGTTCTGAGTTGTCCAGTTTAGCTGCCCTTAGTCTGCTCAAGCTAGAATTTAGGTGCAACTAGAAGATCCCATCCCAGAATACAAATACAATAACGTCAGGCAGAGGAGCACCACCCCTGGTCTGGATGCAGCAGTCCTGGTGACATTTCTATTTCTTGCAAGTCAGTCTTCTTTCTTTTCTCTCACAAAAACTGCCGCACTTTCAAAACCTTCTTACTTGAAATATGTTCCTAAATACGCATATTCTGGTAAGTTATTTTTCTATTGTAGGGTAAAACACTGAGTTCTTGACTTGTCATATGACAAACAAGCAATAGACGCAGTGAAATGTAGTTGCCTCAGGACTGTGGTCAGGTGAATGGCTTTTTGGAGCCTGAAGAGGTAGAAGCTCATCTGAAATCAGAACATGCTACTTTCTGCAGTGAAACAAGACAGGAAGAGTGATGAAGCAGCATTCAGAATACAGGGAAGCTGCATTCAGTTCTGCATTTACGCGCAGGGTTTGCACAGGAGCAGAACACCACCGAGATGCATAATGAAATGACAAAGCAAGGTCCACATTATGAGCCAAGATACAACGTTCTGGCAACAATCAGGCAAAACAAACAGATGTTCAATAAAATCTGTTTCTTTTTTTATCTTTTTCTTCCCAGGACACCTCACACAGAAACAGCATCTAAGAATGGCGTAAGGAAGTAAGATGCTAAAGGATGCTGAACACTCAAAACGTGCTGCATTGCAAGGGAAGTACATTCTAAATATTACCCTAGAAAAAAATTCAGAGACAAAAGAAGATATTTGTTTCTTCAAATGAAAATTTACTGAAAACCTTTGAATTTCAAGAAAGTCATACTGATGACAGTACACACCATCAAAAGAGCCCAGTAACAGTAATGTTCCAAGCAAACACAGACTAATTCAAATTTGCATCCATTTCCAGAGCAGGCAACTTCTTTTCAGATCCTCTGTTGTAAGCATTTCAATTAAACTTTGAAACTAAAAAGCTAGAACAGAACTATTTGTCCACATTGTGGTAACAAAGCAGCCAGATGAACGTTAAGCAAATATTTTTAAAAGCAATTTAAGTTAACAGATGGTGTATTTTTGTATAGTTACATCCTTCCCAGAGAGCGACTCTGGGAAGTAAGGTTGTGCAGTACAGTAGGTTGGCATATTCAAAAAGTTCTTCAATCCTCTCAGTGTGTGGTGAGCACTAACGAGGGACAGGCATGATCAGGCCCCTGTTATTAATGACTGAACAGGATTTCCACTGCAGGAGGCCTCGGCCTGATCCCTGCCGCGGTACCATCCACACCGGCCATGACCTAGACCTCAAACACAGGTACCATCAAAATGGTTCCTTGGTGGACTTGCTTTGTTTGCTATTATTTTAGAGGTGCTTTAAATGCAGCATCACTTGAGACATGCAGTTGAGATCAAATCAAGAACCAGAGTATTTCCTTCCATTGCATTTTCGGCTTTCATGGACTCAAAAAGAGTATTTTAAAATAGTAACAGTAAATGGAGTGAGAGAAGCTGTTACAATATGGTAGCAGCAAATGAGTAACAAAGTAGGAGAGGATGGAAAATAAACGAAATCCAGAAGAAAGTGAAATGCAAAGAAAAATCTATTTTCAATATGAGCAAGTCCCTTTTCTCTCCCTTAAGAAAAGAGCCTTCTCTGGGCGGGGGACGGGAGTGGGGGGGCCTTTGTAGCTCAGCATACTCATATTTCCATTAATAACTTTTGTTGGATACTAGTTAAATTCTCCACTGTGAAGACAGAAAACTATTAAGTTTATTTAAAAAAAAAAAGACTAGAAATAACAGTTTTTAATTCTAGATTTTTACAGGAAAATATACATAACAAATTAATGTTCAATATTTCAGATATGATGAATATTTCAAATTGATCACTATTTCAGACAGGTTACTTTACATTCTGTAAATGAGGCCCATTGCAAGTGTTCTTGAAATACCCTCTTCTAATTTGCTGTGGTGGTTTGAATCGGGATTTGGAACCAGGCCATATATTTTATGAAGCAATTTTCTGATGCTCTGCATTTATTACAGCCATAGTCTTGACAGTTTGTACCTGACCTTGATTATGATTCCATATTTATGCAGTACTAAATGAAGTCTTCTGCACAAAGCTGCCACAACAATCACATATAATGTTGCTTAATTCTGCAGTGGGATTCTTGCTTATTATCTAAATCTACATAGAAATGTAAATCTTCCTGGAAAATCAGTGAAGAAGGAAATACAGCAGGGGAATCATCTGGTAAATAAACGAGAAGGGGACCTGTCCACTCCAATTACTGTATAAATTAAATGCAAAGCCTGACTAGGTAATTCAACCTCCTTTTTAATAAAAAGAGCAGGCTTATGTTTATATTTCTTACACCAGATATTAAACAGTCCTGTCTTTTTGTAATAAATGATGAGCAGAAGGAAAACTAACTTAATTAACTAGGCTGAAAAAGTAGGCCAAATGCCGTATGACAGAATTCCCAGATGTTGAGGTGGGGCCAACTTAAATAAAAAATATACAAATAATTAAGTTAATATTCATGGCAAATACCAATTTCTTTATCTTTTCTTGCTTGAAACCAAACGAATATTTATTTGACCCTACAAAGCCTTCAAACTTTCTTTGTTATTGACAGAATTCAGAAATACATTAGCAATTTAAATAATTACAACAAAATTATCATAGTTACTTGGGGCAACGTTTTATACTAGTGCATGTACCAATAACGATAAATATAATGACAGTAAGGTTGGTCAGAAATCTTATTTCTCACAACACTTACAAAAGCATTCTATTACAAGATGAAATGAAATATGACGTTTTCACTCCCCAACATTGAGAATTCAAAAAAAAAAAAAAAAAAAGAAATTTTACACTTTTAACATTGCAAATTTTCCTTTTTTTCTTCTCCTTCCTCCTTCTAAATTTTCCACTTAACAGCCCTTGATGCCACCCTGCATTAAAGCCAGAGCTATAGAAGCCCAGCAGTCAGTGAGCCAGATTATTAAAGCTGCTAAAGAGGAAACAGTGAGATTTTTAACAGATCTTTATCAACTGACTGAGGACATCAATCTGCCAGGAATAAACTGGTACTATTTTGTGTTGTAAGGAAAGCAAAGCAAAATGATAAACAAAGATATTTTTACATATTTTTACATACTATTTACATATCCAAGAAGTAAAGAGTCATGTTGCAATATATATTCTTTTTTTCCAAATTATAAGCAAGTGAACTAGCTTTGCTATCAACCACCTGTGACGCTACAAAACCCTCAGTATTCAGAACATTTCCACACTTGGTTCTTGCTTGTTGGGGAATGCTGGTCTAATACACACTGCCAATACCTGGCAAGATGAGAGCTTTCTCTGATCTGCATCTACCCACAAGCTGCCAATTAGGTAAAAGTCATGCATTATTTATGATACATAACTAACACTCCATAATACAGCTCTTCAAAATAGTCAAACAGCTACACGTTCTGAAAACCAATGCCCTTTGTAAGTGCCTCAGGAGCACAGTGAAACGCTCACAGCCAGCTCCCCACAACATTCAACAGTTTGTTGCATGAGTTAATACGCTTGATAGGAAATAACAGAAAACTCCCCATTTTGCTCCTCAGATACCCAGCAAATGACAAAGCAGATGACATGAAAGAATACTTCTCGCTTCACAATTGTGACTGCCAAGATAAGAAGTACCAAGAACAACGTGACTCCGTTGCTGTTCACAGAGTTGCATCTTCTCACACACGTGGAACCGTGTGTGGCAACGGAGGGCAGCCACAGGGAAGCCCTACACCACATTTGCACCTTTGCATATTCTCTTTATTGCTACCTGACGAAAATATAGTTTTCTATAATCCCCAAGTAGTGTAGCATTTAAGTCATGATCTCTGGCACCTTGTGCAAAGGAAGCACTTGCTGAAAGGCTACAGAAACTTTATGACAGAGAGAATCCCTTGCACGGTTTGCTCTCACCTCCTAAAAGCATCCGTCACGTGGCTAGCAATCACACAACCACTCAGAAAAGAAGCATGATTAAAATAAACAGAAGCAATTTTAAGCACTTCAGCATTCACCATTTGCTATTTATTGTTATATTTTCCTGTTCAATGAACAGAAACAAAAATGTTTTCTGCTTAGAAGCTCACCTCAGCCGCACAGGGTGGGTGCCTCCGTAGCTGTAAATTGAATTACTTTTCTTCTCATTTCTCAATTAACAGAAAATGAGCATCGTCTCCTCTGAGCTTCCAAGTTGGCTGAATTGTCTGCTCTGACCTCCCTGAAATATTGGAGCACCATTTGGGTGCTTTATTTTAACGGGAGTCCAGAAGGCAGCGGCGGCTCCCCGGGTGCGGGCCAGGGAGGGCGAGCGTTTCCCCACCTGCTCTGGCAGGCGACAGAGCAGCGTTTAAAGCATGGACATCTGCACTTGTCTGCCACAAGTTTGGTTACTTTGATTTCCATGATAATGGGCCAAGCCTGAAATATTTTTCTCTCTCTCCTGCCACTGTCTCCCACTCTAAAATGTTTTCACTCTTACAGGCAATATTCACTTCGAAATTCCTAGTGGCACATCTGTTTACACTAGTTAAATATATGTATATATACACATATATCTTTTTTTCCTGCTGATGCTTTTGTTTTTGTTGGAATGAGAGCACTTCAAGCTCAATACAACAGAGAGCAGAATAGTTCTAATTTCCTACAGAAAGTCTGGTCAATATTTATCCTTATAGCTTGTCCAACACCCAGGATCAACTATTTAGAGCCTATTTAGAATAAATAATCATTCAGATTGATTCATGCCATTTATTCACTTCATAAATATGTGAAAGTCCGTGTTCAATTACTAACTTTGTTCTCACTTTTGTAGAGGAAATATATGGGCAAGGCAAGGAGTCTAGGTTATCAAATATGCTTTGCTATCTACAGTAAATTGGTACAAAACTTTAACATGTTATTTCAGATTTGCATTAATTAATTTAAGACTGCCTTAGAGGTTCTCTGGCATCCCACAGTATGATTTGCACGAGCAGGACCATTAAGTTTTTCTAGTCCAAATGTTTAGTATCTGCAGGTACTTGATTTTAAGATATTGTTATCTGACAAGACTTTCAATACTTTGGAGTTTTATTATTCCAATAAATGTGGTAGGAAATCACCTGTTTTATGTAGGCTGGTTGGTTTTGATATCTTTGCAATTTGTCCTTTTTCCTAATAATAGCCCAAAATAATTACTATTACACATAGGAAAGGAAATTATTGTATTCAGGACAAATGAAAAGGTAAAGAAAAATACCTAGAGGAAATCAGGTACAGTAGGTAAGTTGGTAAGGAGAGCAGGAAAAGATCAACTCTCTAAACCCAATGGACTCCACGGAAAGATAGTCCATTCTTTCAGCTCAGTGAATCTGCATCAGCCCAAGAGCCCAATTCAGAGTGCTGGGCTTGCCAAGATAAGATCTCAGTGACTAAGTTAACAGGTATTTTAGACTGCTTTAAAGAGGCCTATTATTTAAAAGGCAATATCTTATCACCATCAAGTCTGGCAGGTTTTTAAGATTTCAGTTCAATCAAAAGGTAGTTGTTGCTTTGAATCTTCAGCTCAGCAACATCAGTGATGAATAAAGGTTTTTTTTTTTTTTTTTTTTTTTAAAT
>NW_020455533.1:1978362-2091584 GCF_003342845.1 Nothoprocta perdicaria
CCAGGCAAACACAACTATTCAAGACCTTCAGTACCAAACCTGTGTTATCAACTCTGCCCCAGATTGGGCTTATAATTTACAACAATATTTTGAGATTCTTCTAGATGAAAGTGCACAGTATAATAATTTATAAAGGACCTAGAAAATCAGAACTACTGCTTTTGGAGAGGAAACAGAAAGTTCTGCTTATGTATAAAATACATAGCAATTATTACATTTGTCATTCATATTTTCTAGTTTTCTGCTATATTTGTGCACTAAAATATTTGACCATTTCAGGTAGCTATGACTACAAGTGAAATACCACTGTATTTCATGGTAATTCAGGAGATAACTTGTGCCAATGCTGTAAGACGACTCATAAACTGCATGATTTATTTGATAATGGAATAATGTTCTTCTTTGCAGACCCAGACTACATTTGATTTACCTTCACAGAACTTTTATGGGCATATCTACAGATGAGACTGATCATATTTTAAACATATTTAGTAGGAAAACTGGAATGATATACTTACACTGAAACTTAAAAGTTTATATTTTAGAGTAAAAATTACCGTCAAATATAATAAATGGCAGAAAACAGATTCAACTCTTAGCATTACAAATGATTTACTGATGGATAGAACCTTTTCCTTCTCCAAAAGTAATGTGGTTTAAGTGAATTTTATGCACATTTTCAGACACAATCCATCTTTTTTTGCAGCAGCACTGGAAACACAAGACATGGGAAAAGCTGTTACAGAGTTGAATCTGTTTTGTTTTCATGAAATATTTCTGACAGCCTTATTCTTCAGGAACCTGATCTTCTGGTGGTGTTCTCATACATAACAGTTGAGTGAAAAGACTAAGTTTGATATTATTCCATGCCCAGGTTTTCACTCAGTAAAAGGTAAAATATATTTCACAATGTGTGTGTGGGGAAAAAAAAGCTGTCTGATGTTGTCTGAAGTTGTCTGATAGGCCAACACAGCAAAACAACTGCATCCACTGAGGAATATATTGACACTAAATCTGAGCTTTTTCTACTCCAAAACATACTAAGGGTCATAAACCCCCAAACATCTCTAATCTTTCTAGTGGGAATATTTGCAAGTATTGACAGTTATTTGAATCAGTGGTTAACCAAGTCTTCCAGGCAGAGACCTTTTAAAAATCATACTGGTCTGGTTAAGATCTATCACATTTTCACTAGAATAAAGATGCCCTTTTGGCACCACTCAGAAGATTCTAATGCATCATCTGACAGAGCAATATGTCACTGCAAATAACCGCCTCTCTCCTCTTCTTTTGGTCTATAATTTTTAACAGTATGTCAGATAGAACTGCTGCACTTACTGTACATAACTACTGTATTCTCTACCTGCTTGAAATATTCTTGGACAATCCCACACCACGTTGGAGCTGAGCAGGACACAGGCAGCAGCTCCTCTGCACGAAGACTTGACTGCTGAAGCAGATTTCCACCACAGGCCAGACCAGGCAGCCACATCAGCTGCAGGACAGCAGGGGACTGTCATTAATGCAATCTCTTTAGTCTAATTTACTTCCACCTTTAACACAAGACAAGATTCTGTCAGTCTGTTTCTATCAACATTAAAGCACGAGGAAAGATTTTGACTTTCCTCTCTTAAGCACTGCAAAATGAGCCAAAGGCTCGAACACTAATTAGCATCTAGCTATAGCACTAACTGGTATCCCAAACAATATCAAAAGGCAACAAAAATGTGCTTTAAAGCTTCTGTTTCAGCCGACAGTATACAGCTTCACAAATCAATACTGTACTGATTTTCTGACTTTTCTCATTAAACTTTTCATGAAGTTTACTTATAATCCTTCTCAGGAGTTTATCAACATTCATGTCACATGAAGTCTCTTCTTACAAAAGGCCAAAACATACCATTTTGCATTTTTTTCTGGAAAACATATTCTGCTCTTCATTCAGCAATGGCTTATTTGGTCTGAGATTCATGATCTTCAAGTCTAGAAAAGAATTCCAAATTCACTTGTGTATTTTCTGATTTTAGTATGGTTAATAATTACTTTTTGATTTTTACATTTGATTTCCATGTGAAATGTTATAATTACATCTTTAAAATGTATGCAAAGTACTGAAACATCAGTTCATTTATTTCTCCTACTAAATTATCATTTATAAGGAAAGTGCAAAAGCTATTTATGCTTTTCAACTATCCTAAAACTAGGGTGGGACTTTCCTTTCAACTTTGGACTGAAAGAATTAAATCATCTTGCATTTCTTTCGAATCTCTGTTCTAGAATAGGAAAGAAGAAAAATACTTCTGAGACAAAAAAATTACCACAAGGCAAATCATTATAAAGCTATATAAAATACAGAATTTCAAATGTCCAAGATGAATTTTTTTTTCTTTTCATACTTATAAATTAATTTCCAAGCAAGGTTTAGTTATCAACATCTGTCTCAGCACGGTCTTTATTCAGCAACAGAGTATAGGACAGATACTTATCTTACAAAGCAAAGCCATCCAAAACTAATTTAAAGAATCACTATCAGAATTTCAAAGTACCTTAAAAGCAACTGCTCCCTGCTCTTTCTTAACATCTTAGAAATGGTTGGAGGAAAGCACAGTCTGGCCTTGTCTGAAGAGCTATTTGTGTCAAGAGTCCTAATTACATTTACTAAAAAATCTCTTGTTGGACTTTAAATCCATTTAAGAAGAAAGAAATAGAACAGGTTTCTTTGGATTACAGCTTGCAGAACAGCAGCGACATTCAGGGCAATAGCTGAGGGGAAAGTGCAGAGATAAGCCCCCACCAGCACTGCGCTTATCTGAAATGCACCCATTTACACTGGGTGAACTGGAACAACAGTGAGGTGCTACAAAGCAAAAATCTTTAGGATTTACCCATTGGCAAAAGCCAAATGTGACCACTGCTTCCCTACTCCTAGCAATATTACAGATACCAGTGAAACCTCTTTCCTATAAAATTATTTCCTGGGAGCTGCATTCCTGGCACAAGCGCTTATCCTGCTCACAGTGCATCTCAGCTGAGCTCAACTTGAAGAAAGTAAAGAAGAAATTAAAAAAGCACCTTTAAAATTAGGGTTTTTGCAAAAAGAAAGCAGTTGACATGCCATGCAAAAACAAAAAAATCAAACAAAACAAAACATGACTCCTCGGATCCTTTCAGCAGCTGCTGTGATTTATACACGCCCTCAGAATCCCTCCGTCCTCATTGTTTCTGCCGTGGATCACCGAGACAGGGACATCCAATAAACTGGAAAGCAGCCAAGGTCAGTCATGAGGTTTCCATGTCATAACCGAGAACTTGGCCTCTGGTCACAACACAGACCTGTGCTAAGCAGCTTTCTAGAGCAGACTCCCACCTCCACAGGGACGTTGCTGCCCGCGTCAGGGAATGGTGTCAGCAGCCCAGAAGCCAAAGGCTGCACGTGCGGCTGACATTCCCTGCCATTGCCTCATACCAAGGCTTGTCATGGGAAGGCCACACTGTGTTTCACCAGCCATCTACTACAGAGAAAATCACAAAGGCACAAGCCTTCTGCATTCCTCCTTATTATGGAAAGCAGAAAAAATGATCAATTTGTTAAGTGCAAGACTATGGAGCTATCGAATGGCTAAATAACTCAACGATAGGAAGTAGACACATCTGCTGAGAGTTGCAGTGCAAACTGTTCCTCTTTTTAGAGCTGATTTGATGGAAACGAGTAATGGAAGTGCTGCTGTTATAATATTTTGTGCTTAGAAATGACCTTTTATTTCTCAGCCAAGGTAATAAAATACTTTAAAAATCCATGTGCAGCTACACAAACAGTTATAGCAGGTAGCTCTGAAGGCTGCTCTTCCATTCAAGGCGAGTCATCTACCAGACTACAATAAATGACTTAGACTTTTCTAATTCCAGCAAACTTAAAAGTCAACCTATTTTTAGTGCTCTGTAGCTCTTATTATTTTATATAATGCCAAGTAACATTGATCTGAGTCTGCTAAGGATGTATTTCCTTGAGAGAGAAAATGAAGCACTTAATTTATTCCACTCTTTACTGTCTGCATAAACCATCACTGGGATAATTCTCTTTTTGATTGTGTGTATCACTTTAGGGCCCTAATGCATAGAAATGTTTTTATTATATCCTTAAAATTGTTTATATCTTACATGTTATAGGCAAAACATATATGAATGTCTATAACCACTATTCAGATAGCTCATTTACTCTATCTCATCATGTAATAACTGCATTTTATACTACACAAGAGAATCTCGGAGCATTATCTAGCTAAATTACACATTTACCTTGTGACCTAGGTAGAGATAACTTCCTACACTAATGAAGTCAGGTTTATGAACAATGTTCTGCTTAGAGAAGAACTTTACAATGCCCTGCACAATGGCACATGGAGTTGGCACTCAATCAGAAACCTCACTACCCAACATTCGCAATGAGGCCACTACTTAGAGAACATTGTGCAGTTACTAATACCCTCTACCACGTGTAAGCATCATTTCATGTTACCCTGATGAAAATCGGTCAGAAAAGGCTAAGCAGTTTGACTCTGAGGCAATACCTTTTGTTCAGCTCCAATGCCTAGAAAATAAACTATAGAACTGAAAAGTTTTCTAAAAATATTCTTTTAAAAGCACTTCAGATAGAGAAGGCTCCTGTTCTTCTGCTCTTCTTAAGGTGAGATCTTTTTCAGTGTAAACCATGACAAGTTCATTTAGTGCTGTTATGTTTTTTTGACAGTGTCACAGAAGTGGATGCTACGCTGTACTTTGAAAGTCGAAGCCTCACAAACTGCAAAACTGATTTTAAAAACATATTTCAGAAACACTCACCCACTTTCACTCATTTATAAGTCGGGGGTGCTAGAGAAATGCACCAACCAGGCTTCCTGTTCCAGTTCTCCTAAAGGCACCCAAGGGACCTAAGGGCACCCGGGTTCCTTGAAAGGGACTTGCATCTGACATCAGAAAGTTTATACGCCTGGAAGCAAACCAGAAACCCCTGAGCAGGGGAGACAATTCGCATCATTTGGTACAAATTGGAGTCCAAAAAGCCCTCCTTCTGGAATCATTATCTGAATATCTTGCAAAAGTAACAGAAGTAGCTTTCAAGAACACTTGCCAAATCCCTTGACTTACAGGAGGCCAGTGTGGGTTTTTTGACAGCTCTTTGCAGCTGGTAAAGCTTAAAATGAAACTTAATGCATCTCCTACGACATTTAGCAAAAATGTTGAGGAGCGTATATTCAAATTTGACACTTACCATATGTTCACACACAACTTTCTTCACTTTATGAACAATATAAACAGTTCCAATAAAGCCCCACTAATTAAATTACAAATGGAAATGACAGAAAGGATGAAGAGCTGGCAGTTTTCATAAGCATAAACCAGACTACATATTCATCTTAAATCCTAACAGCACCATCTGATGGAGGATCATTACAATACTGTAGTAAAGATTTGAAGTGTGCTAAAAGTCCATTAATTGAAAATACTTTCATATATTTCCTTAATTTATATAGTCAACTGTAAATACGGAGAAAATATGCACAATAGCTGTGATCTACTGAATAAACTTAATGTAGGTTCCTAAATATTAATAGAAATTTGTTTTACAATAACAACAGACATTATGATCCTTTTAAAGTGAATTAAAGTTTTGATTTAGTAGGAAGCAAATCCAGTCTAAAACTGAGCTAAAAGGAATAGAGAGGGTGGTATTTTTTAGTATACCTTTCTACAGGGCACTGGTGATAAGCATACCCAGGTTCAAAGTCAATTTTTTAAAGCTGGCAGGCACTCAGGTTCCAGATAGGAAAAAAAATGAATACTTATGTTCCCTTAAAAGGCATACAGTAGGCATACATTAAAAGGCATACACTTTCTTATGTGGAGGCGACCGAATATTAGCAATGTAGTAAGAGAGGAAAACAGGCTCCACAAAGGTAACTCTAAAAGGGGTAAGTGTGGGGATCAGAAGACTGTATACAAAATATACCAAATGGTTTCTATCAGAGTGATGGCAGCTAAGTTAAATGAATATAGGTAAATAACATTGAAAGAAGTTAGGAATATATTTGTTCCAAGAAGTTTCGATTGAACCTAGAGCCTTCAGCAAAACAAGACAAATACCCCCAAAAAATCACGTTCTTGCTCTCCACAAATGGAAAATGGTATTTGCAATGAAGTAGTGCCACGGTCAACGGGACGGGCTGTCAAGGAGGCTTCCTAACCTCACGGTCCTGACAGTTGTTCTGTACCTGAAATTTTTGTTAAGATCAGTGTGTAGGCGAATTTGGAAGGCAACAGTTGCACTCACTGATGACTAGCAACAATGAGAATAGAAATAGGACATCATTAATAATCAAAACATTGCTTCTCATTCTAAACTTGAAAGGATTTTTTTCCTTTTAGAAGCAACAGAAACTGTTTAATTGCCTGACTTCTGAAGGTGAAACACACGGAGAGGGAAGCACCCTATACTCTCAGAGATTAAAGTCAAGCTACCTATTAAATGAGTGTGTGTTCGGCTCTCTAAGCTATAAATATAAGGCCATAAACCTTTAAGTTATTGCAAATCTCTGCTGTAAGATTCCGCCACTTTTTACATCATATTCTTTCTGCTCTCATTTGAGATGATAAACTCTCATGACTGGTCATTAAAGAAAAAGCTGGATAAAACCTGCCCAAACGCAGAGAGAGAGAGGATGATTTCTGCACGTTTTTCTCTATTAAATCTTTCCTACAAATAAGAGATAAATGTCCAAAGGAAGCTCTGTGGCAGTGATAGATCCTCTCAGGAGGAGAGCGCTTTGTGGCCTTGCTTCCAGAGCGACCCACAAGAGAAGAGTTTGGAGCTCAGCAAAGCTGCAGCCTCCTCTCTGAATATTTCACTCAGTACTTACATACTTAGACAGCTTTCCTCATGGAACTACATACTTCTTTGCATGACAGGACAGAGAGAAGTGGGGTCTGTTTTTGCAATAAGAACTTAAAAGGTTTGTCTCAGGTTTTTTTTACTACCTTCCACAGACGCTGATGCTTATGCTTCATTACTTTTTGCTTTTTACCCAAACAGTGCTCTGAAGTTACCTCAGAAAGCTCCAAACTTTTAAAATAAACATAGATTTATTACCAAAAAAAAAAAAAATCTTTGACTAAGTTTAATGCCAAGAATAAATTTTCATTGTTTAAAAGCTTTCACCAAAAAAGTAATGTTTTCATATAAATTGAAGTAGGTAGAAAAGATATGAATTATTTTAATAATTGCATTCTTTTAAGAAAACCACAATCTCTTCCAGACTCGCTATTAGTCACGAAGGCATCAACAACAGCATGAATGGGCCAAGATCCACCTTTATTTTTAAGTCATCACAGAAAAACACCTGCCATTGACAAACTCAGTACCTGCAGTGTAAAATAAATTGCAAAGTGAGAACTCTGCTCTATGCAGAAGTTAACAAACAAGATGCATAACTGATTTAGCTCAGCACACTTTATATAATTCCAGCTATGTCTCTTATAGCACCTTATGAACTCACTTGCAGTCATTTCCTCTCCTTGTGATCAGCTCCCATTCGTGAGCAATGACCCCCAGGCCCCCTGCTTATCAAAGGGAAACCTGGGCCCCCATAGAAGGGGCATTCAAAGCTCTACAAAGAGCCACAAGAAAAAAGCAGTCTGCTAAGGACTGTCAAGAGGGCCCAAGAAATGATTGGTATGGATGGCCAGACTCTCTGCAAAAGCTGTATCACTGTGAATCAATTTTCTTATTTCGTATTGACCCTAAAATAACTCGTAAGCTGCTGAACTCCCTGCCAAGCAACTGCCAGAAAAGGGAAGGATTTCAGGGATCTGGGGACTTCAGTTTTGATCTACTGTATCACTGAAGTGGAAAAGGAACATAAAATAGCAGTATGAGCCGCAGCGTGTGTAAGAGGAGAAAGAGGAATACTGGAAGAAAAAAAATAGTATTCTTAAAAGCAATATATTGTGGAGACAATTTTTAATACAAACAAGTTTCTACATATTGTAGAGAAATGTACTATCAACTGATAGTAACTGATGCAAATACTCCTTGTTACGCAATCAATTTGATGGATATTTATTGTATTGCATTTGCTCTAAATACTCTTTGAATGTAGGACTAAGATTTGCAACTGTTAAATGCCTGTTTTATGCACGTATTTACAAATATATTCACAAGGTGTCCACATGGTGTGAAATTTGGACATTCATGACTTTCTATAAGTAAAGACTTCAGTCACTCAACAAATAGTTCATACACTTTCAAAATTACCTAAATACTTTGTCTTTCATGCATTAGCAATCTCTGGTTACTAAGTTAAATATTTAAACACAAAATATCTCAAGAATCAGAAATCCATGTAGTTATGTAGTTTAAAAAGCCTTCATTATTTTTTATGTCCTTTTCATCTCCTTCAACGCCTCTCCCCAAAAATTAGAAGCTACATTGCTTAGTTAATACAGAGTGGCTCCTGGTTGATAAGCCATTTAGGTACACTGCCAACCTGCGTATGATACCCCATCCCTGAGCACATGCCAGGCACTTGTACCCGAAAAGGCTGAGCACCCAATGCCTCTTGTCTTTGATATTTTTCAGAATCATCACAATTATCAGAAAGATCAATTTATAAATCCCAGCTCTGAAAGTGGTAAGAAAAACTTGGGAATATATAATAGTCATGTAGAAAAGCAATTACTGTTTATTCCTAAAAACGTTCTGCATTCTTCTACTCTACTCAAAGAATTCCTTTGCTCTGCTCATCCCTACTAACCTGCCTTAAGGAAGAGTTTCAATTTTGCATCAAATAATTCTGAAAAATATCAAAGACAATGCAAATAAGAACACATGATTGAAAGTGGATCTATGTTACTGTCAAGACAAGAGAATTCTGCAGTGCACTTGATTTTCTGTCATCTATGTTTCTTCTTAGTTGTAAAACCAAGTGAGAGTATTTCAAAGGCAAATGATACAAGGTGGGTAAGGAAGGAACAGGAAGGAATAAACAGATCATAATTCTAAGCTTAATATTCATACCTTCAACATTTTACAAGATAAAAATAAAATCTTGATAGCTTGGTGAAACAGTTCTACTTTAATGGTAAAAATGCTGCTGAATCTATTGTGATTAATATCCATGTCAACCTACATAAACAGAAAGATGAAGTTTCAAGAAAAGGAGCAAGATATTCTTAACAAGCTTATACATCAACATATTTTATGTTTATTATCCTTTTTATGGCTTTATTTTGACTAACTAGTTCTGACAGCAGCAAGGATAAAACAAGGAGATTAAAGGTGCCCATTTCTGCTGCTTTTAAATCAAGAAAAGTTCAGGAACTATGTAGATTTTGCTATGCATAAAAAGGATTCCAATCTTTTGAATGCAATTTATCTAGATACAACTTCCCAACTTGCAATATACAACTTGATTCATTTTGTCAGAATTTCTTCATCGAAAGCCGGGAAAGACCAATAAGAATCACAAGGATCAGTATTTTAGTTCGTTTAAAATACAAAGTAATAGAAAGAAGAAAACAAATGTGGTATCTCATTCTGCAGTTAATTTTAGCACTGGTAGCCTGACATGAGAAGTTAGTTTTTTTTCCTCAGTAACTGCACTAGATATAGAAAATATTCTCACTACTAACAGTAGCACAACGTAGACATTGTTTTAAAGAAAGTAGCACAAATTTCAGATAAATGAATCAGTGATAGCAGTGCCACCATTAGTGCAGCTGATTGCCTCCAATAAGACAACAATTTTCATACTCGTATTTGGAAAAACCCACACACCAAAATAGGGGCAAATGCTCCCAAAGTCTGTCCTTGTAATCACAGGCTATAATCCTGTCTTTCCTATGCTCAGCTCTTCAATTTTTGTCTAAACAATTCTAATACAAAAGAACATGACTTGTAATAGCTTCAAGAATTTCCTCTAGGAAAGAAACACATGCAATTATATCACTTTTGACAGACTAGCTTCATTCTTCAAAACAAATTCTTAAATAGACTCTTTCCATACTATTAACAGAAAGAAAACAGTAGCAGACATAGGATGACTGAACAAAACAGCAGGAAAAGAGGGAAAAAAAAAAAAAAAGCTGATGTCCATTACAGGATTGATGTGCTTGTCTTTTGGCCTGAAAAGTTACATATTCAGGACCTTGCAGCATAATTTCCCTGGGGAGACAGAAAGACTTCACTCTGTAAATCAGACGTTTCTTTCATCTAATCTTACTTATTCTCAAAAATAAGAAAGATGAAAAAAAAAACCCATTTCCCTGAGGAAAAGATAGCAGAATACATTTCCTTACTGACATTTTTCCAAACCTGCCTGTCTACGTCTGTCTACCAGGAGGAATTAATAGCTGAAATGTCCCAAATGTGGCCAGCCAGGGCCAGTGCCCTCACTCCCGCATCTGGCGTCTGCTCATGAGGAAGTGTCACCTGCCCGACTTCTCCGTCCCATCTGCTTCCTGCTTGGTGATTCTTATAACCAACTGGTTTCTCTTAGTGTAATACAAATGGACACACAATTGCATACTTATGGCACTAAAAGAGAACACAAAGAAACAGATACAGTCAAAACCAGTAACGCAGGGATCCTGGGCCCAGAATGTCCTGGCTTACAAGAGGGTGCAGCTCAGGGAATACCGGAAGGCAGTACTGCCCAGCACGGCTTCCATGTTCCAACACACACACACACAGGAACATCCCCTCAATGTTCCCACATAAACAGCAGGTTATTCTGGAGCTAGGGTAGCTACAAAACAACCCAAGAAAGCCTGCAACTGTAATACTTGGGGATTTATTCTTTGAGCACATCTTTGGATCTGAGAAGTGTTGCACCAACGCTGGACTGATTCTTAGAGCACAGTGAGATTAATACAATTTTTCTGTCTTGCTTGTTTGCTTTGATAACCTATTGATTTACTCAAGTGGTTTCCAGAAATATCTGGGGCACACAAATATGGCACTGAACCATCTGAGGGAGACAGGATTAAAGCCAGAAGTTCAGAATTGACACTTCATTCAGTAAGATCTGAAAATACTGCGTATTTTTCCTTTGACAAAGATATCAGTGCAGCCCAGCAAAGGGAACTGAATTAAAGAATCCGCTATGAAGGCAGCCCTATGAAGGTACCTCTTCTGTGTGATCTGGAACAACTACTTGTACCACAGAAGCGACAAAGAAGCTTGGTGACAAGTAGCTCAATCCAGCTGTGCGCTTGAGAGTATGCACAACTCATCAGAAAAGGAAATGTTCCAACTCAACAGGTCACCTAAGCACAGGTTAAACAGTAAGGCAGGCAAAAACGCTCATTCCTACTGCCTGGCCACGAGCTGGATTGTGGAAGCGAAGCGGAGCGCTCCAGTGCAGCACCAAGCGCACGGCCTGGCCTCGGATGCCAGACCCGATCAGCACGCTCCCATTGTGGCAACCTGCAGAGTCCCACTGTATTCAAACTGAACATGAAAATTTAAGTCAAAATTTCAGAAAAAACATTGGAAAGACATGACGTTATCAAATACAGACTGTGAAAACAGGTAGTAAGTTGGAAACAAGTTCCTATATAGTGGATTGAGAATACTGAGAATAAATACCAAAGTTTTTCCATGAAACAGAGACTCTGATTTCCATCCATCTCAACAAATTATATGATAATGTATGGATTTGATGTATGGATTGAAACTTGAGTAGACAACACTGCAAAACACGTTATTATAGAATACTGAATATTACTATACTTGTTTATAGAAGTTCTGGTACAAGTAGGGCCTCTAGCACTGCGAATCAGCATGTCAGAGAATCACTCCTAAAAATCACATTTGTAATTACTTGTGATTGCTAGTCTTCCTGCTGAACATGCCCTGTGCTAAGCTTTTGAAGTTGCATCATTTGCTGAAAGCAAAACAGAATATAAACGGAGAAAGTGATACATTATCCATGCCAGCCTAACAGTTTAGTGTAGAGCCTCCAAGCATCCATCAAGAGACGGGTGTAAGTAATATTTGGGGGGCAAATATTTCAGCCTCCATCCTGACCTTCCCTATGGCCATAATCAGCATACTTATACATATTAAAGCATAACACTGAAGAAAAAAATCATGGAAATGAAGGCTTAAAAGTTTAAGAATTAAAAAGAAAAAAGGGAAGACTTCAGAAAATTTTAAGAGAGGGTTCCTAAAAATATGCAAAGCACATACTGCAGAATAAGTTAAAAAAAGAGAATTTACTGAAAAAAAAAAACACTGGAAAGATAAAAACATTTAATCATTATTTTGAAATAAAGCCCAACTTGTTCTGGGGCTGAGGATACTCTGCTCCATTCTGATCCTTTTGTCTGGACCTACACTTTTGTTCTCCTTGCCCTCCCAGGGCAGAATTAGATTTTTTTTTTTCTGAACATGGAACCTGTAATTCATCTGCAAAAGTGCTCATCACTTGTTAAATTACACTAAAAGACTTTTAATATACTTTCTTTTCAAATTTAATTTGATCACTTAGGCACTTGATTCTACTTTGAACAGTGACTCAACAACCCTGACAGTTGTTGCTCTCAACATTATTTTTCCCTCCTATTTGTCATATATTAAATCACTGTAACTTGTGTAGCAAACGCACCTCCTAATTTTTGTGCAACCTATGAGTTGATTTACACACAAAAAAAGTAAGGTGTTGACACTCATAGTCAGCTACAATGTGAAAGTACATCAGTCTTGTCAAATCTCTGATTTTTTTATTAAGCCTGGATGGAATTTAATGCTTGCATTAACATTTGCTCTATCTTGGTTTTCTGAGTCATGCATTAAAATATCCCCTGGAAGTTGAGTTATATTTCACTGATCTTGCAACACTCCTAGAAGACAGGTGTTTAAACAGAAAACTCCTTTCTGCATTTTATCGAAAGATAAACACTAGTAAAGGAGAAAGAAAATAACCTCCTTTGGTATTTACCTAGAGAAATAAAGGCATGTGATTTCTTTTTTGATATTAAACTGATTATTAAGACATGGAATGCTGACATAAAGGTATATTTAAAAGAACAAAAGGAACTAGAGAACCTCTAGCAATTTTTTAGTTGGGCGGTTTTTGGTCAGGAGCACATGATGATGACTTTGAGGAATTCTTCTGCAAAAAAAACTCTTCACTTAGTTGAGATTTTCCTGAATGACAACCTTATGGTCTGGTCCTCAATTAAAACAACCAGTAATTTCAATTCTTGCATTCGGATCCTGTGCTACACCCTTCCATTCCTACCTGATGACTGACTGCTTCACAATCTTCCAGATGAGAGTTCCACAGCGAGGAGCCTACAGCAACGCTATTACAAACAGGTCAGGCAGCAATTGCATCCCTGTGATTAATTTAATATAAATGGAGTCATTTGATTTTCAATCAGGAAACTATAATCACAGAGGAAACTCAGTATTTTCCCTACTCCCCCATCATTATTATACCCATCTGTCAGAGCTTTACACATCTCAAATTAACCCTCATTCAGCTACATTAACAGCTTCAAAAGTAGATATTCAAACACATGTTATCATACTGGACAAAGAACTAAAAGGAGTACCACTGTACTTGGGAAGATCTTGCAGTTACAGACGTGAAGAATTGGCAAGAGACAAAGAGATCACTTCAAATTTATTAATTTGGCTCCTACATGCTGCATCCTAAGTCCCACAGCTTTAGGGATGAAAGATGTTACTGTAATCTCTGGATCATCAAAATACAGAATACACAAGTTACTGAAAGCCCTGTGCAAAAGTAGCTTAAAACACAGCTGTTTATTTCCCCCGTGTGGGATGATCAGCATCAGATGCAGAGGCAGCTGCATGTCGGCCCTTCACACAGTCACAGGAATTATGGTTTTAATCAATGCAAAGAAGTGTTTCTTTCCAACGCTTTCAATTCAGTCATCTCCCAGATAGTAAATACCACACACATCCCTACTTCCACTAAGTTTTAAGATCAATCTGTACTGGGATGATCTGTCCTGAAACCCTTAATTGTACTATTTTCTGACAAATAGATGCTTCACAGTGAGCTACTGAAAAAAAGTTGAGGAAACCACTGCCGAGAGTACCAGCCCCTGTGAAATCCCTTTGATCAAACTCTGGTTCACTCAGCCTAGTTCAGAGTTTTTTACTGTTGGCTCTTCAGGCAAAAGTCTCTCTCCTTTTTTTTTTTCTACTTTTACTTCTTTTTCTTTCTTTTACTTCTACAATACTTTTCAGCTTAACTTTTGCTCAGACAGATCCGTGTTGGTTGAGAATGAATAAAACAACACAGGTTTGCTAACATAATCTGGTTCTTCATGAAAGAACAAGCCACAGGACACATTATTACTTAATAACTAATGGGTACAGATTCAAGAGTGCAGTTTCAAAATTAATTCTATTTTTTTTCTTTTAATTTAGATATTTGTGATCATGAACAGAAAGCAATAATGAATTATTGTATATATATATATGTCATGTTCTAAGTTGTTATCTTGCCCCACGACAAGGAAGTCATGAATTCTGACATCCTCAACAGCAGTAAACATAGTCGGCCTCTGCTAGAATCAATCACGAAGTATAAAAACAGCAGAAGACAGCAAGACTGTCCTCATAAAAAAAGCACAACATATCATGCCCATTTAAACAGTTGTACCCTTACTTGTCTTTGAACAGCTTGCATGGAAAAACCACCCAAGAAGAAAAGTGATTACGGATTGCTTTTCCTCCTTTTTCTATTTCCAATTATTAAATTCACACAAAAAGTCAAGAATAATAATACCTGTTTGGTCATAGTGGTTACTGAGGTACAGCTCAGCAAATTGTTGTAACAGAAACTCAATATCTCATATTCTTTCTCCATTAAAAAATTAGTCTCTTGCACAAGCTAATGAAATGAGACATAATTGAGACAGTTACATACATACACACACACAACAAGATTTATTTCCTAAAACAAAATCAGCAAGAAAACCATCTCATTTATGGCTTGTCAGAACAAAACTTTGGTGTCAAATCCAGACAGTTAACCTTTACTGTCACTCAAAAAAAAATCTTTATCTTTAGCTAGGATGCCATATCCAAAACACATCAGCATTTTGACTGATAGCTCTGAAGGTGAAACATGAACAGAAACAGAAAATCTTAGTCCAATATTATACTTCTCATATATTGATTTAAAAAGGGAGTTGTCTTTGTGACAAGACAACCAGAATTTGAAGTTCTGGTGGAAAACAATCTCAAATTGCTTTCTGAACTCATAAGCCCAGAAGAATCACTGGATAATTTGCCTTTGTATAGTGTATTTACTGACCTCACACAAAACATGAACCATTATCACAGGAAATATTCTCCGATTAGGCAATCTGGATTTCGCAATAGTTACAAAATTATTTTTCTAGATATGCTTAAAGCAACATGTTTATGCTTAAAGCAACATGTTTATGCTTAAAGCAACATGTTAATCAATGATTGATACCTTTCCACAAGTGTTGATCTTTTAGGACTACTGGCATAATAGGCTTTTACTCAGTTAAAGAAAAACATATTTTATTTGAACATGAGTTTTTAAGGAAGTATAATACTCATATAATTCAAAACAACTCTTAGCTATCATTAGTGAACTGGCATGGGCTACTGAAGTAAATCAACATAAGCAAATGAAACCAGGAGAGAATTTGGTTCAAAGATTATGGTTTCACAGCTCTTCCTCAAGCTACATTTCTTACGGGGGTTGGGAAGTGCAGTCCCGGATTCTGTGGGTGGGTAACAGCGAGGCGCACAGCTGGGCTTGCCTCGCTTATATGGGAGTTACCCAGGAGCGCGGGAGCTTTCAGCACAGCTAGGTATGAGCTGGATATTTTCTATAATGTAAGATGAGGATTAGCAAATGTCAGGAGTGGTGCGGATACATTTAACACCTCACAGTGAAGATTATACTCATTGTAATTCAGTGTTATTCAAATTAGCTGCTTTACTGCCTACTCTTTAAAACGGATTTTCTCACTTAGTTCCAGCCCTCACTCCTAGTGTCATCCAATTCTGTTTCTATGGCTCTCTTCCTATCCCTCTTCACTGCCTTCTTGATGGATCTAAACTCTCAAATGCACGTTATTTAAATTCTTTTATTATGTGAGTTTTTACCTCTTAAAGGTGCAAAGCCTTTTGTCAAAATAAAAAAATCAGGTCTTAGAGCTATGGAAGAGTGACAGCGGAACCACCGTCATAAGTATATTTGTGTTAACAAAAAAAAAAAAAAAAAAAAAAAAAAAAAGTAACTGTTTAATGGCAGCTCCTCTGAGCTTTCACCCTTCATCTTTTCCACTCCAGATTCCACATGCTTCAGATGTGTGTTGGGTTATAGTAAAAATCAAACAGATTCCTTCCTGGTATTTAAATATGCCAACAGGTCAGCTGGAGATGTTGATCAAAACCACAAGTCTCAAAATTTCATTTCAAAGTTGTCTATGTTTTTCCCAAAAGAAGAAAAAGTTAAAGGGAAAATAGTCAGTAAGCAGAAACAGCTTTTCCTGACAATTTAAGGAACTAAATTCCATCTTGTTTTAGGAGACTGCACTGTGATACACTGAATACAGAAGAGGGCAGGGAATATCCCGTGTACTCACAAAGCGCTAAGGAAAGAAAAGGCTCTGTACAGCGCCCCGAAGCATTAAATTAGATCTCTGAGTAACCTGCTTGGCACTGCTGCCACTCAGCAAAAGAGAGCTGATTTGCTTGACTGGAGCAACAGAGAAGCCAGCCTTTGTGCTGTGTCCTCCTGTCACTGATTCCAAGTAGCCAGCTTGGTTTGGTGACTTACACTGAGAATTGCTGCTGAAAAGTGTCTCTGAGTTTGCCCTACCTGGCGTGAGCTGTCAGAAGAATTAAGGCACCTCAGCTAACCTAAAGCAAGGCTGAATAACAGAAAAATAGACGTATAAATACAAGTTCATTACTTGCCACCCAGACATTTAGTTTTATTGTGCCCAAGAGGTGCACTGGTATACAGGAGACACCATCACTCAGGAAAAATGTGACATGTTTAGATTTTACCATAATGGTGCCAGAGAAACACTTACTAGGCAGCCCTAACCCCTCTATCTTGCTACGAAGAACAAGAATTGAACTTCATTATGTTTTAACACTGGCAATGTTCTTTAAGCAGCTGCCCCTCTTTGCAATGGGGTTAATTTTTTTTTCACCGTATTTGAGGCTCTTGTGAAAACCACAGGCCCCTTTTAGTTGGCAAAGCAGGGACATTAAAAGAGCCTGACCAGAGGAAGGCAGAGTAGAAAGGACCAAGGAACAGGAGAGGCTCAAAGGCCACACCAGGGCACTGGTGCGAGAGCTATAATTGGTCCAGCCACAGGGCTAAAAAGCCCTGTATTTCTATATACACATATGCTTCCTGTGCCACTGGTCAGCAGCACGTAAAGCTGTTGAGTACGTGTGTACGAGCGCAAGCTTGGGATTTCATATCTATTACAAGTGCAGTCCTTACTGCTTAAGTCTAACGCTAAATGGAAGGAATCAGACAAATGTTCATCAAGTGAAGACTATGATTTGACATTTCTGTAAGTATTATACTGAGTTTGCCAGCCCTTAGAGGCTTTTTTACAGAATATGAACCTATGTAATATGTATCGAGCGAGGAAGCCGAAACTCAAACTGCAGTTTATTTCAATCAATATTTCTTTCTTGAAGCCAAGGGCTCTCATGTAGCGCTCCTCTGACAGCCTTGGATGCGAAGAGAATTAATAAACGTTGACATTTGGGTTGATTACTCCCTCTGTACGAGCAGGGAGCAGTCAGACACTGACTAATCCCTTCATTTTTACTATCTTAGCTGCTGCTGTTTCTAGCCTGTTTGCTACTGCTTAGCTTTATCTATAACTTTCAGTGCACCAAATATATAGGATTAGAAAACCTGACACTAACACGGTGTACGGTATTACTAAGTGCCAGCAGAACCTGTAAAAACCATAACCAGAATTAAGATCAGCAGCATGCATCTAATGTTTAGACAATAATTCTTAGAACTATTATCATCTTGTTTCCATTTCAGTGTAGATCAGAGACAAATTTTTGGGCAGCACTGCTGCCTTCTCCATTGATCTGTATACGTGGTACTGAACAACACACCTTCTGGGAAGCAGGGAGGGAAGGGAATGCCCGGAGGAAGGCAATGCCCTCGCAGCTCTGCTGTTTGGAAGGTCCATACACCCTAGCTTGGGGTTTTAGTTTCCAGTTTACTCCCTGTTGTAAATATTCTCTGATACTAGGATAAAACTGGGTATTTTCACTTATATCTCCTTAGCAGACTAATACAAGGCACATGATTCAGGAGACACAGTCCTAAGAGAAAAGCTTGCAAGAATAAAATGTGTCAGAAAAACAAAATTAGTTTTCCATCATGTAGTCATACAGAAGACTGCTGATACAGACACGTATTCTCCATCTACCCTCCAAAACCACAGAAGTTTATGTGAGGTTATTACTTTGCACGAAAATTCAATTTATACAAGTTTGAGAGCATTCTCCATAATCATTTACTTCTAATTCAAATTGATAACACATTTTTTGAGGTGTATGATGCAAAGCCCAACTTCATTTCTCTCTTTTTTTGAAAGAGAGAGAGAATGAATTTAGAGAATTTAAACAGTTTCTGGTAGGCTTTAAGTAACTCTGGAGTTACCTGAGGCCCTGAAAAGCAGCATAAGGAGATTTTGTCAATTAGGATCAAATAGCATCAGCAAAGAGCACTGACAAGAACATACTTTCCAGCTTCTCAATGAATAATGTATAGCCCTTTGCTTCTTTGGCAGGTGAATTTCCAACTAAGTACATAAAGCTCCAAGAATTTCCTTATTAACAAAATCCAGTTCCCCCTGGATTAGTCCTCCACCGACCAGCATGGAAGCAACAAGCCAAAGCTCCCAAAGTTACACTAATATTAACCAGCCTGAAGGAAATCATCGAGGTGCCTATCAATTCATTTTAACAGCTGTATATCCCTATTGTATTATGATGTTATACTGTTTTTCCTTCCATGCTACCCTTTGTCCGTTCTCTTGGAATCCTTTGAATTATATGTTCTGGTGTTTGTTGTTGTTTAGCATTAAATACATTAAGATTACACGTCTTGTTTCTCATTGTCAGACAAAAGAATTTCTCTGTCTTCAAAAGAACTCCAAGGAAAACATGACTTTCTGCTTCTGGGACACAAAGATCCATCCAACAAGCACAAAAGAAATGAATACACAAGATATTCAGAGATGATACACTTCAGAATGATCAGAATATGACAAAATTGTTAGTTTGCATCCAAGTCCCTATAGGGTTTTAGTCAGTGTAATCAGGCAGAGATAGCCTGGATTGCTGGCTTGTCGATATCAATTTGGGCCACCTGCTAGTTCCTATTTATTTTTCATCATTGATTCTGCATCTTTTCTGCCCATATCATACAGCTAAATTCCTTCTAATATGACAGGACCGTGAGGATTTATAGATATTTCTCAAGCTGCAACAAATTGCTGTTCTTGTTAGCAAGAATTAGACAAGCCCCAGCTACCATCCCCATTGGAAAAATATTATGAGATAGTCACTATTAAAGCAATCCCAGGCTGCGGAGCCAGAAATGAACTCAAGTCATTTTTAGTTAAAATCAAAAAGGGTGGTAATCATAGCAGAGCATGGGGGTGGGTTTTTTTGTTTTAAGTTATGGTCATTTATCAGAGAAATAGAAAATTAATTTAAAACATGTAACTGTCTCTGAAATGTTAATGTCTGTAAATCCCTAGTTTAACACTGCAGTTAAGAATATCTATTATTAATAATATATATGGGATCATCTAGTAAGCAATATTCAGCTTTTTCCTGCAGAAACCAGGTCTTATGGGATCACAAGAGAAACTTTATAAACTAAAATTATTTAGCATTATTAGCTCTCCTGGATCCTGCAAACTTTATTATAAGAATGTTTTTCTATTTGTTATTTTCTTAATACCAGTGTCTCATCTTCAGGAACTGATAAAGCTCCATGCATCATAAAGATACACATCCAGCACATAGCCATACAGTCAACGTTTCGGTATTCTCATAAATAAAAATAGCAATTCTTGGCAGCAGAAAATCACTAATTTATTTCTGACAAATATTAAGAAAAGGGGAAGATTATTTCCCCTTGACAATTCTTTAGGTTTTATTTGATAAAGCAAATCCTCTTTGACCACTCACTTTACAAATAATAAGAGAAATACCATATCTGCCTTTAACAGTTTGAGGTGTTCTTTGCAAGGAGAAATTATTATTGTAAATGTACCCATTCACTAAAAGCACAAGCACAGAAAAGAAGAACCACTACCACAAAAGTGCAGTATTTCAGTACTGGAATGAAACAAGCAGACGAAACAGAAGCTGCCAATATAACAGGTAGCAGAGATTGGATAATACACACACACAGTTTTTAGACCATCAGAGGTAAAAAGGCAGCTTGCAGCATGTAACCAGACGGCCTGGAAAGCACGTGCAGACGCTGTGGATGCTGCCATCTCGTCCTGGCAGCTTTATCGCAGGGAGCAGAAGGGAGAGTGAAAGAAGTAAGGAATTAA
Source organism: Nothoprocta perdicaria (assembly GCF_003342845.1). NCBI lineage: Eukaryota > Metazoa > Chordata > Aves > Tinamiformes > Tinamidae > Nothoprocta > Nothoprocta perdicaria. The sequence continues at coordinate 1,999,012 of NW_020455533.1, forward strand.
TCAGCCCATCCTCACGCCATTAAAATGAAAAGGGAGGAGATGATCATACATTACAGATCAGATCAGATTAGGAAAGGAAGAGCAGAAATGGTGAACTGCAAGGGCAAGAGCCTTGCCTTTAATGAGGGACTGAAAGTCAAAGCACTGAGCCAGGAGGATGCCATTAACAGCATTAATGATCTTCCATCATTAATGATCTTCCACTTAATAGCTCTCTAAAAGAATTACCAGGCAAGTATTTCTTAGGTTGACCTACCACTAAAAGAAAATAGTTTTTGCCATGGCATATAAATGCTATCAAAGTTTTATTCACTAAGATGTCACAGATGCTATATAAACAGCTTAGGCCAAATTAATGATACAGCAATAATCAGCCTATACTAAAAGGGAATTAATCCAGTTAACGTCTGGGAATATAATTTCTTCTTTATCATACTCATAAAATTAAAGATGGCTGCACTGCAGTGATTTATTTTGGTCCTCACAGACATTGTAATTATTTTAATAAAGACAACATAGTCCAATTAGCTGAAAATATTTACTGAAACGTAAGTTGTTATTAATCGGTAAGAAGAGTTTATTAAACAGGGAAAGGAAAATGTCAGTTGTTATTGTTTAGCTATAAATCCTAATGTTAGTATTATGTCAACAAGAGGAAATAACAGGACTTTGCACATATCAAGGAAGGAAATTACAAATGCGACTAAAATAAATCACATCTTTTACACAGGAATTCTTTCATATGAGGTCTGGTTAAGACATTTGACAGCACTGTACGCCTTCACCTTGACAAACTGTTACTTGAAACAGTTTGTAACATTCCCATTTTGTTTGTGAAAAGACATTTTAATTGAAAAATCATTTGCCCATAAAATTATCATCATCAATTTACATGCTAGAAAGGGACTGCGTTATGACCATAAAACAATTTGTAAGTGTATTCATTTTCCCCACTAAGTCACTTTACATTATGCTGTGAACAGAATGATTAAAGCAGGCTAGAATTTTGTTGGCAAAGTAATTATGCTATTAGACATTTCAGCCACACAGATACTTACACTAGTTACTGCATTTTTCTTGGTGACAAAACAGCTATACTAACCAGACAGGATGCATTTTATTTACTTGATGCAATCTATCTAATTCACAAAATACTTTTAAACTTTAATTAGGCTTTTGCCATTATAAAGTTTTATTTATTTAGCTTTATTTATTTAGTGTCTGAACAAATAATATCGTGTATAAGTAGTGATGAGAATTTGTAGATGAGTTTTACTCTGTTATTTACTAGAAGTAGGCGAGATACATACGACTTAGGCGGCTGGACCAGGAAAGCAACACAGTATGAACTTCTCTATATTAATATCCTCAAAAAAGCACTATTAAATGGTTATCACAGGCCTCCATATGTATCCGTACACATACAGATCTCAGCCCCTGAAGATACATATTGATCTTACAAATTCAGTGAACTTTTGTTCAAGGACTCCCTTAGGTTCAATTTTTTCCTTCTTCCACGGTGCATTGATGATGTACTCATCTGCTAACATAAGCCTTAATTAAACAGCTTGTAATGTAGTATGACCTTCCCAATCTCTAATGTTTATTAAAAAAATACCATATCAAATGCTTTGACCACCTGGTTTACAGGATACTTAATCATGGTTGCCAATCTGTTCCTTGTTATTTTATCATTAGAGCAATTACGATAGTGGTGGGAAATACAGACGCCCAAGACCTCTGTTCCAGACTTGTCACATTCCTATCAGGATCATCTATCTTCTCTCCAAGAAAACCTGACAGATCCTCTCTGCCCCAGTCACAGCTCATGTTAGTTCTCCCATCCTTTATCATTTCAAATACACCTAAATTTTATGAGCACACTTAAATAAAAAGAATGCCCTTGAACATTCATGACTGTATAAGCAAGCACCAAGCTGTCCATATAGATGGGTAAAAAACCACCACTGAATAAGTGGGAAAATGACCAGCTTTATCTGAACTAGATGCTCAAAAACCATGCCAAATAATTCTTCATAAAAAATGATTTGGAGTTTATTCATTCAATCAGTTATTTAATTATGAATAAAAGATACAAAGGCTAGAGCAGTGAAAAGCACAAATAGGCCTGGAGGCCTTAAAGGGTAAATACAATTATACACTGTAATAAACCCCAGCCCAGATCTTTTCAGCCAACAGTTCAGGGCACTCAAACACATGTCTGGAGAAGCATAAACAATGCAAAACCTGTCACTGCCATGTCAGTCATGGTGTCCAGGCTGAATGCCAAGTACAAAATCACATCTTACTCATTTCCACAGTTATCTGGGAAAAGACCCACAAAGCAGTTGCCGAAGCACAATGTCCTCTGCTGGAGGAACTGCCTTGATTTCTTACCCAAACACATATGAGGAAAAACACACACTGACACAAACTGAGCTAGACTAATCAGTCACTATTATATAAATGGGGTTATAAAACCTCATACGCACATAAAAGGTAGGAGACAGGACACCATTCCGGAGATGCTGCTTCAGTGACTTCTAACACTTCCGACCTGATTAATAGCTCTAAAGCCATCACTTATACCTCTAACCGTAAGTGATCTTAAAATACTTTACTTTCTCATGCATACTGCTGTTATTGAGAAGGTTCAGCTCAACCATTTCCCAAAGCCAATTAAAAGGTATGAGCAACAAATGTCATTAATCTTTTTTTTTTTTTTTTTTAAATCAAGTTTCACCCACAGTATCTGCCATTTCAGAATGCAAGATTGAAGCATAAGGCAGCAGCACTCTGATTTTGAGATGCTACCAGTTCAACTACAGATCTATGCAGTTTGCAGCTTTCTCTGCTTGGAAAACAAGTAAGGAAGTTCAAACTTAAAAATAAGAAACAAAAAAACTCCAAATACTTTCTCTGTACACTCTTCCAAGAAAATTTTCCTTGAAGTCTTCTGGACTGGCTCTAAGAATGACCATGATTTAATGTTATTACAGATACTATCTCCTTGATCTTTGATATGACATCTACTTCAGATAAATACGAGAGAAAATTTCCTGCGAGTCCCCAGCTCCGCAGAACTCAGTGCAGTTGTACAGGGTTATACAGAACATTACCCTGCCAAGCTCTTGGCTACACAGATCTGTTTTCCTCATCTCTGATTTGGCGAGTGCTTTAAGACACATGGCAGAATGATGGGGACACACAGACCCCACCAGTCGAAGCAGTCTTTGGGTTTATTCTCTTTGAGGCATGACCTACTTCATGTTCCACCTATCATCTGTGAATCTGGATACATCATTTTATGTGGAAAACCAAGTGAAGCAGGAGTTTCACAGTTGTTATCATCTTAATTACACTTTTTTTCCCCTAACAGCAGTTCTGGACAATAAAATACTAAAGCAGGCTAAGTCTGAAAAGCCTCCTAGCAGGCACTATGCAAAATCTCTGTGGCAGATTAGCAACAGGCTGCTCTGCAGCAATGTGCCTACAAACCGCATTTGTGAAACAAATATCGCAGGAAATGTCCCTTCCCTTCTGGAATTGAACTAAAGCAATCTCATACTTTAATCATAATTACACTTTCACAGAAATATACAGAAAACACTTCAGCACCAAGGGATAGAGCAAAATACTAAAAGAAACAGACCAAAACCTTCAAACATGAATAATTTTAAATGGAGTCACTTTAAGAAGTATGCTCTTAGGCACAGAAATGCCAATAGACTAAAATGTTATAAAAGTTAATGAGCGCTGAAGTTGCAAAGCGCTTATGGACACCCAGGCCCAATAAAGGGCAGCCGCAGCAGAGGCCACAGCGCTGCCCGCTCCACAGTACGGCCTTCGTGAAGAGAACCCCACAACTCATCTCAACTGTGACAGCATTTACGCAACTATAAGCTTAAAAGTGTCCTTCTACAAAACAAATGGTTCTGGAAAAGCACCAATATCAATTTACAGTCATCATACTATCCACAGAAATATAGATGGATAGATACACACACAATGGAGCACATATAATGTGAAATGACACTTGTATGCTAACTGTATCCTCCCCTTTTTTGAGCCAGGAACTGGCTGTTAAAACAAGTTCATCATTCAATTAAAACAAAGGAAGGGAATAAAAGTCAGGTTCAGAATATACATGGTACTCAGGACAGAGAAAAGACTCAAGGAAAAAATCAGAAATTCTAAATAAAGCTGGAGTTACATGAAGGTAGTCAAGAGATTTTGGTGGATTCAGAGGCTTATTCCTCACACATACTGCAAAATTCAGAATAGCAAAAAATCCTACTAAAAACCTGGACAGCTTAATTATTCAACTAGATCTTCACACTAGCAGGTGGTGAAAGAACCCAAAGCATGCCTTACTTTCAGGGAGGCACAGCTTAGTGTCAAGAATTGCTAAGTAGAGGCTAAATGTGCCTACATCTGCCTGCTTTTGTATAAGCATTCCAATTAGGGCTGTTAAAATGAGAGGCAAGGAAGATTGTTAAAAATTTTTTTAAAGCACTATTTAATGGCAGCCTTGCAAACACTTAGCAAGACAAGCTGCAGGCACAAATTTAGCTGAAGAAGTAACACAGGGACACAAGAGACAGCAATATCCCATGAGTTACTCTGCTTTACTATTTGAATTTAAATTGTTATTTAATTATGAAAGCAATTACACCACAGATCAACTGGCTTGCATGAAACTGCGGTTTACAGTTGGTCACAATCCAGTTATATTTCCATCTTTAAAAATAGCACATTTACTTATTAAAATGGAAAATATGCAAAACTGAAGATATTTAATGTCCCTGCATGTCTTCTGATTTACTTTCAGCCAAGGAAGTAAGAATGTTTTCACAAAGCAGCTTTCCTCATACTTGACTACTGTCAAAACGTATTAAAGAAGAGCCCAACTGAGGACTGAGCAGAAACCAAGGCAGACGGGATCATCGCCACTTTAACCTGCTTAGTAATGCCAATAAACTGCCTGCTAGTGCTTTCTAGCACTATCTGCACAAAGCACCAGTCCTTACCAAATCCACCTCTCCCTTTGCAGTCACAGCTTCGTTCAAAAATACATTTTTTTCAATTAATAATGCATTTTCCTATCCATCAAAGCATATAAACATGGATTGGATAATGTGGTGGATATTCAGCTGCTGACTGAAAATAAAACACGTGGGAGCCCACATTAAGCACGGTGCAGAACAGTACCTGGCTAATTACAGGGGGCAAAAACCTCAGGAAGACAGATGAGAAATTTCCTCAAACAAGTTTTATCCTTTAGATTCCTTATGATAATGTTTTGCTTATAAAAAACTAACATTGCACTGGAATATTCCATCAATAATACTTTGCTCTTACTTCTGGTAACTTTTGTGATTTAACAACACTTAAACTCTTTCAGTAAGAACATTTGCACCCTTCTCAGAGGTCAGCTATACCATATATAATTCATTAGAGTATAGAGAGTAACAGTAAATATTTTTTGGTACCTTTTGCTGATTTTGTGGCATTTTAAGAAAAATTACCCCTTAGCTGAAGCACTTTGATAGAAACGTTTCTTTATGACTTCCTGTTCTTCTAACAGTGCATGTTCAGCAATACTTAATTTGCAGCTTTCATGAACTCTAAGGGATTATAAAGAGATCGGCGGGAAGTTAGTTTAGACGTCTTGAGCTTCTTTATGAGGGAAAAAACCAGCCCCTCCTCTGTAAAGTCCTGACATACAACACCTGTTTCAAAAAATAGCAGTTGTAGACATCTCATCCCTGCCCTTCACCACTTGAAAGGACGAAAATCACACAATGCAATAGTTGACTGAAGTTTACATCACGATCTTCAGTGCTGGAAGGAATAAGATTTTTTTTGCTTAGTAATTAGATCTCAATTTCTAAAACTGCAAGTGAGCAAGTCCATGTTCCAGTAGCAAACCCATTCTCACAAATGTGTGGTGAGGGCACTGAAGATGGACACTTAAATCTTACAGTAGCATAAATTTAACTAACTTTTTGATCATTCCAGCAAAGACACTTACAAACTCTAATTCCAAAATATTCTCTCAGTAATAGTACCGCAAATCCAAAAGTTATCTGCATTCACTTAATCTGGATTTACAGCCATTTAACAAGCCATAACAGAGAATAGGTTGAATAAAAATACGAATTTAAATACATGGTCTCATACTTACAAGAAAGGCCTTCTCTCCTTTGATTTCATTACAAAATCATTTGTGGTCATTTTTTTCTCCACTCAGCGAATCTTAATCTAGAAAAAAATAAATGCAAGATAATGTTTCAAAGGTTTTAAAAGTTCATGGAAAAGACTAAAACAAAGAACAAGACTATAGATTTAACTAGGAAAACAGAAACACCAGAACAATTCTGCAATGTGAGGACTAGTATCTTTGTTGTAGCTCTTTTGACCACAGAGTAGGTTGCTTAAACTTATCAACCAGGGAGAAATTAAGCGATAATAGTGCTAGTCAGTGAAAATGTTTATCTTGAAAATGAAGAATCTCCTTGCAGGACGGAGCATCAGCTCTGCCCTCCCTGCTTACTTAGTCGGACACAGTCAGTTCCCTCATGCAATAGCAACGCCTTGGGACAGCAGCATCACAGACCCACATCCACCCCACAAAGGAGCCTATGAGGTGAATGTTTTCAGAGGATGGTCCTTCTCTTCCTCTGGCTCTTGGAACCCACTCCTCCCTGTGCAAGGCGTTCCTCTCCACAGGCAGGGAATGCCATGGAGCTTCTCTACCTTCCTGGTGCCCTCGTCCTCAGCAGCCCCTGCTGGGGCCGGGCCCCACGCACAGCGGCAGCCAGAGCTCCCGGCCTGCAGCCTCCGCGCGGCCCCTGCTCCACGCAGCTGAGCCACTGCTTTCACACAGCAACAATCATACCCGAGGTAAGGGCTGCAAATAGGTGCACTGCAGTTTCAGAAGACTTTGCAGCATAAATATCTCTTGACTTTTTCATTCTTTGAATAAATGACTACAAGACAAGGGCTTTTGAGAGGCTGCTGATTAAAGTGCCCTTTATTGTTAAAAGCATAATTAAATAACACTTGAATTTATCACTCTCTTCAGGGAGTCCATGCTCCTAAAGGAATTAGAAAATGGCACAGCCAGAAAGTCATCTAGTTAATAATACTTTTTAATTATTGCAGGTAGCCTGCATAGCATTCACATTTGCAAGGTTTTATTTTATTTAAAGAAATTAAATTGCAGATCAAGTCAAGGAGTTCTCCTCTCCTATGCATTGTCCAAAGTCTATTAAGCAAAATATAATTTAAAACAGCATGGAGTTATAAATAGCCTGCTGTTTGAATCAGCCTGCGAGTCTGCTCTCAATTATACATGTTTAGCTAACAGCTCTCTAATTCTCACTTCTGATTCTACAGTTCCTAAAATGTTTACATTGGAAGTTACAAATTACTGTCTAATTAAGTTGGCTAAATTGTTTTGCATAAAGCACAAATATCTGCCCATGCTGTAAAAATAAAACGTCTCATCACCACTGGATGACTAGAAAACATAGCAGTGACATTCCAAGCCTTAGAAAAAATAACACTTAATTACTATGGTGTTAACATGCACAGTAACAACTTTATCGTATCAAGACTGTATTTATTAAAAGAGCACGCTGTTTCTGAAATATATTTTACTTGGAAACCCCACTCGCTCCAAGCTCGTTCCGAAGGCACACGTGCCCTTGGGTCTGTGGGTGGCTGTGAGGGGAGCTGCTGGGCAGGGAGGTGCGAGGGGAGCAGGGCCCCAGACCCGCTCGCTGGTCCCTCAGCGGAGGGCCGGACGGCTGCAGCGTGGGGAGAAACGTTTCCTTTGCACTTGTGGTTTACAATGGCAACAAGTGACACACCTGAAAACGCAGGTAGCATGATTATGAAAAATATGAACTGAAGCCCAATGGAATATTCAATAACAGTGGAATATGGAATTAATGAACAGGCAATCTCACACCTAAACCATACCCAACCTCACCTTCTCACAGCCTTAGTGCTGCCAATGTGCGTCCTTCATCGCTACCAAGCACTTGACACGCTCCATGCCCTTCCACCATCTATATGTACCCAAGATGCACACACCAGCCACAAGGCAAAAACCACCCGAGCACTCTAGCATGAGCACTCCAGCTTCTCATTCCCAGACAGGGAGCAGGATGGCAACAACCATCCTGCTGAGAAGCTAAAGGAACCAATTTCTCTTGCATCAAAGAGCAACATTCCAGTGAAGCTAACAACACAAATACGAGAGAAAAGAGTTTGTGAAAATAAACCGGTAACTGTTAAGCAGAACGAAACATTCTGCTAAATAAGAATATGAAGAATATAAGAATATGAAGTTATATCTGCTGTTGCTCTCATTACCACAGACACAAGATAATACAGGGTAAAAAAGAAAAAAAAATGCTTATTACAAATCTAGTGCACAAACTACTTCCTGGTGCTATGAACTCTGTGTAATAGATTATTGATAGCCTGTCCTAGACAAAAACTGCAGAACAGGAAACACGTTATGGATGGCATTTCCAAAAGCATTTGTGTGCTGCTGTAACTCTTGTTCCCATTAAAATCAATGATAGAACCTCAATAATTTCAGTAAGACATGCATTAAAGAAACACAAATATCCCATCCCATGTCCTCAGGGACTGGCACTAAAAGTTAAAAAGCCACCCAGCCTTCTTGCATATTTTCTCTACACAATAGTTGACCTTCTCCGTCCTTACATTATTCTCTTTTTTAAAAAACAGAAAAGCAACCTGAAATAGAGTTCCAAATTTCCCCAGGGCCCTCTACTACTTTTAAAATATACTGTCACATCTCAATATCTTAATTATTAACATCTTCCTTCAACTGATCGGTTTGGAGAGCTTTCCTCACCAGTACAAACCTGTTTACAAGGCTGCAATTTCCAACTTATAGATGATCCTTCACTATAATAAAAATCTACTTCCTAAACACTTTCCTATTACTCAGAAAATTAGCTGTCACACATAATTAGGTCAATTCAGCTTAATGTTCAGTTGAATGTGAACATGTTATTTACAATGAAAGCAAACATATGGAGCAGGTGACCTTGCTGCTGCCAAAGAATGCGCTTAATACAGTCAGCGTTTGGTAGAAATTGTCTTTTCCTTCAACTACTGTGAGAGATGGGTTACTGCTAATGATTTTAAACTCATTACAGGGAATAAAAAGCAATACCACAACCTCCCATACTTCATTTTCTGATGTTCCAAAAGAGCGAGAAATTAGACAGGAACTTGGGAAATGAACTTGTTCTAAATCTCCATCCCCTGCACAAAATCCCACTACACTTGCTGTTGCAGCTGGAGATTCATTAATACAGTTTCTGAGGATCCACTTCCAAAGCATCCTATGATCCACTGGTCAGACCACAGCTTCCCCATCTACCCGGTATTTTCAGCTTTCTGTGTTCAAGTGGAGGGAGAAGTGCAATTACTTCCATTACACAGGACAACCACAGCACTTCCTGCCCTGGCCTTACAAGCACCCTAATACTGTTTTTTAAGAAGTATGTAATTGCTTTACTCATCTGATTCATTTCTTTATTACTAGGATAGCACAAGTTCTTAATCAGAAATTACTTCTGCTCTGGGAAAATTCCTACCAGGAAATCTGCCAAATCCCGAGTTCAGTATAAAACCCACAACCTGGGAATCATGACAACCTCCCTGGGGATTTTTTTCACCTTTTGTTAATATTCCTCTCATTAGTACATGTCAGTGGAAATAAAACCATAGCATTTCCAGAGCAGTAAGATTCATATTAGATATCAAAAAATATTAAAAAAAAAAAAAAAAGGTTAAGCTGTAATTAGCAAGCATTAGATTTAAAGGGAACTAATCCTTTCCAAAAAGAGAATATTGCTGTAACTACTTCTCATAGGACATCAAATTTCATGGATAAATCAGAGAGTCATACAAAAATAGAATGTTGGGATTTCAAGCAGCACCATCAAGGGAAAAAAAAAAAAAAAACCTTCCACTTTTTAGTCAACCACTTGCTAATAATCTGCTTGAGTCACAAATTCCCTTAGTTGCAGCACGGCTGCCCAGAAACTCAAAACACCCATTTCCTCAGCTGAAAAACCACCGAAGATGCTCTGTGAATTCACCAGCCACAATAATTAACCGAGCGTAAAGTAAAAGACCATCTCTTACTCAGCACTACACAATTTAAGTCTGTCTACAGAAGCTCGATATTTATTAGCTACACATCCATAAGGACTACTTAGTATCTCTTCAACAGATTAACTACAAAACTGGTACTTTCCATAAACAGACTTCTAGTTAGTCTCTGACAAGATAATAAGAGCACCACTTCATAACACAAATACACTATTGGCGTTCGTCTCATTGTATTCCTTGAATCTGTATCAGAGCTGACACCATAGTGGAAGTTTAAATCCATTATCTGATTCATGAATTCTTTATTTTCTTCTTGATCACAATTGAAGCTGTCAATTCTCCCTGCTCTTGCGACAGGTTTGTGACAAATACACATGGCACATCAACAAGGCAGTATTAGAACAGTATAGTCATAAAAGAGCTGAAGTCATAAAAGGTACTGAAGGAGACTGTAACAGTGGCATTTTTGCTTTCCCTGGCTGAAGAATTCCCGTCTAAACAGGCTTTGCACCTGCTAGCTTCACTTGATACTCTTTCCTAATCTGTGAAACAGTGGTCAAATTTGCTAAATCCAATAAAAATCCTTTATCTTTCTATTTGCAACACTGTAGGTGCTAAAAATGAACTAGGAAGTGAGCCCAGGAAGTGACTCCAGGAAATGTGAGCAAAGGGGCAAGTTGATGAAGGGAGAAGGCAAGGGGGCAATTAAATCTCTTATCCCACTGGCTCACTACTGGGGAAGCAGCTGCTGCAAAGGAAGCGCCAGCATTAGCCACCATCAGAGGCTCCCTTCAGGCCCTGCAGGTTAGTTAAGTCTCCCACACAGGGTGGTAATATTAGAGTATCACCTCCCTGGGTTTCAGTGAGCACCACCACACTCTGGGAAGCCGGAGGAATAAACATCATTTATGGTAGTTATGTATCTTTGACGTCTACCAAAGTGTTTTTCATACTACCTTTCAATAGAAGATCAAGCTAAACAAAGGCCAAGATGAAAACAGAATGTGTTAACTTCAAAAATTACTTCAATCTTTTGACATATAACAAAAGGGTATTAGAAGTGTACAAAGATATTATTAAAATGCAACTAAATTTGGCAGATGGGCCATCAATAACAATAATCTAAGTAATTTGCCATCCTGTAAGACTTGATTTTCATTAAAGAAGGCCACAAAAGGTTAAAGTTTTATCACTGATGATTAGTGCCCTGTATTAAGGATACGTTGGAAGGAGCATTGCATGCAATGTCAGACGACACTGGGCTGTAACTAACTTTGTTTGCTGGTACCAATTTGTGTCTGGTTGTGAATACAAACTCAGAAGGTTAATGGAGTAATATGTTGTATTATTATGTTGATTTTTGCATTCAAGAATTGGTAGGTCAAATAAAAGTCCTCATTAAAATTTAACCTTGGGCTTTTAAATAAGAAAAGCCATAGGGAGGAAAGAACAAAATATCATAACCAAAATCAAGAACAATAAATGATGGAGGCAATTTATTTTCAAATAGCTCCTATAAACTTTTATCTCAGCTAATCTTCATGTATTACGATAGCAATGTAAATATATCATCTTAAAAACTAACATTAATTTTATAATAACCATTGTGATGGTCAAATATAGATATAAATAAAAATTTAGAATTTAACTCAATTAAATGTCAGTATCAAATCTTTCCCAAACTATGAAACAACAGACCTTTATATTAATTATGTTACATAGTGTCAGATGATGCTGCATATTCAAGATAAAAGCAAACTCCTCAATGTTTCTTTGATCCAAATCATAACATAAATGCCCACTAATTTCTGCAGGTTTTGGATCAACTGAGAGTATGCAATACCAATGAAATAAGCATAATTTTTAAACTGAAGTACTAGAAATAGTCATTTCAACATACTGTCATTTCTGCATTTTACTGCTATTATATTGCTAAAGCTACTGCAATTAAATCAGCCATCACTGTAGTAGGGAGGGCAAATTCAATCAGACATTGCTCTCAGAACTTCCTTTCATACTCCTTAATATTTTTTTGTCAATTAAAGCATAACAATATACTTTTATGCATATAACAAAGCCTTGCTTCAAAAAGTCTTTATTTGTGCTTCTGAATACTTTTCCAAACCTCACCTACAATCCTTTCTTTTTAGACCCACATTTCTAGTATTAACTTCATTTATTGTTTTCCCTCCTTTCGAGGGCATCATATTCCCAGAAGCAACTGATAAATAAAAACCAGATAAGTATCTGTTTTCTTGTCCTATGACCTACTCTTTCTCAGAAAAGCTTGCCAATTTAACACAACTTCTTAGCTCACTTTGGAAGTTTTTCCCTTTGCACCTGGCCCTGCAGAGCAAAGGAAGCCCACGCGGCCCCGCAGCAGACACAGAGCTTGTCTATGGCCCCTGCACCCTGCTCAGCGCAGCCCCCGAGCGCAGCCCTCCCCTTGCACGTGGCTCTGCTGGGGGACACCGAATGGGACATCAGCTGCACCTGCTGGGTGCCTGGAAAGGACCTGGCCGCTAGAAGCTTCCAGGAATGTCAGCCGGATTCAACAGAACAGGCAGTTTTGGAAAGACTACTTTGTACAGCACAAAGCGGGTGCTCATTCAGCTCATCCATCTTATCTTGGCTTTGTATATGCACTTCAAAAAATGCCTGCACTGCTTGCGTTGAACCCCCTGGCACTCTTAAATTAGAAACACACATAAACTAACAGCTTAGCAGAGTTACCGCATTTCAGTCTTCAAAAGTTGTCAGGTCAAAATATACAAACAGATCTCTTCCAGGTTCCCCTCATATCTGCTGCAAGACTGGAAAAAATATATATACTGCTGCTGAACTAGAATAAAGCAAACAGCCACACAAATACCTTGCTAACACTCCTGGGAAGCCAAGCAACTCTCTGTCTCATGATAAAAGAAATAAAAACAGTTTAGCAGCATTTGGTGCATTCACCAACCTAAATACTTTTACGTATACAAACTGAGTGGAAGACAACCACATGTCTGTTTGAGATTAGGACAGGAAAAATAATGTATTCTTCAATTTATATAACCTGCTTCAAACCTTTAATGAAATGCATACTGCTATAAAACCATTTTTATATTTAAATATTTAATACTAATTAAATGTAAGATGTTGTGAGTATAATTTGATCATTAGTATGTAGTTCTTGCTCCCATAGTTGAACTCAACTGGAGCTTTAAAGGAGATCTCTGAACAATTTTCTGTTGCCTTATAATGACTTTCAGTAAATGCTTATCTGCATCCACCAGATTGCTCAGCTTGAATATACTGCAAGAGAGAAATAACTGACGAATTGTCACCATAAACTAATTATTTATGGTTGGAGATGTCATAGACTCTTGCAACTTGTTGAAGCATAAAATTTGCCCTGCTTTTAACTTGTTATAGTCTAATGAGATTTCAAATAATAACAGCACATCCCAGTGCTTTCTCTGATATTGTTTTAATCGGATTTCATTTGTCTTTTTTTTCTGATAGGCTTCTGAGAAAGTGTTGCGTATCGCGAACCTTATCTCAGAATTAGCCTCTACCTGCTGATGACCCACAAAAACAGCTTAAGAGTAGAAATTCCCGAAGCAGAAAATACTCCATGGATGCCATTTGCTAAGCTTGGCTACAAGTGCAACAGACCTCAGAGATCCTTTTCTAGCAGGTGCAGTGTTTCTTTCCAAGACAGTGTTTTGTTTTTGTGTCTTACAAGACAAAATAATAGTTATCTCTATTAGATTTACATCAACCTGCCTGGGATCGAAGCAACACACATCACAGAAAAATGTCAGAGGAAAAAAAAACAACCAGAAAAAATATGGTTGTTGAAAGAGGCACAAAAATACATGTATATATGGAGCAGAAAATTGTCCTACATAAAAATCTTTCCAATTCTAACCCACTTGTGGGAAAAACCTAAGGGCACATCAGCTGCTTGCTCCGTTCCTCAAAGTTGCATGTCTGAGTGAGGGCTGCAGTGCCACAGCTGCCACGCCAGAAGGGTTTCTTCACATTCAGCTGTTATCTTTTTCAAGCATGTGGCAGCCTGACACTGCCCCGAATGGTTTCGGGGAATATACGGAAAACGTGGATGCAAGAACCAGTTAGGTCCTTCAGGTGCATAGACAATTATAACAGTGTTTCTAGACCAGTTCTTTCAGTCTTTGCTATCAATGCAAAGGCATCTATCTTTTCTTGTATAATGATGAAGAGTACTAAAAAACAAAAAGAATCAGTGGATATACTGATGTCAAATTTTGTACGTTTAAAAAAAGCTTGTTAAAAATGAGAAAGGAAAAGTAGGAGCCTTCTGATGTAATCACTGTGCCAATGATTCTGAAATGAATTTAAAAAAAAAAAAAAGAAAAAAAAAAAAAAAAGAGAGTTCCAAAACAGACCTATCTCACCTGGGCCGACTCAGCCTTCCCATGCAGTTCTGCCACCACACTCAGACAGTGCTTGGATTTCTAGCGCGTGCACGCTGGCATTCTCCAAAGAATGACTTATCTCCATTAAAAGAGAGCATGAAACAGTTTAATACAAATTGCAGCAGCAATATGAAGGCAGATAAAAGCTATTCGCCCACATAATCTTTAAATTTTGTCCCAGAGTGTCAGTGGATCAATTTTTATCCTGGCAAAGGCAGCCTATGAATATCGCTACACCCCAGCCTCCTTAGGATCACGCTCAGTTATGAGTTATACACCCCTAATTTCTAGTTAGCAAGAAGCAGCACACAAAACTGCCCAGGTTATGATTTAATGAAACTTCATTAGGGTAAGTACTGGGTATAACCACCAGGTACCATATTCCCAGCTCTTCAGTACAGCACAAAACTCACTGAGAACTTGCTTTTACTTTCAACTATTCAGCTATTCCAATTTGCAGGACTAAGTCAGTGATTGTAGAGACTCACTTAACCAAGCAAACAAACAAAATTAAAAGGCAATTCGCACACTCTGTTTGTATAAGAAGGTCAGGAGGAGAATCTAATCATCAAACTGAAATGTTTTGCTCTCCCTGTGAAATGGTAGTTCAATGGTAAAATACGTGCCTCTTGAAGGGTGAATGCTATTCCGACTTGTTAGGACACACAGTAATTTTAGTTTTAGCTGTGGGACATAAGAACCCTGAAATTAACAGTTACTTCATCCAAACAATGCAACCTTTCACGCTTTGAAACTTGTGAATTCATTCAATTTTTAATAATTTCTACGCAGGCTATTTTTAAAGGTAGTAGATGAAGCCACTGTCTCATCCAATAAACATTACCCAGTTTCCATCACACGTCATTGGTTTTAATTGCATTTGGTTTTAACCTCTTAACTTTAATTGTATTTTAATGCATTTCAGTTGAACTGGCAACATGGTGCAACTTCTCATACCGCCGGATCAGCTGGGTAATTGTATATATATCCCACCACTCTGTTATTTTAGGTCACTATCCTTTAATTTGAGCTCAAGTTCATTTTCATGTTGCAAGGACACGTTGAAAACCTCCAAGCTGCTAAATAAAAATAATGCAACCTCCATCTCAGGGCTGAGAGTTGGCCATGGAATAATCACACAGGAAAATACGTACCCTTAGAAACCATAGGAAGAGAGGCCTGAAGTCCAGGAGACACTAGAAGACATTGTAACAGAGTAGCACATCTCAGACAAAAAACACGTACACTCAAAAGAGTAAAGACACAACTCTAAGAAAGAGCCTGTCCCCCAAAAGGGGCAGCAGATTACGCAGAAACCTGAGCCAGAAAGGCGGGACCAAAGGGAAAGGCGGAAGGGGGCAGGAATCTGTGGAGCCCCCTCCTGTTGCTGAAACAACAGGGAACACCCCCCTCCTGCTGTTCAAGCAATAGAATTGATGATAAAATTCATTAGACGGGAGCAAAAATGGTAAGTTTCAGCAAATAAAAGCCTTCTTTCATTTCTCTGGGCTTATTTACCCATCAGAAATTTTTCAAACTATAAAGTTGTCCCTTTTCAACAAAATTAAGAGCTAGCTTCCTAGACGGACTATTGTTTCCAACCATGTGAAAGGCTCTCCAACTGTTTCCAAATATACAGTGTCTATTGAAGAGCAGGACTCAGCCCCACTCTGGTGCTCTGCTTTCGGAGCAGGGAGAAAAACTGGTGTCTCCCAGTTCCGGTTTCAGTTACAGACTCAGAATGACTGAAACCAATGACCATTTGCAAAAAGAACAAGACTGTAAGATATTGAAACAAAATCTCTTTCCCACAGATAAAGAAAGATATATGAATTGATTTTACTAATAATATGTTAATTCATATTTCCTTTTCAGAGTTCCTGGTAAATTGTGATTTGTGATGGCAAGGTGCACAGACAGTACGCGTCTTTGTACAGTACAAGAACACAGATTGGTCTTTAAAGCCTTTCAAAAGCTCTCTTATCTAGTATTGATTTTTCCTCTCTAAGAGCTTCTTAGTCTTTTCTGCTGGTTGTGTTTTTTTGACAGGACATCCAAAAGCTAACCTTGGGGAGAGGTACATGATCACGTTATTTGGAGACCTTCTCCAGTACTTCGGCATGTTAAGATTACAAGTATCTTTTGGAGTCAAAGGTTCCCAACCAAACCTTCATATAAAGCAATTTCTAAAACAGTATAATTGCAGGTGAAGACCCTTCTTCCTTATAAAGATAATATATATGTGTGTATATATAATAATGTGCATATATATGTTTTATGTATATATAATATGTGTATTATATATATAAAATATTCAATGGAATGAAAGACTATTCTATCAGACATTAAAAAACAGAGGAATATGACTAGTAGGATACATATAGATAAACTCCAGTGCTTCATGAAAATCAGTTTCTGCTACCTTTTATTACTTTCCCTAATAATTGGTCTGTTGCTAGCACTCAAAGCTATCTAGACTGGAATTTCTTTTTTTCTTTTCCCATGTTTCCATTTTTAATTCAAGTGCTACCACTGAGGAACCAACACGCTCGCACCGCCAGGGAAGGGCTCTGCACTAAACCGCTGGTGGATCTGCGTTCTGAACGTGCTCCTTCTGCAAGTTCAAGCTCGCAAACAAGCCTGATTTATTGAGAGTTAGAATTGGTTTACCCTTCCTTATATGAAAGATTTTAAAAAGTCATTCTGGGTTAATCACATACTCAGTAGATTCCCCAAGTGATTAATAAGGTTCCTGACTAATTTTCTGTCTCTCCTGAGCTACCATATGGAAAGCACAAAACACATTTCCATCACATAATGCAAATTTTCACAATAATAAAACATACACCTAAAAAAATAGAGATTTTACCTCTGCTTTTCTGTTTCACTCCTACAAGAAACACTCTGCCCTTCTCTCTAGTTTTCAAATTCTTTCAGAAATCTTTTTGTACTGGCCTTTATGCAAACAGTATTGTTACTTCAACATTTAGGATGAATAAAAATGTTCTATATGATTTATCAAAAAGCTACCACATTGTTTCTGCATATACATACGTCACCTATAGCTGACTTAACAGAGTTCCCATAATTTCTGGAGGCTCTTGTGCTTTTGTAAGAGCTGCTTGAGTCACTTTGCTTTTCTCACAAACAAAAACATGCTGAAGGTGACCTTGCTGTTCTTTTTTTAATTTCACAATGAAAGCAAAAAGTAATCAGAATGAGATAGCTAGTGATTCAATTCTTTAGAGAGTGATTCAAATTCATTTGTGCCTTATAAGATCCAAAGAAAAAAAGCCATTATTAATTTAGGCAATTAAGAGTACTTTGAAAGCAATATCCAGTATATTAAAGAACCTGTCCCTGGAGTGATGCCTACAGTCTATGAAAACTTAATTTTTAAACCATTTCAAATGAAGAAAGGTCATTCCTAGATGTACTCTACAGAAGCTTATAATTTTAATGTGGTGTCTTTAATGAGAAGTGAGTTTTTTGTAAATATGGAGTGAAGGGTTAAGTGAATTAGAAATGAAATTAAAGATGTGTTACTACATTTATCATGTCATTTTAAATGAAACCATACACTTTTGTTCCAAAGCAGTCTTCTTCCCAAACCTTAAACAATGACAGTCTTAAAAAAAAAGTCCAACAGTCCATAAAAGCCAAAAGCATTAACATTGAATTCGAGAGGTTCTAGGATGAGATGGTATTAATGAACACAGACTAAAGCCCATACAGCCTGTAATTGAGGGGGAGAGGGCTACTTACACAGAAATCTTCATTCTGCCATACAACTCTTGCAGACACATTGCCCAGTAACAGGAGGCAGCCCCACAAGGTAAGTAGCTGTGATCTCAATCACGTAATTAGATCCTCTTGGCTCATCTAGCAATTACCTATCTCACTTCTCTGAACTGCAGAAACAGACTATGTAAGTGAAAACTCAGAACTTACTTAATGTGATGGTACCCAGCACTGTACACGCTTCTGCCTAACTGTAGAAGGAGGTACTTAAATGACGTGCAACTCTCTAAACTACTGTATGAAGGAATAAAGCATTCAGGACAGACAGACCAAAGACAGTTCTGTTAAACTTCCTTCTCAGAAAAGTCAGAGAAAAGACAATAGAGACCCTAAGCGCTGCATTTCAGGTTTCAAATCCCTTCTGAAACAGACTTTCTAACTGTAAGCAAGGCACATCATGCCTCCCTGCCTCAACTTCTCATTTACAAAAGAAAACAAATCTTTTCCAGATTTGGAAAGAGATTTTCTAGTCCAACCACTCTACTCAAGCAGGGGCACCCTAGAGCATGGGGCACAGATGTTGGCAGAAGCTCACGCTGCTGTCAGCATGAAGTTTCAGAAATACAGCGAACTACCATAAATTGTAAAGTTGCCCATCACAACCGTAACTGGTTTTTATGTAGTGTTACTCTTCAGCAAACCCAAGGTTAAATGCACTAGTTTAAGTCTAGAAAAAGATCAGGACAATGCTGTGCCTCACATTTGCAGAAGACAAGGAGCGAAGACAGTGTGAGGGAGCACAAGGTTGCTGAGACACAGCCCTTCCCCAGCTAGAGCGGTAAGGAGCAAAAGCAGGCAGAAGAGCCAGGAGATTCACAGCTGCTAAAGCAGTGCCAAACACTTTGAGGTTCTAGAATACTTTGTTGTTGTTGTTGTTGTTATTTAACAGAAAGTTATCACTGATATTTATAGGAGGCTTTAAATCTCTCTAGAAAATACTTTTATGTTAAAAAAAAATAAAAAATCCCAGTATCAAACCCTCAGGTGCACTGAAACCAGGCAACACTGCAAATGAAAGTGTTTCTGTACCAATGTAAACTGTAAACCAGACATTGCATTTACCTGTCTTTAAAATCCTCTTCTTTCTGTAAAGATACATTTGGCTTGATTTGAAACCTGCTGAATACCCTGCAATTACCATCAAAACACAGAGACTCCTGGCACTGACAGAACGAGGGTAAGAAGTGCAGCAGTCACAGATTGCAGCACTCCTTTTATCACAGGGGCTTTGATTCCTGTGTCTGTGTTCCCAGCTGTGAAATAGCAATAGGGATATTTGTTTCCTTTGTAAGCTATTGATACAACATACAATATATTTTATATTCTCTGATTTTAATGCAAAGGAGGCAACAATACGACGAATTTTCACACATATTCATTAAAACAAGGAACTGAACTACCAAATTCATACAAATAATGCAGCTAGATAAAATCCATGGGATTTCTACTGGTAAGAAAAATAGACCAAACACCAACAGCTCAAAGCACTAACATAATGTAAGCTAAAGTTTCCTTCATAGGTGTCATTTTAAAAAAAATCATCAGTTTGGAATACAGGTCTGTTTCAATCACAAAGGATTACAGGTACCTTCAGAGAGGACAGGATTATCACATTCTGGCACAGCAGAAGACAGTGATAACTTTCAACTTGATAAAGCAAAAAGATTTCACAGGGCTAAGCCTTACATTCTTTTATAGAAAATGCATCATTTGGGGGTAAATATACATACAGATAATAATAGTTCCAGTAAATTATATTCCCTGTCATTTCTGCTACTACTAGGGGAATAATAGCCAACTGACATTGTAAAAAAGCTTCTTCAAGTTAGAAATTTCTCCCTCACATACTTCCAAGAAGATGGCAACGGCAGCTTTGAGGATGGCTTGACACTTAATGGAAACAAAATAGGTAGTAAACAACTCATTTCAATTTCCAGGAAATATAATTTAAGTAATACCAACACCTTTTTCTGGAATAATAACACAACACTAACAACAGGCACATCTAACCACAGCTCTTAGCAGAGCTCAGGGGCTCACATTTGTAAGAGGTGAACCTGCCTTCCTGAATAAGCCAAGTCCACAGAGGCAGACAAAGAAGTTGCAGAGCAGCAGGAATAACTGAAGCAGCAAGTTGTTATTACCCAAGAAAAGGCACTTTTTTGCTTAGTGATCACTTGGTTTTAGATTCCAGCTGTGTTCCAACAAATGTGCTTTTCTACAGTCTTTGTAAATAAACCGAACTGCATTAGAAATAATCAACTTTATCTTTCCTGCTCTAATAGAAACAACCCCTAGGATACCAAACCTGAACCAAAAGGAAGGGTCAGAATGCTGTTAGTTGCACAGCTAAGTTCGTGACAAGGAAAAATAAGGTGGATAATAAAACAGAAAGGCAGGTCTGCAGAGAAGAATGCAATTAAAAAGAGGTTGAAAGGGCAAAACAGAAAGCTAAGAAAATGTAGCATAAGATAGTGGAAAAAGCACAGATTTGCAAATCAAGTAAGCCATAATAGAAATAAAATAGAAAGAAACTACATGAACTTAAGAACAAGGTCTTGTTCAGCAATCAAAGTTGTCCTTAATGTCCTTAAAAAAAAACCCTGCAAGTAACACATAACTCAATGTAAAGTGCTGAAAAGAATCCAAATGGTGCTCTATTGAATATAAATCCTTTGTCATTCATATAGCCTCGTTTATGTTTCCCAGCACAGCAAACAGGAGGAGCCAAGCAGTGTTTTACTTCACACAGCAGAACTTGAAGGCAAATGCAAGGCAGGGCAGGCAGCTGCGCTGGCTGCAAAGAGCTCTCCAGGGGCTGCTCCCTGCTCCTCGGCCCAGGCACGCTCCGCACTCAGCACGTCCCTGCCCAAGGTGCACACAGAGCCCCAAAGAGGTCCAGGGCAGAAGCAGCTCCAGGGATCATCTTAGAGAAAGATTTGGGAGTACTGGCCTCCTCCAATCCTTCTCCCTAGCAATAATGCCTTGAATGCATCTGTCTCAAGCAACCACACCAGAGACTGTGGTAGAGCTCAACATGAGTGCACTGCAGAGGGTGGCACCAACTCCTTTTACCCGGGAGACCCCAGAGAACGAGCTCTTTGCCGATGACCTACGAGTGGGAGGAAAATACCTCTGCCTTCCTGAAGAATGCGGTGACATTATTTCACCTCTTCCTTTTTCTGTGAGGAACGTATCTGAGATTTACCTCAGGACTTCACTAAGGGGGAAACATGCCAGTCACGTGCCAGCCTGAATAACAGCTAGAAATCACAGTTCATGCAACTTGAAGATTTTCCTTTTCTTTTGTGGCATGGCTTGCAAGACTGCACCAGAAGTGCCTAACAACACATCCTTGGTTTAGGAGTAAGGCATTTTGTTAGCTTTTGCCAGGAGTGATTTATTCTGTAACTTGAGCAATGAAGGTCAAATCAACTATCATTTGTTTCATTTAGGCATTGCTAATTACTTCAGTTCATAGGCCACTGACTACAAAGTGTATCATGTCTGTGTGTTCTTCTTTATCATTGTGATAAGTCATTTCATAATCTGTGTTTCATTTGAAACTAAATAAACACCTTCTGTCTCTATCCTGGCTCTACTTCAGCTTGTTAAGTACTACAACATATGTCATCTGTTTCCCTAAACAATCAACATAAGCGCAGTACTATGGGATTAGTAATTTAAGAAAATGAAAACCAAGTGGCATTTGGCACACATAAGCAGTCACATTTGATCTGCTTTAAGCGGACACTTTAGTACACTCTCTTCCACTCAATAAACATGCCTATAAATAACATTAACCTTGTTCCTGTAAGCATCATCTTTTCAAATACTGCAGTACATGAGGCATTAAAAAAAAAAAAGCCTCAAAGCTGTCCTACACAGTTACGTGGTTAGAAGAAAACTCCTCTTCGAAACATCTGATGGAATTATTCTTTAATAAAGGTATGCCAGGCCCATATGCTGCTTACCAAACAGAAAAATGAGTTAGTGTACTTAGAGGAAAGGTAATTATTGTAAGAGTGGATCTAACCTTCCTTCTTCCCCCTGAAGTGGACAAGGTCACGTACATTACCACTAAACAATAGGCTGCAAATTAATTTATTATCAAGAATATAACTAAATGTTTTTATAAAATAATCTTGACTTCACAGACACTGACAGAAATCTGGAGTGAAGTCCAGAAGCTACTCTACTTAATGCAAGAGCAAAAATACCTCCTTTTCTGCAGGGAAGATAAAGGATTAAATCAAGCTCAGGGGCTTAAACTTTCACTTCGAATGCGCGCACATGGAAACACAGTGTCTCACACAACTCAGTAACATTCCGTTGTAAATATGTTTTATCTACTTTTTCAGGACAAAATACTCGCCAACCAATTTAATTTCACTGAAACCAATGGTCTTACCTCCGAACAATACTGTATCACAAATGGAATTGGATTCAAGCTGGATGCAGTTGTTTGCCTTTATTTTTTTCCTTCCTCTCCTGTAAAACGCATTCAAATGCATTCAGAATTTAAACACATTTTCTGCCAACTCCCTGTGAGCAGGCAGGGATGTCAGTGGAGCTCCCGACCACCACATCCTCATTGAGGTGACCTCCAGCTGAGAGGTAGCACCACCACCTTAAAGTTAGGCTAACAAGTATTTGTGGGGCAGTAGTATGACCTTGATCACAGACTGGCCTCACCTTGAAAAAAAGTTTCATGAAAAAGTTACTTTGAACACAGTCTTTTCCTTGTGGCTCATAACACAACTTAAATGATAAGGTAGCCACGTGGTTCCTTTAACTGAGAGACCCACATAATA
The DNA here is from genome assembly GCF_003342845.1 of Nothoprocta perdicaria. Taxonomy (NCBI): domain Eukaryota; kingdom Metazoa; phylum Chordata; class Aves; order Tinamiformes; family Tinamidae; genus Nothoprocta; species Nothoprocta perdicaria. The sequence goes on from NW_020455533.1 coordinate 2,022,242, forward strand.
CTGCCCCAAGTGTTCACTTAACTCAGAATAAAATACTTGCTGGGAGACATGCTGAAAGGGAAGGAAGCGCCTGGGGGTGCTGCTTGGAGGGCTCACCTCGGTGGCGGGGAGAGAACTGCGAGTTCTGCTGCCTGCTCCCATTAAGAGAAACGTACTAAAGAGGTAAAAGCATTAAGAAATTCAGAAGGAAGAAAATTAAACAGGAAACATACAATACTCAAAACAGTTAAAAGAGAACTTGCAGGCAACAGGACACGGTTTACATCAGCTCTGCTTTGATTTGAGAGTTGAAATGGAGCTTGAACTTGGGTTACCATAAGCATTTTGAGTGTCACAACAATCAAGCTAGAAAGTAGCACTATTTTCCACCTCATTTCAAGACCAGTATCGAAATCTTGAAAATCTCGGCCAAAACTTACAGCATACCCAAAAACAAAAAGACAGTTCAGCTTGCATGAAGCATTCATTTTTGCATCAAAGAGTAATAACTTGGGTTTACTGTTTTATAAAGGTCCCATGCATAATGACCTGCAAAAGGAAATAAAAATGAAGAAAAACTATCTAAAAGTTAAGATTATACTGCATTTTGAGTCATTTATTTTTTGCCTCATTTACCAAGCCAAAAAACAGATCGTTTGCATAGCTCCACTTAGAACCCATCAGGATAAATGGCCCTGAACAAACACAAGTCAATAATAATTAATACAGATACTTACTGATTAAACATTTCTAAGGGCTTTTTTTCCCCTATGTGTAACGAAAAAAAATCAACTATGCTTTGAATGATCCATATTAATTATGTTTATCCTGCAAATTCTTGTAATCTTCCTAATTGGAAGGGAAACCCATTAAGAGGTTTGTGGTTTTGATTTTCTTTTTTTTTTTTTTTTTTTTTTTTTAACTCAATTACATGGATTGTTGAGAAAGCCTCAGTGATGTAGCTAGTGTTTTCACTTGCCTAGAACAGCCAGACAGCAGAAACTAAAGAATAAAGTTTTCCAAAAGCATTTTTTAAAGCCAGTGACTTAAAAAGCTAGGACAAGTAGACAGCAAGTCTCAAATCATTTATAATCAAAAAATATATTAAGAAATATTAAGTGGATAATTCAACAACTATGAAGAGTGGAGCTAGAAGATACTGTTGCTCACACTGAGTAAAGAAGGAAGGAAAGGAAAAAAGGAAAAAAATAGGAAACACTTTACAAATATTTCACAAAAGCAAATACACTATACTAACAGAGAGCCATTCTTACCAATAACTATAAAATAAAAAACATTTGGGGGCTCCCTATAACTATATCAATTTTTTTCTCAGAGTAATGATTTCGCTTTCTCAGTAAATATGTTACGGCTTTTTGTGTACATAATTTACGCATTTAAAAACTCAGAGTGTTTTCAGAATCTTTTCACATATCTACGTAATAGGTTTATGGCACTGTCCTTCTGAAAACTATATTGTATACATACTAAGTATGTAAATACTAAATAAATATATAAATACTATATTGTAAAGGTAAGTAAAATTCTAGAGGCGGGTTGTATCGTTTCTTTTTCAATCATTCTGATGATATGTGAGCTACAAAAACATTTGTAAATGAAACTACAGGCCTGCTTATAAAAGCTGTTACAGAGTATCTGAAAGTATAAATTCCAATGCAACCAGCTACAAAAAGATCACAATATTTAATTAGCTATTTGCCATTTGTGATATGTTGCTGCAAACCCCACTTAAACAAATTTTAGAGTATTTTAAATGTAAGACTTGAACTTCTGACTTTCAGTGTAAACTCTCTTACAAAAACTGCACATAATACACGTCCCTGAAGGAAATTACTTGCAGTCTTTGTAACCCCATTATGTGCAATATCATTTCATCACCCTAATATCCCTCGCAGCTGCAGCAGTCTGGCAAGCCCAAGAAACAATAAAAACTCATCTACATATGAACTTCTGGCCTTGCTCATCAGTGAAATTTGTGCAGACAAATTACAGTGTCAAAATAAAGATCATTAAATGTTTATATCAGATTGTTGTGTTACCCTTAACTCCCTGAATCTTTATCCCTTTTTCTACATTTACTTTTCACTCCTTAAGGCTCAAAAATGTTCAAGGGCAGATGGAGACCAATTAAAATAAACAAAGACTTCTTTGCTTATTGGCATTAGTGATGGCTTTATGTCTCATTTAATTCATGCCTACTAAAAATACAGCTCTCTTACCGTGTCACACTAGACTGCTACATATGTCCACATACATTCAATCTAGTGCCAGTTTTCATGCTGAGAACAATAATTAAACAAACCAAAATGGGGATTAAGCATATTTTCTACTATTTGTCTGCCCGTTACATTTGCATTCTTTTTCCTTAACAATAAAGAAACCTTTAGTCCACTTATCCAGTGTCATGTAAAAGTCATTGACATTTAGAAATGTTAAAACAACTGCAAGCTTCATCTACAGTTACACTGGATGTTTTCAATGAATAGTCATTTAAAGAACTGAAGAACATTGAAATTGTTATATTCTCATATCCATCATACATCTATAAACCAACTATTAAAAGACAGATAATAAAGGATGCTTTGCCTCATTAAAAATAAGAACAGTACATTAGAAGTGTTTAATTACCTCCCAGGTAATTAAAATGCCAGGTTTGTGCTTTTTTACTTTAAATCTGTTATCCAGTTTTAACTATTGGGTATAAACTACATATTTCATTTTTAATGTTAAGAAGTTTTAAATTGTGTACCAACATCATATTGTACATTTTTAACAGTACAGTAGGTGTTACTTGTTTGCAGGGGCAACCACAGCAAGATTAACATTTTATCCACCAACACTTCAAAATTTTTCATTAAAATAGTATCCTGTTATTTTATAAGGCAACAGCAATACAATTTGGAGAGAAGTGGGTGTACCCAAGGGAGAGCGTTCCCTACCCGCCCTCGTTAGAAAAAGGCAGGTTTGCTTCCAGCACCGCTGGATGTAACAGTGACCCCCTCCCACACAACTGCTCCAATCAGGACCCAAGTCAAAGGCACTGCTTGTGAAACGTCACAGCAGAGCACATTTTTCTCACAGGTGTCACAGGTAGCACGTGTCAAACCTTGCAGTGCCTTCCCACTCACCCGCTAGTGGGTGGGCACCCAACATACTGACACACTGATTGCACATTCCTATTTGCAGCATATATTGTAATTTACAAACAGCAAAGTGCATTTGTCTTGTTCCTACATTTGTTCTTACATTGTTTTATGGGGAAGTATTTAATTTAATATTGTTCTTCCTACCTGGATCTTCATCAATGGCAGAGCAAGTTATTTCATATCTTCTAGGCTACATTTGAACAGCAACAGCTTTTAAAGTGAAAACTGGCAAGAAACTGAAAATCATTTGAAATTTGTATAGACCAAAGACACTATAGATGAACAAAAATAACAAGAGGTATTGCTGAAGTGCCTAAAGCTGTCTCTCAACTTCCAAACAGCAGCTACAGAACTGAATTTTAATTCCTGCTGCTAGCTCAGTGAGGCAGCTGCTTTATACAGAACCTGCCAGTCTCCTAAATTAACTAGAGGCAGTTCAGTGATCCATAACCAGGGTGCTCTCTACAATCATTGACATTGATTTCCATTTAATTCACACTGGGCCAAGCACCGGCTGTGCCTACAAACCACTATTCTTTCATCACCTGTGTGTTACATGAGGGCAGAACTCACACAAGGAGTTGTCCTCAGAAGTCTGTGTCATTCATGTCACAGTTTTCAACACGCTAACTAGGCATCTATGAACAAGTAACACTCAGAGGGGGTTTTCTGGGGTGTGTGCGTTTTGGGGTTTCTTTTCACGATGGATCATTACCGAATTTTAAAATGAGGTAAAATTATCTTAGACACGATGCATCTCTCTCTGGAAATCTACATCACACGCACAAGATGAGGATGTAGAATCAACCTCTCTATGACTGAAGCTGAATTAAAATTTGTGATTAAGTATGAAAGATGGTATAAATCTAACCTGGCTACTTTTCCCATTTGTATCACTTCATCTTAAATTCACAAAACACTACGTATTTTCTCGAGTATTGATTTTAAATGAACAGTGAATTCTCTCTGAATTGAATATCAATCTTGGATATTTGAGCACAGATATTTCAAGGCTTTTATCTTTCAACAGGTAGATTATTTTCGTAAAGCATTTATTTCAAAAATATTCATAATAGTCGAATAATTTTTCAGCCACTGCTAGTTTACAAATTTCGTACACAGAATGAGGTCAATAAGGGCAAAATTTTGATCTAGGATTTAAGTACTAAACTTCCTCTAATCCAGAATAATCTTACTCCAGTCAGTTTGTAATAAAACTTGTGTCAAAGTAAAGGTCACCTCATGTTAAAGTACTCAAAATCTGTTGTCATTATTTCTGACAAGGCTTGTATCACATTTATTTCAAACTGCTAACCAGCATGTTTCCTATAATCTCCTAACCCACACCAGTGACCCCCTAAGTGACTTGATTCTCAAGATATATATATGTTAACCTGATTATTCGATAACCTATCTGATTTGGTAAGAGAGGTGCATTCCAGTAACATTTATCACATTGCAGCTGAGCAAGTTGGAACACTACAGATTAAAAGACTGTGAATACTCTTTAGAATTTTAACATATTAAATATATTAACATATTAAACATACTTTAACATATTAAATCGCTCCAAGTAGGGACTATTCTCATGAGATTATTGGGTACTTTTCAAGAACACTTCAATACTATATCACTATAAAGGCTGGCAGTCTCACAATTAAGACTAAAATGAACTATTTTGATAGTGAAATCTTGAAGCACTACATCTGCCAACCTTTAGAGTTTGTTATTTAGCCAACCTTTCAGGCAGAAGAATGGTATATTTGTGCACTGCCCCGTGCATGGATGGGATGCTTACAAGGCTGCCTCTGTGTGGGAGCGTGTCCACTTTAGGACAATTTCAACAATTTTTCTATCTGAGCTGCATATTAGAATTCGCAGCACATCTACAGTTTGTTATAGGCAGTACTCTTGATACCATTTATTTGAAAGCTGCTTGCTACAAATCCTCTGCAATCAAGTTGTGCTTGTTATTAATACCTTTAATCTGACCTCAGACAGGAGATGTAGTGCAGTGTGACTCTGCCAAACAGACTGAACAGCAATCAGCAGCCATATCTGATGGATTATTCCTTTGTACCCTATTTACGATGAGCAAGTAACACAAAAACATGTGTATGCCCATGCATATGTTTCCATGCATGCAGGTGCTGGAGCCGAGTCCATTTGTATTCCTACTATTAAGTTCTTGGCATGGGGGTCAGCTGAAAAGTAATGACATTTTGGGGAACACAGATAAACTCTTCCTTTAATGAAACGTTCACAACTTTTGCTTTTATCAGCTGAACATAACAAGTACTACATTTTGTGTATCCCATGCAGTAAATAATAACTCCATGCACCGCAGCATACATCTTTTTTTTTTCTATGTTTAACTGCAAATTCATAGCTTTCTTGGATCTTAGAAAAAAAATGTAGAACAATATTCTCTGCTTTCCTGCAGTGCAATATCACTCATCACTCCAATATTACTTACTCTTTTAATATAAATTGCCAACACAGCCATAAATCTGCAACCTGTGTGAGTAAAAGCCAGTCACTGTATTGCTTATTTAGGTTACTTTTTCCTCCAAAGATTTACTTTTAACAGCTGTTCTTTCCTATTGTTTATGTAGGGCCAAAGCAAACTCTTCTACTACATATATGCTGTGGACTTAGACCCTTGGGCCCAGAGTATCTATAAAATTCCCTTCCAGCACAAAGAGCACATCAATACGGTTGTGCTAGTCAGAAATACTCATGAGCTCTGGCAAAATCCAGGAACCACAAGAACAAAAATAGTAAGTTTTGCTGGTAGAAATTAAATGATATTTCATAGCACAGACTTTTCAAACAGAATGTCTGTGTCAGTGTGACTACAATCTAGTCTTCAAGTACAACTTTTCCCTGAAGCAGTTTTCCAAACTTTCAAGTCTTCTGAACATAAGAATCATTGTCAAGCAAAACTAGGCACTCGGGTGCAAAAAGGAATAATCACCATATCTGTGGAGGGATAAAGAAGGACCAAAACGTCATCCTTTCTAAACCAAAGAGGGTACCATCTGGTTAGCCACTGTATATTAAGTAGTAAGAAAGAAACTGGCTCTTGGAAGACTGTGAATAGAGAACAGAGACAAGGCAAAAGAGAGACAAAGAAATACACCATGTCCAGCACACAAACATATATTCATAGGTTACTTACTATTCCATAATAAAGCAGAGTTCAAACTATTCAAACTACCTCACTCTGAAAGACAGCAACTTTGCCAACTTTGTTAAATTATTTTTATAACTGAGATAAATAACTTTTTTAGAATAAATGCCACACCAGAGTGTGAGAAAAAAAATAAAGAAAAAAGTATTTCACATATGCAATTGCTCATTACCAACCCTAAAGACACCTCGATTAACAGAGCAGTCATTGGTAATGGAGCCAAGCAGCCTCAACCAGCCATATACAGCAATTCTGTGACTTACAGCTGTATATTTTTTAATTGGCCTCTCCAGCACTATCCAATAAATCAACACACAAGTCATTAAATGGTTCATTATCCCACTAATATGATTCATTCCCTCTGCCAGGAAACACAAGAGATGATGGGCATCTTCGACTTGTAACCATGACTGTCCATCAATATAACGGATTAACTGTAAGAGAGAGATCAGCTTGGTGTAGAGGTCAACGGGAGGCTTCACATGGAATAATTTTTCTTCCATAGGCTTGACCCCCTGATCACGAAATAAAAAAAAGTATAGATAGAGAATAGAGTTATCTTGCTGTGCTGACAGCTTTTAAAAAATAAAACAATCATTAAATAAATGTGACATTGCAGAACAAGAAACACAGCTCTAAGGCACATAGCTAGCTATTTTCACACATGTGATCAATATAATTGAGATTCATTCCCTCCTAGGAAAGCAGAAATTACAGGTAGTTTTAAAAGGCAAATAATTATGGTAGTATCTGACTCTGGAAGTGTTTGAAAATGGCCATCCACAGATGCTTGTGTGCAACGCATTGCTACCATACAGTCTGTCATAGCTGGCTTTCTGTTCTCAAAAAAAGGCCCCAAACTCCCAATTATCACGGCATACGACTCATCAAGGATGAGCAGCTCTGTATAGCAGGAGTGTATGGCACTTCCGGCTGCCACCAAAATGCCTGTGCTAACAGGGGAGGGGCAGAATTCCCTTCTCCTCAAGATAACAACAGAACTGCTTTAATAAAGTTCACACATACAAAGGCTGAGCCCTCCATCACAGCAAGTCAACCTGGCAGAGTTCACGAAGTCTGACCATTCTTATGCTTGACAGCAAATAAACGTCTAAGTGCTGGGCTGGAATAGGGGTGTGCAGCACAAGTTACAGGATCAAGCCTTGAATTTTTTAAATCAAAGCTAGTAAGGTGCTTTGCAGGCATTTCCATGTTTTGGTTCTTCAAGATGGCATATAAGGATTTTGGGGGTGTTTCTTGACATACACTGTACTATTTTATTCCTTTTTAAGCTACACTTTGCATTTCATATTTTTGTAAAAAGCATTTCCTGTGAGGTTTTAATTTTAAATGCCAATGCATTCTGAACAGTTCTGCACATAAAGGCTTTGATTTCAACTTTACCCATCTCACTAAGTATTCCCTTGGAATTAACTGGAAGTGACAGCATCAGAGTCATAGATAACATATTTGGAAAGAGATTACATAACTGGTATTTTAATTAACAGATGTCCAAACAGAGGTCTGTCTTTGGAGATTCAGTTAAAGAAATGCAGCCTTACACAGGCATACCTTTGCAAACCTACCTTCCTGCATTTGGGAAAAAAGTATCAATAAAAGCAATGACATATTCCTCCAGAGCAAAGATAATAACCTTCTATAAAACTAAAATGCATGAATTGAAATAAATAATCACAGCATTAACAATTTTGAAGAATTCCTAATAGGTCATTTTTTTCAATTTGACAGCACTGAAGTTTTTTTTCCAGCATGAACCTGATGATGGAGAACTGTCAGAGGTTCTGGGATTCCAGTCCCAAAAGCTAATCAGGTTTCAGAAGCTTATTAGAAGTACTGGAATTTTTTCCCACTGCAAAGAAATGTGTTCGGAATGAGCCAAGTTCAACATCCCCTGCCTTTTTTAGAATCTAAAATAAGTTCTTCATTTTTCACAAACATGTATTTTCTTTGCCAAAAGGCAAGGAAATTTCCTTTGCCATTGTTTTCTACTAAACAAGATGAGGAAACAAGTACACTTTTTGTGAAAGCAATGTAGGATGTGAGAAGAATAACATTTATGAAGTTTCACATTTGATAGTTAATATTTAGCTATGCTGAGCATCCAGCTTAACAATGAAATATACTACTTCAGTAGGCCTTTCTCCAATACAACTGTCTTTTCTGATGACAGAGGTATACACACCTGCATGTTAAACAATACTGGTAAGTACCAAATGCACTATGAGTGATTTCACAGAAATCTGTTCAAAAAGTTGAGGCCAAGTGTGTTCTGACACTGAATTCCAAGGATCTCAGCACCTTTAATCCAATATAAAATAATAAAATACATAAAAAATTAGTCAACTGCACAGACACACACAAAACAAAGAATAAAAATATACTGCAGTTGTTTTCAAGAGTTTTGACTTGAAATACTACTGTTTTTCCAAATAGCAAGTACACTGGAAACATCTCATAACCTCACAAAATAGATGCAATTTCCAAGCATATAAAAAGCATGTGTTACTATGGCAACATTCTCACATTTGTAGACTCGTGCTTATTTAAAGCTGTGAATCTTAATGCTGCACGTGCACACTTCACACAAACCCACAGCCCTGGAGGAGCACCACTCCCTCTGAAGCCAACAGAAATTCTCTGCTAAAATCAGGATTTTTTCTTGGGAGAAATGCTACCTGTCGATTCCTGCCAGCGATGTATTTAGCATGTATGTGTCCAGAACAGGGGATAGGAGCTAAACCAAACTCTACTCCATTTCTAAGTGCTGCTATGCTGAAACAGAAAGCATAATCAACCTGCGTACACTCACATGCAATACGTGTGCATCTGAGCGTAAGTTCTTCTGGTGTAGCTGGACACACAATTATTTGAAGGTTACTATCTCACATATGAGTGAGCATGGTTATCTTTAGAGCAAACTGCTTAAAGCCAGTTATGTTTGTTTATTTTGTGTTTTGTCCTTGTTTGTAAGCTGTGAAAAGAGGAAGCTTTATACTAGAGCGCCTTCTAGTGGTTACGGAGCCACAAGCCTCAGATTGAAAAAGAAAATGCAACTTTTACTAAAAAAAAAAATCCAAAAAATGAAAACAACAACAAAAAAGTATATATGGCCTACTGTAAGTATTTGCTGCCTGCCTGAACAGCAATTTTCCCCCTCCTGGTAAGGGTCTCCTTGTCTGCCGCGTGACAGTGACCCTGGCAGCCCACGGAGCAGAACTGCGGCACCAGCCGCGTATCCATTGCTTGCTTGCTCCAACTGTGCTCATCAATTAGCTCCTCTTACCCATTCTTACACATAACAGGGAGTTCTCCAACTACATCGTTTTGTAGAACAGTAAATCAAAGGTTATGCAGGCCCCCTCACCAAACAGCCTTTCGTGGTAGGGCTCTGCTTCAACCAAAGCAAGACACACGCACAGCAACAGCAAAATCATCTCACCTAAACACCCCCTCCTTCCTTCCTGAAGGACTACCCATGATTTTGAAGCTACATTTTGTGGAAAAGACTCTCGTGTTATGATATCCAGCTAATTAGTTAACTCCCCAGGTGTTTAGCCTTTCCTGAGGGGCAAGGGAAAGAGTTTTCCTGAAATCTCCACACGAAGGTGTCAAAAATGTTTAACAGTTACAGAAAACCCAGTGAGTCCTGATCAGACTGCGCTGCTGAAAAGTTTATAAAAAAAATACTCCAAGCCAAATGCAAATTCATTTCTACACAAGACACATTAGCACGGCATCCTCTGCAGAACCACTACAGGGACTAGGACCCAAGTCAGCGCACACACACAAATCACGGGTAATTATCTAAATCCAACATAAATACCACTATTACCGCGCTTCCCAATGAAGGCTTCTCAATTATGCCTTTTTCATAGCACAGAATGTTTTTCTCTTGGATAACGTCGTGATTAACTTATATTTACTGAAAATAGATGACAAGAGAAGAAGAAGGAAAAAAAGCCTAATTATATACGTAGGGAATTATATACGTGGGCACAAGTTCGTAACTGTGAACACCAACCAAAGCGCCAGTCCCGCCGAGGTGCTCTTCCCCACGGCGCCTCCATCCCTCGGCGGCTCCTTGCCCCGGAGCCCCGTCCCCGCCGAGGAGGCCTCGGTGGCGGCGGAGCCCGTGGCGGCGGCGGAGCCCGGCGCTGGGCGCGCGGCAGGAGGAGGAGCCACTGTGGGCGCCGCCTCGCCCCGCGCTGGAACCTTCTGGAAGCTCCGCGCGGCTCCCGCGGCGGTTACTGCGCAGCCGCCGCCCTCCCGCCTCAGGCGGCTTCGCGGGGTGGGAGGCGGGAGCGGCGACAGGGGCAGGGCGCGGGCTCATCACACACAGCGGCTGAGGCCGGGGTCGCGAGGGCTCCGCTCAGCCTGTTCTGTATCTTGATGTCGATTTTCCCTTGGAAAAAGAGAATCTTAAGTCCAGCTCCCTCCCACTTCCCCCCGTGCTCAGAAGCCTGGGCCATGGTGACTCTGCAATGGACAGTCTCAGTTGGGCTGAGAAAGAACTCAAGCTACACTGGAAAACCAATATTGCAAGGTGTGCAAGTAATGGCAGTAGCTGCAATAAAGCTACAAAAGCCATGGGGAGGTTGGTATGTGGTGGTTTTGCTACCACCGCTGCAGCACCTGGCCAAGAATATGCCGTGGGCGCTGTTAAGTGTTCTAGTATGTTCCTCTATCGTGCTCAGCTGGATATCAGAGTTTGCACCCAAGACTCCTCCAAATCTGCATCTCATCTGCAGAAAAACAAAACTCTGATTTTGGGGGAAAAAGCAGTCTGGTTTTTAGGTGTTAGCTTGTCTTTTTTCTTTTGTGTATGTGCAGCACAGAGTGTGATGGAGGCCTGCACACAGTATGGTGCTCTAAGCTTTACTAAATTGATTGCAATTAAAATAGATGATTCCTTGACTGATCCTCTTTTCCTGATTAAGTAGAGCTAACACAGATTAACCATCCATAGAAAGAGACTTTAAGTACCCAGTGCAAGAGAAATCTCACACTAAATACTAGCAGAGACATCACTATGAATCACCATCATCTTTTCATGTGTTGTGCTCTAAGACAGTAGGAGGTAAATTTGCAACTAAAAATATACTGTCGCACAAGAAGTTTTTAAGTTTTAACATCATCGCTTGTCTTCGGATGTGCTGGTTCTTTGAATGGAAGACAATCCTCAGGTGACCTTCTGCCTAAGAACAGTTGAATAGACCCTGCTGGTGCCAAAGCTTGGGTTTGGATTCTGTGTGCACATACTGCAAGTCATTTCAAACTAAATTACAACTTCTAAACAAATCAGTTAAATTACCCAAAGATGATAATAATAGAACCTGCATTTTAATTATGGGGATTTCATTATATTTAAACATGACTGCAGTACCCTTGATAGCAGGACACAAGTGGAAAAGTATTTTGTGAACCTGGTTCAGCAGTAGTTTCGTGAGGGGATGCACGTCCTCTTGGTGATACCTCACACTGTGATTCACTAAATAAACCTGGCAAAGTATCACTGATTTCACATAAATCCTAGTAACTTCCCATGCCGTTCTTGTAGCACAGTCTCTTACCTGAAAGACTTCTGCAGCCTGCAGCTCTGTAGTTTTTCGCCTTTTGTCAGAGTAATATTTAGAGAGACAATATTTCCACACTAAAGTTTATATACATACGACAAGTTAGGTTACTTCTCAGAGTTTCATAACGAAAAGATAGATACCTACTCGAGGTGCAGTAAGAAATAAGTGAAATCTCATGCTTTTAGAAGCCCAGGAGAACCATGCCAGTTCTTTTGTCTTTTGATCTTGTTTTGCTTTAACAGCCATTTTTATTTTTGAATATGATCATGATAAAGCTTTTCTAAAGAAAGAAAGCTCAAATAAGGTACTACATGGCGTGAAACAGAACTATTTGTAACTCTCAAAGAAATAAATAACCTGAAATATGTATGTTCTAGGGCATTACTACATTAATATTTGCACTAGGTGATTTTTGAGGGGCAAAACATTTCCTGCTTGTAAGGTGAATTACTATGCACAGAGCAGTTGCATGGTAGCAAATGGCACCTCAGCCTGCCATATGGAACAGAACAGAAAGGGCTGGAGGGCAGTGCAGTTCACACTGCTATTTATGTAGTCCTCAAAGTGGACAGTGAGTAGGCGCCCTTTCTGTAGCTATTATCAGTGCCACTGTGACCCCAGGAAGGTCAGCCTTTTACCCTTGATTTCCCACAGAAACCTTTTTGTTGGTCAAGTACTTTTTTTTTTTTTTTTTTTAAATTAGCCACCACTTGCTGGCAGGCATATAGCAAATGACAAAGCCAAAAGCCAAGCAAAAGCGGGTTTGTCCAAATTCCATGAGCTGTTTACATTAGTGGGCTTATGAAGTGATTTTGCATCTCATTTCTTGTTGACATTTGCCAAATTCGATCTAGACTTAGGTATGATACAAAACAAGAAGGGATGTACAATACATTAAGCACATACATTGATGAACAAGCCACAAGCACGAGCTTTCAAGGGCACCAAAGTAGAATAAGGGGAAGACAATTAAAAGCAGATCCACAAAAGAAAGGCTAGAGCAACCATTTGTAGTCCCACTGCTCTGCTCTCCTGTTTATTTCTCCAGTATCTCTCCCTGGCATAGTGGGACGAGGAAGCCCCTGGGTGAGGACTAGCAGAGAGCTCTAACGCTTCCTGCACCTGTATCCTTTCCAGGTACCATTCATGTGGTACAATATGACCAGCACAACAGGCAGTGAAAGGACAGGAGGGGTGTAAGGAGCACCACGGTATCTTGTACATCATCTCAGGCACTCCAGGCCTAAGACTAAAGGGAAGGGCCTGGGACAGGACCGAAGCTGGAAGCCTCTGCAAAGGCTTCTGGCACTAAGACAGTCAAACAGGGCCCAATGCAAAGCCCCTATCACTATTGTAGTGACAAACTGGAGCTGAAGATGGTAGAGTAATAATTCACCCAATGCCACAAAGTTGATACTTTCCTTCGTATTATCAAATAATTTCTTCAGATAGTTTATACTTCAGGGATGGGCTCACCAGGAAGAAGTTAAAGTGCAGCACATGGGTCCTGTGCCTTTACATACCTGGGGTTTCTCTCTGCATTACAAAGCCAGGTGTAAATTCTCCGTGTCAGTCCGCTAAACCACCAGCACGCAGGGCTTGTAGACATCCAGCAACTCATCCCTCCCACAGTGGAGCTGAATAAAACTTCCAGCATGGTTTGTTTGAAAGTGTCACCTGAAAATACTTGGAGGGTGTCACCTTTCTCACCTCTCCTGCAAAGGCAGCCGGTGACTGGCAGCTCCAACACATGCAAACCCGTGGGGTTAAGCAGGCCCCGTCAAGCTAGGCACAGTGATAAAGCCGATACCAGCCTGCACAGCAGCCAGCCTCATTAAGGAGCCTGTGATTAACTAAAATGAAAAGAAATACATCGAGCAATAGAAACCAAAGTTTTGCTTAACCTGAGGCATTTCTAATGATGCTTCTTGTAATAGAAGAAGGAAATTCCCCTCAATTCTAATGTTTTGACACCTAACATAATTGAATTAGGTTTGAAATGCAAATTACAACAAATTCCTTTTTTTAAGCTAACATAACTAACTACATTTAAGTTGCAAAGCAATCTAAGGCACTGCATAGCTATCTAACAAGATGAAGAATAACAACAAATGAAAACTGTAAAGAATATTATTGCGTATTATTTATCCCTATTGACATTTCAATAGGGATGGGAAACACAGGTTTGCTAGTGGAAGTTGAACAATCGCCCTCACTAAAATTCAGGAGGAGATTTCTGGTATGAGAACAGTACTGCAGGACTCTGGTTTGTAAAGGTGTCACTAAGAATTAGCAGCTATGAAAACACATTGTCATTGAACAAAACTGCCATGAAATGAGAAACCAGAGCAGGGGTTTAGACGATCAAGATAATCCCTTTGTGACATTGGACACAGAACAGATTCTACATCTGTGCTACCAGAAACCATCAAGAGAACAAGATGATCTTCCCTGAATTTTTGTCTTGTTAAATATCAGAGTTTCTTGTTAAGAGAACAAAACACAGTGCATCAGTGTCTGTGTTTCCCTTGACTTTTCAACGTTTCATAGTTCCCCTGTCATCATGGCACTTTGCCTCTTTTCTTAGCCTTTAAAGTAAGCATAGCTCTTATTGTGAAGATATTGTCTATACAAACCCTTTGAATCACACCTGAGATGAGGATAGAAACAACTAAAAAACCACTTTCTCATTATCCTGCTCACTGTATGAATACAGAACAGTTACGGTTTTGCTAAAGATTAAGTTTATGGGCATTTTGGCAAGGGATTTGTTTCCACCTTAATACCTGATATCATTTCCATTCTCACAACAATGATTTTGTGCAAATATATTTCAGGTTCTGGATTGTCCTCATGCAGTTGGGCTATAAGCAGCATTCTTTTAAATCATACATTTGTTGATTTTGAACCACGTTTCCATTCTGCTTTACGGGAGGATTCATGACCTAGGAAATCATTATTGGCTGCAGAAGTGAACAAATGAACAGAATTTGTAGAACTTACCGTAAAAAAATAATATTTATGTGTTTACATAAAAAGCAGCAGATGGATGCGAGAGACTGATTCATAGGATACTTTAAGTGAAATAAACAGCAACCTTACTGCATTGTGATTAGTCCTTGCAGAATAGATGGTGAGTAGTGATGAGGGTCTCATTAGCACTTGAAGGCACAGCAATAAGTGCCTATAGAATTATTTCCACACTCTTACAGACTCTAGGAGTTTATTAAATATTCATTTGCTTGTCTCCATTTCTTCTCCAGTGACTTACAGTGCTCAGACTACAGCTATTTAAGCCCTCCAAAGAGACTCCTAGATTCCAGCATAAAAGGCATGAATGAAGGCAATGTTAGGGCAAAAGGCGCATGGTTTGATTCTTAATGTTCCCAGACATGAATACTCCAGAATTATTTAAACATCACAGAAAGGTTATTCAAGCCAGATAAAGCAGCACAATATTTGCCGATGCCTTCATAACAAATGCCCTTGCTTAACTGTAATCCCTTTTCTAGATAAATACGTTAGCCCAGTATTGTGAAAGATTCTTGCCCTCAAATAATTTCATTTTTTATATTTCAATTTATCAAGAAGTCAAAATTACACCTTAATTACACCACACAAAATTACACCTTAAAGTGTCTAGCAACTAGTATTTATTTTTTTAATCAAAGAAGCTTCACTGAGTTAGAAACTAATTCTGCAGCAGTGTGGGTATGTAGCTCAGCTGACAGCAACTGATACTGCAATTGGGGGACTGAAAGGTGCCAACTAAACTAAATGCTGTTGCTGATCAGAGCTGGACTGGTATCGGTGCAAGAGAGTCCTTGGACCTCAGCAGTTGTGTTTGTGTGGAACTGGAAGTAAACATTTTTTCCAACTGCTTATGCAGGGAAGATTCAAATCTGGTGACATTCTGTCTTGGTTCAGATTTGGCCAGGGATATTAGGTTAACTCCTCTATGCAGGTAGAATTGCCATGACAGCAATGTAAAAGATTTTGGGTGAAGTCTCAGACATCTAAGTTGTTTGTCACAGCATTTTGACAAACGCCTGTCGCCTACAAGAGCAGCAGCACTCAGAGAAGCGCAGTGTCCAGTGAGGACAGCAGGGATGCGGGGCGGCTCAGCAGTCACTGCACGAGCTGTCCCTGCAGCACTCGTGGCACACGCTGCGCACGGGGTCCTCACCTCCCATCCACTGCACCAACACCCTCTGCAAGGAGGCGTTTGCACGAGGCAAGGAGTTCTGAGAAGCAGCAACAAGCAAGTCAGAGGAACACACTGGTCTTGTTGTGGCAAGAGACAACACCAACAGCAACCCCAAAAACCAGAATACTTCAAAGCCACTTGGTATTTTTAGGCAGGTGTTTACTGAAGTTTAAAAACACAAAGCCCCCCAGGAAACTAATATAGTGTTCCCTTTTTCCCCAACACTGTGGCTGAACAGCAAAATGGCCAACAATAGCGCTCTTTCATGCTAATAGTTAAATTCAGCTTTATAACATAACGGGAGATGAATCCCTACTGAGAGAAGGGAAAGTGACAGATGGCAGAAGATATCATAGTAATTTCACTGACAAAGCTCTAAGCTTACCACACAAGTTCAAAATCTATTCATGCTTCCCAGCTAAAGCAAGTTTAACAGGCATTAAAACAGAAGCTTGATAGTGAGCTTATTCGGGGGGGAAAAAAAAAAAGGGAGAAGTGATCTACGCCATGAAAATGTTTGGGTTTTGTTCCTGTTTTCCCAAGGAAGGTTTAAAAATTCCATTTGTTTGGGAAATAAAAAGAATCTAGTTTATGAGTTATCTTCCTACACCAAAATAAGATTAAGAGGTCTGAAGTGAATCTTCCGAGCACTTAAAGAACAGGTTACATGGGGGTTACCTGAGTATATTTGGCAATCTTTTTGGATTTGCTGCAAGTAAATGCTTCATCCATTTAAATCCATACTGAGAAATCTTTATATTTTTGCTGGCAAATATGAATTCAATTTAAATGAAAAAAAAAGGGAAGAAAGAAAATGAAAGAAAGAAAATGTGACTATAAAAAAAGGAAAAATCTGTTCCTAATTACAGCTTGTGGTTTGATTTCAAAAAATTGACTTTTTGAGAAGTATTGAAAAATGGTAAAATCTGTTAGTGCTAATGGTGATAACAGCTAGTTGACTGCTTTAGCAATGATAAGAATATCATTTTGGTATTTGTATCAAAATGCAAATAGGATGTTTCAAAATGAATAAAAATAAACATGAAAAAGAAGCAAGTAGCCAGAAAAAAAAAGTTAGCAGGGTCATTAAGGGACATGAATGCAGTAATAGTGACAGATGAGGCTGATGTTGCTAAAGGCCTGAATAAATTATTGGCCTTCACATTCATTAAAGTAGTTGAAGGACATCCTTGAGACTAAAATACATTTTCCTAGGGGAGGGTGACATGGTGAGTGAAATATAAGAGACTTTTATTATTCTAGAGCTGATAGAAGAGCCCAATAATTAAGCCACTAGCACAACACTGGATTCTAACAGGAACAACAAAGGAAATAACCTAATATATAAAAGCTTTTAACACTGATCTGTGGGCATGTATTGATAGCAGGAGTAGGAGTAATAAGTTGCCCACATAATTTTCTCAGTTTCTGTAAAAACTCCATGTAAGGTTCATTTAAATTCCAGGAATAAGTTTAGCCTTTTCTGTTCTTTAAATAATCCTATATGAGAGAAGAGAAACTGTGCCTCCTGATTAGCAAAGAGATAATACATTCTCTTTGCTTTTCCAAGAAGCTACTGTAAATAACTTCTATAAATAAAGCAGCAATAAATGATACTCCCGCCTAGACTGTGTTTATAATGTCTAGCAAGCTAATACCTGCCATACTGAGGGGGAACTTTATCAGAGTAGATGGACAGAAACCAGCAAACAGCAGCTATTCAAAGTCTCAGAAAGCTTTTGCCTGGGTTCTTCAACAAGAACCTGCCCGAATACCCAAATCACCATGAGATACAAAGCAAAATCCTAGCACAAAAGAGAAACTGGCTTGGGGGACAGAATGAAGCAGGAATTATTACTTTACTGTCACTATGGCATAAGAAAAACAATAAAAGCCTGAATATTCTGAACAGCATGGTTTTCTGTAATTATTCAACAGGAAACCTCAACATTTAATAATATTTGGCCAGTTTTTTTAATAGAAATAAGCAGATGAGCTGGAGTAGAGACAGCAAGCTATGAAGACAAGCATTTGTGCTTCCTTTAGGTGGGCAGAACCATTCTCTATGCCGGAGGAGTTGCTGGGGCTGTTCCTCAAAAGCACAGCTCCTGGGTCTATTTAGCTGAGTGCTTACGCAAAAGCACTTTCCTTTCCTACATGAAAGGAAAACACCTGTATTGACCCCATCCTGCCTTGTTTTGTGGGGAGACCTTGGCTCAGGGTTCACAGTCTGGCCCGTGTGACAGGGACAGGGGAGCCAGGACAGCGGCCCAGCACTCGCGTAGGGGAGGCACAAGCAAGTGGGTTTCAGCTTCCCAGGGGACTGATTCATGCGAGGTTTCAGTTGCCGGTGTGGAAATGGTAGAGCAGCCTGTTTCCCATCCAAGCCAGCGTCAAATGCAGGAAAACACAGAGCTTCTGCCATCACTGGCTGATTTACAGGAGCCGCCTCTGCCGGTTGCTACAGGGACGGGCTGCAGCGAGCGCATGCAGGCCCCTCTGGCAGCAGCAGCACGAGCTGTTTATGGAATCACATAGGAAAATTGAAAATGCTCTGCAGGACGGGACAGACGTGGACTTTACTGGCTGCACACGCAGAACAGACATGCCGGTATGAATAAAGCAAGAAACTGAATTTCTGCCACAAATTTTAACAACCATAGCATGTTATTACTTGTATGCATCTGCTCTGGGACAAGAAACTGCTCCACCTGGAGCATATGGGCTAACACTGCATTCACTTGAACATCCTCAATTTTGCTTCATCTTAAATATATTTCAAAGCTACAAATATTTTTACATAATTGTATAGTTTAGCAACATAGGCCTCACAGTGCTAGTGACTCAAGAACCACAGTCTGCAGAGCACAAAAATCTGCTCAAATGTCTTCATCAGCGACACTTGCTTTTAATGGCAACAGTTGGCTCTGTTTACAGGCCAAGTGTCACTGTGACACCTACCTGAAATCACCTCTGCAGTTGTAAAACTGCCAGCTCAGACACCTCTAACCACGTAGCCCTGCAGCCAGGGTCGGCTGCAACAGCAACCTACAGCACAGGCGAGTGAAGCAGCTAAAGAACCAAAGTGCTGCAACTTGCCTGGCCACAGCTCTATTCTCCCCTTTTGCATATATCTATGCAAGGCAAATCTAAATGTGTGTTTGGTTGCCCACACAGTCATCAGCCAGGGAACCTTTCGGGTTCTGGCCTGTCAACTTCTATTTATTGTCTATAGAATTCCTCTCACATCACTACGCTCACACATCCCCACGTAGGAGGCAGGGAGAGCGTAGGATTTACTGCTGGCTTTCTGCAAGAGACACAGTACTGCTCATAGGTGTAAGAACAGGCACAGAGCTCCTGCCCTGCTTTCCTCCTTGTAGTTGAGGATCAGTATCTTCTGTCCGTATTAACACTCCTGTCCCAAGTCTTAAAAGATGCACCAAAAAGTTTAAGAAATCACAATCAAGTCTTGAAAACCAGGCACACTTTCTATTAGAAAGGAGCTGGATAATGCAGAAACATATGTCAAAATTTAAAAGCTCAGAACACATGATTTCTAAACTGCAGTTGCTACCAGAATGGTTAATACAATTTATGGACTTACAAAAAGCATGTTTATCAGTCAATGGATTTTAAACAAATGTGTTCCTTGTTCTCAGAAATTTTGTGAATGGTGTTTTCACTTTATCAGTAAGTAGACAACAAAAGAAAAAATGTTTGCTGACCATTCCTCTAAATTACACTATGCAGAAGCTAGGTCTAGCCTATAAAACATGAAAACCTGCCTGTGTTAGTACACTTTATGTATTACAACCCTTTTTTGCTTACTAGTACAAAATTCTGTGCTTGCAAACAAAAGCCGAACTAATTAGTTTTAGCAGAATATGAGGCAAAACATACTGCTAAACCCCCTCCAGGTAGCTGGCAGGATTCCTTTGCACTGGTAAAAAACCTTTTCCGACACACAATAACACGCTGCTCCTGGCAGTGCTGCTGCACCGTAATACTTAAATTATCACTTTGACGAGATGCACAGACATCATGTCATCTAATTTCACGTAATAAAGGACAAATGCTAGATTTATTTTAGCCTTCCTAATAAGAAACTAGAACCTTAGAGTATAAATCCCCCTTCTAATGGGTCTTGGATCAGTTGTCATCATACTGGTGGGTTTTTTTTCCCCCTTTGCTCCACAGGCTGAGCTGTTCAGCTGAGCTTTCTCCAGGGTTTTTTTTTTTTTTTTTTTTTTTTAATTCCCCTCCATCAGACCCAAATTGGGCTGGCTCCTATCTGGTGAAAACGAAGTAACAGAAACTTTAAACGTACTTCCTAAAAATTGCTAGGAATAACAATAAAAACCAATAACTAAAATTCTCAGAGGCGTTCAGTTAAGGGCCTCTTAGATCTTCACCTTCCTTGCTAAAATATTTCTAGATTACTAGCAGAGCAAGCACTAAGGTAGTTTTTAAAGAGCAAGCTTACTTGAGTGTGTATTTTAAGGTATTTTGTCAGCTAATGGCTATTAATTAAGAGTGAAATTTCCGAGAAACATGTTAAATGCACCTCGCTGCATTTCTTTCCTCTCCCCCATTCACTTTAAACTTACCTTCAGATCTGATTCTCCTTCCCATTCTTCTTTTGTTCAAATCAAACCCCTCACACCACCAAGTCAACTGCCAAACCCTTGTCTACTTGAGAGTCTCTCACTTGAGCTATATTGCATAAATAATTAAATATTTATTGGAACAGATTTGAATGCAATTCTCCCATAATCCAGGCGAATATAACCACCACCATTTGGACCAATTTAGCATTATATTCCTGATTTACTAAAGCATGAAATGATGCATTATGAAACTTATTGCAACCACAGACCCACAAAAAACATGGCTGCTTTGAGAATAAGGTCAAAAAAATCCCACTGTAAAGATGAAGGCAATTATAAAAGTGTCTCTTAGCATTAAAAATAAAAAGTTAACTTATCTCATGCTCTCCAAGCAAACCAAATTTGGTGTATTCTTCAAATGACAGTAATTCCTGATAGCTTCAAAATGAGCATGATCAGTGACGACTGAACAGTGCTGTTATCTCTCATCAAATTCTGCATATTTCAGCAGTAGGCAACAACATCATCTTCAGCATGCAGAGGATTCAGCAGAGGAGCAGCTTGCAAGATAAATGACAACAAGTTGCTTCCTGAAGATTAAATCAGCCCCGGACTCCCAAGCACCTACCCCCAAAAGCACAACTTTCCTAAAAACCTTACTGGGGCCTGATTTTGCCTAGTTCATACAAGAAAAAAACGTGGGGGTTAAGGAGTAGCAGTGTTGCAATAACGAATATCACTACCCACTTCTAGACACCTCTCAGGCTTGGTTAGCATTTGCCTGGGCAACCAGAGTCACACAGAGTCAAACATCCTCGCCCCAGTCCAGAAATCTCAATAGCAACTCAGGTTAAGTTCTTCATTGATTTCCAAGGCCTCCATTTGCTGCTACTAGTGGCATAACAATTTTGAAAGAATTAAAAATGTGCACTAAAAGGTGCAGCAAGAATACCATTAAAAAGGAGAAAAATGCATCTATTTCAGTTTCTCTTTATTTTGATGAGTGGAATTCAGGTAAACACTGTCCTCCCCAGGGAAAAGGCACACAGACCTTTTTAGCTGCTGGAAGTCTCCACCTGGCACATGAAGACAGAGCCCTGAACAACCTAAGTGCTGAAGTTTATAGAAAATCCTTCAAGTATAAAACATGGTAGCCAAGCACTATATTTCCTAAAGAAGAGCATTTCATTAGCTTCAATTTAATGTGCAAAATGAAAAATTCAGCCAATTTCCAGAGGAATCAGCTACAGGTTAGCTGTGTTTTAAGAAAAAAGAGAGGAATTTATCATTAGCTGCTGCACTTTTTTGTCCATCCTTCCATGGTAGACTTTTTTAAAAAGTGTTTTTATATTTACAAGTTAAATAAATACACTCAAAAAAAATTAATCAGCCAGCAAAGGACAAGCATATAGACTAGCAGACTCCATGCAAAGTTTCCCTATTAGAGTTCTGCTTTTTTCTCCACCATGCTGTTTGTATTTGCAGCAAGGAAGCAAAATTTCCACATGCAATAAGTTGCTAAAAAATACTTATCACATTTTAATAACATAATGGAAGGCAGATGAAATAGACCAATTCCTTGCAAAGCAGCAGTGACAGCAATGATATTAATAGCTGTGCAAATCTTATACTGCCAAGCCATTAAAAAGTGAGGACAGTCAGAAAAGAAAGGTACCAAAGCTCCCTTTCCCATTCCATTTGAACTGGTTGTCCACAATCGAAACAAACATTTCCTGTGACATTAAGTTGTCATCAGCTTCTGTGATTCCCAGTTCACTCAGCCTTTTCTTGTGCATCTGGCTTTTCTTTGCAGAAGTGGCACCAAGTTCGTTTGCAATTTCATAATTGCTTTCAGCTTGCTCAGCAATCACAGCTTGCTCGTAGCGCTCCAGATCAGCGGTTATACATTCAGGTAGCTCTTCGTGCCCGAGGGCCTCCGCACAGGCACTCTCACTGCCTGGGTGAGCCCGTGTATTCTCTAAGTCGGAGAACAATGAGAATGTTATCACTGATCATGCAAAACAGCCCTGGCATTTTCTTCCCCCTCCCCTGCCCTAATCTTAATGGTTTCTCCACATCCCATACACTTTTTGGAAACTATTTAGTGACAGGCACATATTCCAAATACAGCTTACAATGCTTAAGGAAAAAGGTTTTTTCATCATGACATGACTTCAGTAGGCCAACTGATGGTGAAGCACATTA
The DNA here is from genome assembly GCF_003342845.1 of Nothoprocta perdicaria. Lineage (NCBI taxonomy): Eukaryota > Metazoa > Chordata > Aves > Tinamiformes > Tinamidae > Nothoprocta > Nothoprocta perdicaria. The sequence goes on from NW_020455533.1 coordinate 2,045,200, forward strand.
AAGAAAACTATTGTGCACTTGAGAGTCTTTCTGACTGAGACATAACATGGGGAATACAGGTGTCACATTTTACATTCTGCAGGGAACAATTTCTGCACTGGCAAGCTGGGTAAAACAAACTATGTCTCAGCTGTGGGGCATAAAGGGAAAACCATGTAGGGAATGACCAGGAACCAGAAAACCCATATAAGACAACCCCCATTTCTAATTTCTTTCTGATCCCTCTGCTCTATGATCCAATGAGGTCATCAGCCCCAGACTCTGCCTACTCAGAGGCGAAGATATTTAAGGAATTTAAGTCAGAAGTGCACATAGAGCATGGTCAGAAAACAGCATAAACAGCATGGTGCACAAACATCCATAGTATTTCTCTGTGTCAAGATCATCCTTTGGGAAACTCCAGTAAATTGAAAGTTATGAAGATCTATTCTGGCTAAATCTATCCAGACATTATTAGGAAGTTTAAGATACCTTCTCATGAATTACACAATCCAATTTCCAGACAAACATACCTTCTCTTTTTACTGCTGAAATATCCTTTACATCAGATGGGATTGTTGGTTTAACCAGGACTACTCCATACCCTTCGTTATTATGAATCATGTTATTGACCATGGTTATCTTGGGGATATCATAATTCTCATCTAGAAAGTTCTACAGCAAAAAAAGGAACCCAAGGTGTGACATGCAGTGAAAGGAATGCAAACTTTTGCAGTTTTAGTCAGATTTAGATTCCCAAGCAAACAACGGGCACCATCATCATAGGTGAGAGATATGAGTTCTGCCCATAAGAACAGGAAGTCTACAGGGCAACCTCAACACAAGTTATTTCCATCAGTCCTAGCAACTATGAGCTTTTACAAGCACACTCTGCCTGGAACTGACCTTTATAAGGATTCCCTCCTTGCAGTGGTGTATGCCGTTGTCTAGCAGGGTGCACATACTTCCCGGATAAATTTCCACGCCAGCACCCTGCAAGATGAAGTTGGCGGTTCAGGCACACTTCCAAAATCATTTGACAACTCCATTGGGGTCTTCATGCTCATCTCCCATTTGCACAATATAAAATCATGTTACCGCTCCAGCTTTGGGGCTTTGTTAACTAGCTCAATGAGTGCATGTCCGAGGCTGAAGGCCCCTTTACAACATAACTGCCACCACTCAATGGTGAATGAAACAATCCAACAACATAGCAACCACTACATCACAGATGTCACTTTGTTACTTTGCAATTCTCATACAGCATCCCCCACAAGTCAGCATCAGATACTCGCATTGAAGCCTTAGAGAGTGATCCCAGGGACTTCTTAACGTCAGAATGCAGCTGTCAAGCAAATTCCCAAAGGTTCTCTCCCCCTTTACTGACTGTATTACTTCCTTGGAGCAGTCTTTGTTTAACTTCGGGAATCAAGACAGTGTTAAGAACTTGTTCATACCTTAGCACCGTACAGATCTGACTTCTTCATGACCAGCTCGGCTGCTGTTCGCACCGTTATGCCTGTGGTCTCACACTGCAATACGCAGTTCTCCAGGGTGGTTTTCCCATGGTGAACATCTGCATACACAGACAACCAATACAGTTAACTGAATCAGCTCTGCAGAGGCAAACCTTTCCTACAGACAGATGAACTTACAGCGTTTTTACAGTGTGGTAAAATTCCTGTTTTAATTTTATCCACTTTAACTTGATTTATTTTACTGATTTGCTTAGAATACTTTGGACACATTATTTTTCTAATATAAACAGGAATGCTACTGCAAAGGAGCACTAGCTGGATTTGTCTCAAGGTTCTTCTTCCTGGGGGTGCAAGAAACTGCATCTAGTGACAATAAAAAATCTTTATATCCCTAAGAGACTTTTGAGCTAAGAATAAATACCCTTATATAGCTGTTGATAAATATTTTTAGCAAGTCTTGAACAAGATGTCTCTTGGACATTAATTAGCACCTTCTTCAAGGACAGAATGCTGTGGCCAATAATCTCACTGGAAACAGCTTTATTTGGACCTCAGGTTGACCATGCTAGCAGCAATTACTCATCTATGCTGTCTGAGGAATGGAAAGCCGGCTGGTTCAGCTGAAGCTGAATATTGCCAAGGGACTTCTTTTGAAAGGAGAAATTTCCTTTTGCAGGCAGTTTGGAATAGGCTCTGCAGCAGAGTCAGGTAGCCTTAGCAGCACAAAAATCAGGTCAAATGGTCTTATTCAAGTAGGAATATAGCTTGAGCACCACAGCAGCTTGAAAGATCAAGAAAAGTTTGATCTCCATATTATAAGCATTTAAAATAAATTTTAAATAGTCAAGCCTTGATACCTTTATAATTCTCCTCCACTATATTTTGGTAAACTAAAATGGGAGCACAGCTTTAATTCTATCAGTAAATTATGAAAGCTTCACAAAAAGGTCAAAACACTTTTACTACTTACTTAAAACCCCCTCCACAGCATCATGTTGGACTAGCTTCAGATTGGAGATCTTTATATTGGCTCCTGTACAGTCAACAAAGTTGTCTCCTCTCCCTTGCTTTTCTATCACGATATCATCTGGCAAACCATAGCCTTAAAGCAGAAGACACAAGGTAACATTGAGATGCTTAGTAGGTACACACAAGTTCTTAGGATAGGGCAGAGGCTCCAAAAGGGCAAGGAAGCATTTGGCACCACTGGGCAGGAAAGCAGGAGCACTTGCACTTCACACTGTTAAAAGGATTCACTCAGTTTCCATGTGTAAATGAAACTTGGGTCAAAACTAATGTGTCCCTCTTACACAGGCCTCCAAATTAATAACAAACTTGCACAAGCATATGCCAACACTGATTTAGGAAGCCATCCACCGCTGTCAGCATTCAACCACTTATAGTGAAATTTATGAGCATGTAGAGCTGTTATTGCTTGTCACAGACAAGAATCATGATAAGAAAGGCAATAATGCAATGTCTGCTAAAGCAGCATGACTCCTATCATTTTCTGAAAATGCACATGAACTCAGCTAAGAAATGCCTGAGCAGGGTAACCAAGTACATAAATAAACCAAGTACATAAACACTCTTATGTGCAAGAAAAGTTAAAAAATAAAAAGCTTTTTAAAAAAGAGTTGGCAGAAAGTTTTTAAAGACAGCAGATTTAAAGTCATTACGTGACTGATACTTCAGCATGCTACACTATTGAGAAGTCTTTTTCCATCGCTGCTGATTTATGGTCACCCCTAGGGAGTCTGCAAGGGGCAATTTGTTGCTCGTAGGTAATAGGAGAGCACAGTGGGACAGCAAGTGGCAGATCCAGCTCAACTGCAGGCTACTGCAGAAACAGAGGTTATTATACAATGCAAAGGCTTTAAGAATAACTGTCTTACAGGCTCCCTGGACATCTTGTAACCACACTGCTAGCTTACGTAGTATTCAACACCAGCAGCAGCAGCTGTAGCAGGAGGCTGGTGGCAAACACCACCCTCAAGGGTGCTCAGCACAGAGCCTAGACAGGACCGCAGACCTTCCTGAGCACTAAGCAACCCCACAGGGACTAAAGACAATGGCCGTGCAGTAAAACTCATCACTGTTACTAAGCAGGTTGATGACAGGATCCCAACTCACTGTGTAAGCAGAAGAGAAGTTCTGGTGTGTCTTTGCTAAACTATTTCCATCAAGTGCTAAACCCTTACCATGATTTTCCTGGGCTTAAACCTTGCTCAGTTCTTCTAAGTTATTTATCCCTGACTTACTAATCTTCATACTTTCAACCCTAATACTGACTTGCACAGTGAATGGAAAGTATTAAAGCTCTACTAAGCAAAGTGACATGATACCTTTGATGAGTCACCCCTTCATGCTAAGAAAGCTACCTAAACAGCCACTGTTCAGATTAGTGCCAGCAAAGTTTCCCTTGATGCTCCTACTTCAAACGTTTTCAGCTGCTACTACTGCTATAAAAATTTCTCTAAGAGAAGTCCATATAAAGAGATTAAATGCCCTGATTTAAGTTCATTATTTGAGTGGCTTCTACTAAAGATACTTATTTATATTCTCTGCTCTTTAAAAATAGAGCAGCTCATCCTTTAATGGCTGTGCTGCTTCACCACTGGTATTACTGCCCCTGCAAAGCTAAAAAAGTAGTTGCCACAAACACCACTCAGCAGTACTTCACAACAGCACCATTCTCACAGAGAAATAAAGCACTCTGAGGTCCTGCACCATTCATATCTGTATAGGTAAAACATACAAAAGAAGGCTGAGAAAGTGATGCTCACAAAACAGAAGAGACAAGAAAAATATAGCCCAGAACAGCAGGAAATTAAACTCCGGGCCATCTTCCCATTAAGAAGAATTGACAAGATGAAGTTGAAAAAATACAGCTGAAGTGTCTGAACAGCTGCACAGTGCCCACAGTGATATATGGCCTATTATACTACAAGCTGTAATCTTCACTTCAAACTGTTTGGTAAACTGCTAATGGAGAGCATACCTAAATCTGAGCAATAACCAGAATTCAAGAAATGTGAAAAGACAGCAATGTATCCTAAACAAAGCAGACCTATTTCTTTTTAGAACCTGATCACACAGAAATATTTTGAGACAGAATTAGACACATATGTAGTTTCTACAAAATAAATACAGATGTCCAATCATTAGTACCCTTCTGTGTCCATGCACTCCACATAACAGCACAAATCCACACTGGCAGCCTGCACACACATAGATGACATGCAACAAGTGCCATAAACAAAAATCCAGTAGCACGTGGCTATTTGCATTCCATATTTACCAGCACCATGCTGGCATCCAGTCCAAGAGTATTCCTTGGAAGGAGATTTAGGCAAGCAAAACAGAATCAGAAGAACATCTCCCATATACTCTTAAGTTACTGGCTCTAATAATTAAAGCCTCGCAAGTGTCCAAGAGACTTCTGTGCTTGCTACCAAAAAAAAGTGCCTCAGTTAAAAAAAAAAAGGAATAACAGAACCAGACACAAACACCACCAAACATATTTTCTGCAAAGCTAGTTTGTTTTAGGTCACACATTTTATATGGTTTTAAGAGTTAGGTTAGAAAGCCCCTACCTTCTAGTTCAATTGAATCAGCAATGCAGAACACACCATCTACAACGTAACGACCAGGGCAGATGATGACAGTGTCTCCTTCATAGCAGGCATTTACAGCTGCCAGTGGATCACTGTGAAACTGTTAAAGACAAACAACAACTCCTGAAAACTGTTACAAAGATAGCTTATATTTATGCCTTGGAGATTCTTTTCAGTTCAATGTTGCTGCTTTTGTTTAGAAGTAACCCCTTTTAAAGGTACCAATAACCATTTCTACTTTGAATTCAAAAAGTACAGCACACTCTCTGGACATAATCAGCCTTAAAACATTCGTTTGATGTTTATGCCTGCTCCCCCATGAGAAAATTGGGGCAGAGCGCCAGACTGAAAAGCAGATGCACGGGAAAGACCTCAATGTGCCTGGGTTCCAGGTGAACATTTGAATTGTGCCTCAGGTGACTTGCCCTGAATTACCAGAGAAATGCATGACAGAAGGAAAAGAAAAGCACAAACAAAAAAAAAAACTCAGCAATCAGGTTTGAGATGGTCTGAAAACTGACCTAACCCTTTGCTCCAAAATAAAATTTAGATGCTGCAGTGGCAGATACGAGGTCTGCATGGTCCTTTTCTTATAAAAGGCTTCAATACCTAAAGAGGTACTGACATTCCTCACCAATACCATTAGAGGATTCTCTTTCGAAAGACAAAAAATAGTACAGAAAACTGAATGTTCATTGCTCCCCAGCAATTTTCAGGTTACACATAGTAAACGAATGTTTCAGGTGTCAACTCAATTTGATTTATAGTGTCATGTGTGTCCCCCTGTCTGTCTGTCCCCCCTCCCCCCCCCCAAAAAAAAAAAAAAAAGGAAAGAAAAAAAAATCAATCTGGATGCTTCCCTCTAGCATTGTTTGGTCCATCTGTAATTTGTAAGCTTGACAAGAACACAGCAAGCAATTTCATTTGTCCCCAAGGAATCCACAGCAATTCAACCCTAGATCATCATTACTAGAGTCAGATCAAAAGATACAGATATCTTAAAATTAAGTAAAAAACATTACAAAGAATATATATTTAATATTATCTCCACATGTTTCATTACAGAATGTTTACACTGGATATTTTATTATTGCATATGTACAGGAAGGAAACAGCTTATATTGAATATTTGGAAGACAAATGTATCAAAAAATATATGCCTTCCAATCTTTCCACTTACCATTTAATTTACGAGCATTGCTTTTGGACTTGAAACTATGTGGAAAAGCAACCTTATCATGTTACCAGATGCTACATTCACGCAATATTCATTTTTGTTAATTAGTAAATTTAGTTTCAAGGAGAAAAGTATTAGGTGACAGACAACAACTGTTACTGTACCTGTATTTCTAGTTCTTCCCCATGAGATTCAGGACAAAGTTTATCCCTTATCAAGGACTGCAACAGACCTGCCATCATGGTTGAGGCCACAACATGAGTGATCTTGGCACCCGTTGGTCTCAGTCCTTTAGCTTGGAGACCGCTGTATTTTTGGTAACCAAACACATACCTAAAACAAGAGGAACAAAACCACCAGTTCTTTCTTCAGAAGATTTTGCACGTAAATCTCCTGATTACACAAACCCAGTAAGTACCTCAAAAGAGGATTCTCAATTAATTTTAGCTTTTGTTTTAAGTGCTCTATCTTCTCGTATAGTTTTAGTCCTTCCACCATGGAGACATTTTCTATTTCTGAGTCTGAATCACTGCTTGACATGCTGCTCCTCAGGTCTAAAAACTTCTTGTAGAGATCCTCACACTGGGACAGCAAGTTTTGGTAATCGGTCACAAGCCCAGAGGGAACGCGATGCTCAAGGATGTCATAGTGCCTGCAATTCAGAACAAGGAGTTAGTATTTCTCAAATGCACAAGCTCAAAGGACTGAATAGAAATCCACAGAGAATCTGAGGAGCTTTAGCTCAAAACTTCAGTCAAAATTGTCTGCGGTCTCCAGCAACGCTATTGAACCTTCTTGAAAACAGCAAAACCAAAGAGCCTGAACACACACACAAACATACTACTTTCTCTAAATAGTTCCCCATCCACATTGAAAGATGAAAAACTGATGAAAAACTTATTCTAAAACACACAAGTATAACTACAAAAAGTGAGATTTAACAGTAAAAAGATAAAAAATAATCTATTTTTAAGCATGTTTTAGAAAAAAAGATGCAATTATGTGCTAATTAAAAACCTATAAAGTGAAGTCCACTCGCAACAATCTAAATGACTTGGTGAAAACAAAGAAATTATTCAAGATAATGAATGAGACAGATAACATCAGGACTGGATGAAGAGATGAGCAATACATAGTATATTTTGCATCATCCCAACAGGGATGTACAAAAGAAATCCAGGCCAGAGGATTCCAGTCTGAAGTTGCATTGCCAAAGTCCGAAAAATTAAGACATCTGAGAAACAGTGCCAAGAGCCAGCTGTGCAGCACCAATCAAGGTTACTACAAAGAAGCTTGATAATAATCAACAGTACAAATAAAACAAGACTGAAATAACTCCCATCACCAAATTTTGTAGAAAAGCAATTGAATGCAGCATGAATAGCTCTGCTCTGGACACCAAATGAAATATAGGCTAAGATATTCTCTCCACTTTCAGAGGTTCTTCATGGGACACACTTACAGGATGCAATGAAGAGCAATAGAGTCTGGAGTGAGAGCAGTAAACATTTATGCAGTTGTGATAAACAAGGTATACAGACTCAGAAAAGCCTCACAAAATTTTGGCAGCAAGGTTGCTAGAAGCAATAGTAAGTGAATTCAGGATGACTAAGAGCAAAATAATTCATAGAAATATAGAAGTATAAAATACTCAAAGGATACTGGATGTTGTATGCAATACAGCCCTGAAATATATAGTCCTTTTAGGGCTTGTTGCTGTGAAAGTGCATTAAAGTTTTTTTGCCCAAGCTTTGGGGAAATGGTTCATACAGCTTTATGTGCCTCAACAGACTAGCATGAGCTGATGTGCAGCGTAAGGATGCTATCTGTTCCAATCAAAACAGTGCTCACCAGAGACCTGAAAAGCTTAAAGCATCATGTGTTTCCATACATTCGAGATGACTCTTATCTATGAGTTGTCATGTCAGTGCATAGATCACAACACAGGATAGCACCAACATCATCATAACTTAGAGTACGGGCTTTACATCAAACCTGGGAGAATGAGAAAGGAAAACATTTACTTTTTGCTTGAAGACTTTTAGGGTATTTTGGATTCTCACTAAAAGATTCTACTCCGACGTAAAGCCACATGCTACTTCTTAAAAAAATAATAAACTCTATCTCTTGACACATGGTTACAGAACAGTCATTTGCTGGTGACACTAAAGTATAAACACCTCCCAAATGCATGATATCCATATCTCAACTTCCCCCTAATTTGCATAATCTCAAGAAAAAGCCCAGGCATAGCAGAGGCCTAAAATGTCACATAGCCCCTGTTTGATAGGAAGGCTCATAGTCATTTTACTGTGCATGTAATGATACTACTTCCTTTTGTAAAACACTTTGAGATTTAATGATATATTTTAAATGACAGGTAAGCGTTAAATATTCATTAATCCAATTCTCTAGCATCATAGCAGCATCAGACTTGTATATGAATGACCAAAGCATTTGGATACTCACAGTAAGTTATAATACACAAGAAACAAGGATTGAACAATAGCTTTAAAGAAAAAAAAAAACAATAAAAACAGACATGGTGTCAAATCTTAGGACTAATTTCCTGTTGGAACTGTTGTTCAATTATTGACTCCAGGTATATTTTATGGTACACTGTAGTTATTTAGTGCCCTCAAGATACAACCAGACTGCTTCCCTGGCCACTGAGTCAGTTCATATGGCTGAATGACATCACAAATCCACCGTTGGAAAAGCTAATGTCAGCTAATTCCACCATGAAAAGAAATACAGACCTTCTCCTCTCCTCTCTCTCCTTCAAGTTTTTGCTTACATTCTCCTCCATTCTCATTCTTACTCTATGCCAAAAGGGTGAGAGCACCTCACAGCAGCCCTAGTTAGGATTGCTTGTACTTGCAGGGCACTCAGGCTGCAAGCTGAGGTTATAGCTGGATCTGGAGCGCCATCTGATGGGAGGTGAAGGATTGAAAGGAAAACCAGACAGATTCAGAAATGAAGCAGCAAGCTCAGCTGCCCCCTCTCTGCACACAATTTTGAGTGTCAGACAGCAACTGCTGCTAGAGCAGACTTTCTTTGGTTTACTAATAAAGGGCTTTCTTTGAAAATTATGTTACTATTTTCACATCACCTTTACCTGTGGTTTTACCTAGCAAAGAAGTTACACTTACAATCTCAGTCGAGGCTCAACACATCGCACAAAGTAATCAAAATCATCCTCCTCTTCCTCATCCCAAGTCCTCCAGATGCACTTGTAGAAGAACCTTTCGAAACAAAGAAAGCATTTAAACACACTTTGGGGAGGTCACATTTACCCGAGCAGAAACAGAACTGGAAATAGACATATAATTACAAGAATTGAGCTCAAAAGATGACTCTCCGTCCCACTCCGTCACTGTCCTATAGACACAAAAATGTCCTATAGTACACAAAAAAAGTCATCTTTCTCATGAACTATTTAACTAGATCTAGTTTTATCTTTTTAAATTTCATAATTTGTTACAGTCTGGGTGCCCCTGACTTGCATTAAAACACATTGAGCAGTTAAAAGTTGGTTTTGAAAATAAGACTTACACTCTGGAGGTACTAGAGATACAAATACTTTTTGGGTTTAGTAATTCATCCTTCAGTTAAGCTGTGCCTAAGCAAATCTATCATGTTAATCTTTCAAGCTCCAGTCTGCACTAGTGAGCAATGCTGAACACAGCATGAAGTTTCCTAACAGAACAGGGCTCTTCTCCCCCTCTCTTGCTGCATCAGCCGCTTCAGAAATGCGGCCCATGTTGCAGATGGTGGCTCTTCCTCCTACTTTAGTTTCTCAGTCCAGTCCTACTGCTCATTTGTGAGCAGTTTTAAACAGTGCACAGTACACAAGCAAGAGGAGAGGGGGCACAGAGATGAAGGAGGGAGAAAAGAACAGGACAAGATGTGAACAGATACCTGAGAATGAACATATTTACGGGAGGAAGCAAAGCATGAGAAAAGAAAGGAATGAGACAAAAGGGTGAAAAAATCCAGTATTGTTATAGAAAAGAATACTGCACTAGAGCCAGCAAGGTGATACAGCCCAATCTGGGGTATGGAACAAGGGAGGGAAAGAAATTACCATCTATTCTTTCCCTTTGGACACCAAAAGCAGCATGGCCATAAGCTCCAGGAAGATCCATCTCATGCCCGATTACCTGAGAGCGACCAGTCCTTGGAGCTCTCACAGTAGCAGGCAGCTCATCTGCTTTGAAAAACCGGGCCTGCCTGGCTGCTAGCATGACCATAAGAGCTCACTGAACAGGGCACCAGATACATACTCCCAGAATGTAGAAAAATTTCTGTTCATGACAAAAACGAAACCTTGAGAATTTCCTACCTGACATGCTCTATGGCTAGTGCTGTCTGGTCAAACTCTCCCGACTCATCGTACACAACCCACAGCTCCTGCAGGGGTATCTGATGCTCCTTGAGCTCCAGCAGCTCCCGCACGCTCTCTGACGTGAAGGTGCTAACCCGCGACTCGCACAGGAGCGGCTCGCTGCAGCGCACCACCGCCTTCAGAACCGAGCACTCCACGTCAACCACCTGTTGGAACAGACACCTCTGCACGGACCCTTGGGCTCAGTTGAGGAGGCCAAACCAGTGCATTCAGCCCGTGGGTGTTCCTGTGAAAACAGCTGCCCCCCATAAACCAACGCACTTTGCAGAGTGCAGCAAACTATTCAACTGAAGTGATAACCCCCAGATTAAGCTGCTCACACCCATGTGTGCAAAACCCTTTCCACATTGCAAAGATTGCTCAAGTCCAGACTCAATCAAATAAATTCTTATAGTTACTATGGGCTCCTCTGAGAATCATTTTCCAGAGAGCTTGCAAGCAACTCAACATCATTCATCTTCGGGTTTGTGTCCCAAAGGAAAATATAACTTACTTGCTCTCTATCAATGCTATAATTCAGTAGCAAAAGTATTTTTTAAACAGAAGACAGGTGAATTCCAAGACTAAGCAATGAAACAAATCTAAAAATAGACAATCCACTTAGTACTTGGTTTCCTGAAATTGTACCATGTGCCACAGCTCTGAAGAGCTGTTTTTGCGCAGTGTCTCATGGAATAGCAGCCTCTTGTGCATGTTAGTATCAGATCATGAGCTCCAACCTCATGCTTTGAGGTGAAGGAAAAGCACTGGGTTATAAGATACTGAGCAGTTCAGAGCAGGGCTGCCTTTAAAGACAGCTCTATTGCTCTAGACATCATTGGCAACAGGATTAGGAAAAGGATACTATTTTCTACCAACTTATAAACTTTAAAGATAACTAAGTTGCCCGCTAACAGAGAGGTATATAATGCTAACTGCAGACAAGTGGCTGCGAATGTGCGTTCTGCTTACCTCAACCAGCACCTCGAACACATTGGTGCGCCAGATTGCTTGCCATCCTGATGGCTCCAGGACCTTCTCCAAGTACTCAGATGTGAATTCTTTCACCTCAGAAGCTTTGCAGTCAGCTAAAAAGAAATTGAAGACAGCACGTCTAATACAATAAACTCTTCCATATTGCTGGAAAAAATAAATTCAACCAAGTTAGATCATTCCTCTATCACATCCAAAACCGGACTGTGTCCTGCTCTGCTCATAGCTGCCAGTGCTGTTGCTGTCTCTCAGCATGGGGAGAACTGAGGGATGTCACTAGCTTTACACCTCTGTGAAGGAGCAAGAGATCCAGCCTCAATCTACTGGGTATCAAGGGCTTTTCAGTGCCTGTGGTATTAAGCAGATAAGGTGTCTCAAACTACACAGTGTGTCTACACACAAGAAGATGATATTAGTGAGACTACCTAAAACAAGGCACAGAATCCAGCATTTGCACCTCAGCCTGTCAGTCATTCAGATTTACTTACACTAACGCCATTGGCTCTCTGTCCTTCAGCTAGAGCAGCTCAAGTTATGGTAGGGTAATCTGACAAGCAATAGTCAGGACTCTAGACCCTTTCTAGCCCCAATTGTTACCTGGATCTTGCAGAATCATACAGAATTGCATCTATTTAAATTGGATCATGTTAAAAGTGAGTACAAGAAATATGGGTATGTTTTCTTACCAAGAAATTACTTACCCAATATGTAATCCTGGTAAGCTTTAAATCTCTCATAAAACAAAAGATTATCAGTTTGAAAAATATCTGGAAAAAGCACATTCCCATCCGGCACAGTCCTTCCTAAAGCAGTTCCTGGCTTGTCACGACTCCCATAGTCGCTGCAGGCATCGTCATCTTCCTGGGGCACATCTGGGGGAAGGCAACCCCACAGGGAGTCAGCTCAACCCGATCATCACCCACTTCCCTCTTCCCAAAGAATTTCCGCTCAGCACAAGATCCTCACATTCCCTGGGGATGGGACAGCTGTCATTTGGATGCTCACTCTCTCCTCCAGGGATTTCACCCCGTTCCTAAAAGGGTGGACTCTACAGCTGTTGCCAGTTCTACAGCTGTTGCCAACACAGCCGCTCCCCCAGGAGCGACGAGCCCTCCGCGCCCCCCCGAGCCGCCACCGCGAGCCACTGCCCACCCGCGCCTCTCGGGGAACAGCGCCCCCTACCCGGGCCGAGCTGCTCGGTGCGCTCGTGCGGATCTGCGCGCTCGTGCTCGCGCTCCCGCGGGTCGGCGCCGCTCTCGGCGCGCTCCTGCTCGCGCTCCTGCTCGCGCTCCTGCAGCTGCGGGTCGCGGTGCCCCGCACCGTCCATGCTGCGCACCCGCCCGCCGCGCCCGCCGCGCCGATTTCAAACTTTCCCGGGAGTCGGCCCCGCGCTACGTCAGCGCCGAGCACAGCTGTGATTGGCCAGAGGCCGCGGCGGACGCTCCGGGGTCCAATGGGCGGCGCGCCGAGGGGCGGGGCGGGGCGGGGCCGCGGCGCCCGTTGCAGCGGGAGACCCGAGACCCCCAAGGTCGTTCGGCCTCCGCAGCCTCCGCTCATGTCCCGCTGTGGCCACGGGGAGCGAAGGGCGGACACCTCCCGCTGCCCCTCCTAGGGCGGTAGGGCTGAAGTGCTGCGGGAAAGGCAGCCTGACCTGAAATAATGTTGTTGGAGAAGCTGCCAGAGAGAAAATGTCCTGGAGCAAACGCAGAGCGAGGCCCAGGGCAGAGTCAGACTTTGGCCGTTTGCATCTAGAATCTCAAAGCAGCGTTGTGGCGAGTGCCGCTACGGGTTCAGTTCCTAGCGGTCTAAGGGCGGCCAGGTGAGGCAGTCGCGAGAGGTCGGGGTTTATGTGAGCGGGTCTGAGGTGACCTGGGCAGCCGAGGGGACCAGGGCAGTTACAGAACTTGGGGGCAGGCAGGAGTGAAGGACAGGCAGCCCGCATCCCACCACTGCCACCTGCAACCAGGTACCTGCGACCTGCCTTACCCCCGCAGGATGTTGCTGCTGCACGTCTTTCACAAGCGCAATGGAACGCAGGAAGCGTTTTTTCACAAAAGAAGGGCTATTCCGGAGTGTTTTTGACAGCCCAATTGCTTCACAAGGCAGCGGCCACAGGGGGGCTCTATGCGGCCTCCGCCAGCAGCAGCAGCCAGCGCCGCTGCCGTTTCCTCCGCCGGCTTCCCAAGCACTGACCGCTCGCGCAAAGGCAGCCCTGGGCCCGCGGGGCTCGCTCGGGGTCAACGGCGAGCCCCGTCCCTGCCGCGCGTGCTGCCGCGGGGCCGCTGCCCGCCAGCGCCCCCGCAGCACCACCCGTGTGCCCCCAGCACCCCCGGCACGCCGAGCTCCCGGCTATCGCAGCCCATTAACACCAACTAACAGCATAAAAACAGCATAAAAAATCACCTCAAAATTGCTTCTCAGAAAGGCCAGCCTTCAAGCAGAGTGTGTGAATGAAGTGTCTGTAAGCTAATAGGCTTTAAGTAATTAATAACTGGGAGTTTGTTCCTGCACATCCTTTAGTGAACATGGTATTATATTTAAAACGCTGTTCCCCATATTTAAGCAGTGAAGTGACACAGCTATTTACATCATTTCTTTGCTGAAAAACCACAGCATTGTGATTGTGGCACCACTTATTATCATATTCACATGAGCAACTGCTGCAACACCAACTAGCAAACTGCATTCAGGCTGTACACAGCACCACGAGGCCCACAGCTGCCACCAAAAAGAGGAGAAAGCAATAAGATATATTCTATATATAACAAAGGAACAGAAGAATTTCACAGTAGAGATGAGAAGGAAGAAAATATTTAGAAAAAGTACTGGAAAAGGGGTATTCCACCAAAATGAAGATCATGGTCCAGCATTTAGCCCTAATTTACCTCGGTGGCATGTTCCCTGTTCTGTATTGTCTGCCAGAAGGAATTGCAGAAATGGTGACTGAGTAGTTTTCAGCACTTCCTCAGCACTTTCTTGGAGAGTGTGCTCCAAGGCCTAACCGCTCTAACAGACACCTTATTTCTTAAAATCCCAGCAACAACTTTGCATTTTTGGATTTTGCTGTTTACAAACCCTTCCCTTCCTGCAATTCACCAAAACTGCTTCCAAGATTTTACTACTTTGATTGCTAAGTGCTGAGTTATTCGTGATGCTCTTAATCTAAATCCAATGGCTACATCCTTAATTTTCAGCAGTGCTGCTTTCAGCTGACAGGCTTTGTAAACAGCACTTTTACTCCTCTTAGCAGCGAGCAGGTAAAACACGTTCAGCCTCTGTCGAAGCGCGTGCAGGCGGGCAGTGCCGTTCTGCTTGTGCTCACCCTCCCACGAGCCGCGGAACAGGCCCCATCATCTCTAGCAGGCAAAGTGTTTCTGTAGGAACCTCATCAGGTCCTGCTGCTCAAACTTGGGTGGATTTTGCATTCAGTGCTTTCACTATCTCACATGTATTGAGCTGCACCTGCCTCTGACATGTTTCTATTTCAGAAAGCTTTCTGGACTCTAGGACTCTCTGGAGGAAGGCCTACAAAGAGCCAGTTCTTCTGCAGTTGTTTCCAAGTCCTCCTCAGGAGCCATGAGAGAACAGACCAGGGCCATACAAGGCTTTTAAAAAGGCCAGGCCATTGCAAGGAACAAGGTGTCCCTCAGCCGCAGGAGCAACACAAGCTAAAGCAAAAGCTCCTATGCCTCCACTGAGACAAAGAATAGGCAGGCAGATTTTCCAACAGATGTTAAAATCTGAACTGAATGTTGATGGGCATAACAGAGATTTTGGGCAAAAATGGAAATTGTAAACAGGCTTTAGCTTTATGACTAACACTAGGGGGGTTGCTTACCAGGCATTTAGTGTTGTGTAGCACACTGAATGCTGTACTTTGTCCTATTACTTATTATTCCTGTCAAAATTTTCATGGGCATTAGAATGAATAGTCATCATTGGCATCAGTGGCCCCTTAACTTTCTGCCCCCCTGAAGCTTCTGGCCACATTTCCAAAAGAATAGCAAGGAGACAGTGATTAAAAATCAGGATGAAATCACAATTACTGCAGATGCAGAATGCAACAAATCATTAGCTGTAATTATGTCAGGAAGAAGGCATGCTTGAAAAGAAGGAAAATTGCTTGCACTAGTGATTTTGTATGATCTTTGCACCCCTTCATTCACTATAAACAAAACAAAACTAAATTTACTAATGAAGCAAAAGAATGCAGCTGTTAGGTTTTGTTAGGTTTTTTTTTTTTTTTTTTTTTTTTTTTTTTTTTTTTTTTTTTTTTTTTTTTTTTTTTTTTAATCAAGGCTTCTTTTCGATTAAAATTCTGAACATGGCTGTTTAGAAATGATTCTCCTATAATTTTGTCATCACTCAAGCGCTTTAGGTTCTTTTTTCCGAAGGACAGCTGTGTTGTTACCTTGACAACTAATGCCTAGTAATGGCAGTTCTCCAGTCTGAAACATAAGCTACTAAAGTGTGTCAGGGAGGAGATCAATTAGAATGAAGTGATTTCTGATAAACACTTGTCTTTGGGCTGGTGACTCTGTCTCAGCAGACAGCACTTGGAAAGGTTGGGAGCATGTGAAGTGCGCTCTGCCACCAACAGCAGCTCAGTACCAAGGCAGCAAGCTCATTTGGGCATTATAAAACAGAATAAAGGCTTAAAATAGAAATTAAATAAAAGCCTCACACCAGGCTGCCATCCTCGGCTTCTCTGGCTGTTTCACACTTAACTGTTTTTGACATGGGCTTCTGTGTTCTGCAAACTGTTGTAATTGTGACAATTTTATGATACATGTATGTGCATGTCTATATATATATAAATAAACATACAACTATAGATACATTCAGGTGATAGAATCAAGTCTCTTTCTTTTGAAATTTTAAAGACATTTTCAAATTTAAAAAATATTTCAGGGAAAAATACTTCAGCCAAAAATACTAGTCTTCTGCTTGATCCAGGAGATAATGGATAATATTCTATGGTCGGTGATTTAGAAAAGAAAAAGTGTCTATAATCTGGTAATATAAATAAAATTTGGATTAATCATACTTTATACATGTTTGGAGACTTTGGGGACTGACGGGTGTAGAACCGACTTTAGACGCTGAGAACTGACGCTGAGAACTGAGTCTGTTGCTATGTCGACAGCCAGGCTTCTTCACAAAGTAACTAAAGACTATTCCTAAAATAAGACTACTGCTAGGAAGCTGTCTGCTTTACTAGCTTGTCTCCCGAAACTAAGGAAAAACACATGAAAATAGCCATTATGGAGGCAGACAGGTGTAAGTAAACATGCACAGATCTTCATCTGGAGAAGATGGTAGAGAGAAGCTTCTCCCCCAGATCTCTGTTACTGAGAACACAAACAATTTCCTTTAACTGTACCAAACCTGACCCAAAATGGAACACCCAGTATTTACATACATTTCCCTTCTTTATGTCTCATCCATCCTGATCTTTAGCTATTTCTTTGAGCCTATCAAACATCACACTGTGCAAGATTCTGCATAATACTCAGATACAGCCAGGCTTTTCAAAATGTAAGCAGGACCAAAATGTCCCAAATATTCCACTGGTAAGATTTAAATAAGATACATGACTCTCTACTTGCCTACTAGCCCAGTGAAAACAACTTGTCACAAACGCTTTGCCAGAAGTGACGCATGGACCTGGCTGCCCAGGGAAGTGGTGGGGGCACCATCCCTGGCACCGTTAAGAAACATGGAGATGAGGCACTTAGGGACATGGATTAGCAGGCAGGGTGCTGAGCACCTTAACGGTCGTACTTTATGATCTTGAAGGTCTTTTTCCAACCATAATAGTTCTATGACTCTGCTTGAACATGATAAAGCCCAATAGCTCTTAAGGAAAGGCCAGGGATGAGTCTGAGGCACACGTGTTCCTTCTTTTTTACTTGCCTTTCTTTTAATCCCCCACCAGATCCCTTATTGTTCATTATTCCATGCACATTAATAAAAGACAGCACAAGAAGCAACACTTCTCTTTTAGATAGGACTGTGATCCCACTGACTTAGCTGGGATAGAAGTAAATCCTTCAAAACATGAATGTTTTGCTGGAGCCAAAGCAGATGGGAGATGCACTGAAGCAGCAGCTGGAAAAGACAGCTGGTTCATCTAAGGCAGGCAGCAGCACCACTTATTTTTAGGGATTCTTGTTAGCCAGCTGGAACCGAAATGGTGGCTGCTCAGGCTTTGGTGATGAACATGCTGTTCTGCTGAGAAGACAACACTGGTTGTTCACAGGGCCTCTCTCCTGAGACTAGTTCAGGAGCAAAGTTTGTGTAAGATTTGAATATGAAAGGGGGCAGCAAGCTGTTATCAGCACAGCAAATAAGGGGAGCAAACAAAAGCAAAGCCTATGTCCACAGGAAACTGATCTACCTTTGCTTAGTTTTGTGGCACAGTGACTAAGTGGAAAATTGATCTGAGATATGCTGCCCTGGCTGGTATTTTTACCACTGAACTTCCAAGGCATTCTGCATCTCCAGCCATCATTCAGAGCTTGTGTCTCACTATTCTTATTATCTCTTAAATATGTATTAATCAGCAGTGAACAAATGCTCCACTCAACTCTGGATTGCAGCTGCCTCAGGCTGCATTGCCAGGTTGCAGTGATGACGATTATAAGGCTATGAATATGCAGGGAGATGTCACAACCCTTCTTATGAGTCAGACATAACGAATATGTGGACAAAGAAAGGTCCTAGAATTTCATGTCTGAAAGTGTAAAACTTTTGCAAAAGGCTTAAAAAATAAAAGGAATTTTTCTGTAAGCAGGTTAAGGTCACTTGGCACATGGAACAAAGTATAAATCAAATCAAGAGGAAAAAAAAAAGGGAATGTCAAAATTAATGGAATTCCCAACTTAGAACCGGCTCTGAAGACTAGTTTAATCATTACAAAATTCAGTGAAGATCTAAGAACACGATACTCCCTACCAACGATAATTACCAGGTCATGTTACTATCAAGAAAAGGACATTTTTATTATCACATGAATGTGTAGCAGAAATGCTATTATCTATTAAAGTCCCCTATTGGGGACTTACCCTTTGCTAATGAAGTCTTCATGATATGACAACTCTTTCTTTAATTGTCATCCCCTTGCTAGTCCCCAGTCCACAAATGTATTATGAGCAAATTGTACTGATTTTTTTTCCAGCTTTCAGCCTGGATATAAATTGCATCTCTCTAACTGACAGTCTCCTATGCAGCCAGTCTCCTAAGCCACCAATGCACAGCTCTCAGGCTGCTTTGTGGAGTGATGAATTACACTCTGAAAATCCTATGGCAATAGAAGGGCTCATTATTATCAAGCATTTCTTAGACATAGATCCTGAAGTTTGCAATTCTCCTTTTGAGAGACATGTCAGCTCTCACATTTGACATTAAGATGCCTTGAATAGTAAATAACCCCCCAGACTAACCAAGAGTTGGCATCTGTAATGAAAAGTGGCTTATAGTTAGTTTTGTTGCAAGTACTAGTCACCTTTTTTCAGTTTGGGATAAGTTTGAGATGGATATTTACAGTTTTAAAAGCTCAAAGAGTCTCAGAAAGTATATTTTCAACTCTAAAGAACAATAAAAAGCTTATTAGAAAATTTAAGTTTAGTAGAAGTTAGTGCCTGTTATTGGAGGTTGGATAAATAACCTTTTGAGACTTAACAGATCTGTTAAGATTAAATAACTAACCAAATCAGAGCCTCGATGAACAGGAAGTCTCTTTGCATGCCACTTGTTAAAACTTTGTGCTTTCTGTTCACTGGCTTTTTGAATAAATACCAAATGACTTTTGGGGCTTCCAGGCAATGCCTTTCAGTTGACTTCGGGAGGATGCCATCTACTTGAGGTAAAAGAAGTATTTTGCAAGTACATTCAAATGTCAGAAACACTGACTAGATTTTGATCTTCTATATCCATATGGGGAAAAAAAGAAAAAAAAAAAAAAGCACTGTGATAGTTGCTTAGCAGATTAGCAAGATTAGATTTCTGCACACTATCAGTGCAAAGGAGAGCAGGGAAAGGACAGGGAGAGAAGGAACTTTTCTAAGGATTAAAGAGAAAAGAGCTATGGAAGAGAAATGAGTCAGGATTTTTGCTGAGATTTTTTTTTATTCTGTCTATCTGAGTGCAACCAAAAAATATCCAGTCCTCTGTGCTGTACTTCCACCCAGGAGACAAATTTGTGATGATATCCTTTGATGCCAGCAACATAAGTGTAATCGCCCAAGTGAAACATAGCTGCATCAAGTAGACTACATGGGAAGATACAAAAGCCAAATATGTGGCATTACTGAACTAGTAGCAAAGGACATTAGGAATAATAGGTGAAGCTGCTGAATGTATCCATGAGGAGCAAAAAAAAAAAAAAAAAATGTTTGTAGTGTCTACAAAATTGAGAACCATCATAGCTATATATACAAAGTTTTTTTTTTTTTAATATAATTTTGGTATAACTTTGAAGCATTGCCTATAGGATAACTATTTCTGATATCTCAGTTGTAGTCTTATCTTCCTAGGGCACTGATCGAAATCCACTCCAAGTCTCTGATCCACTTTCATGAAGACAGTCCAGATTAATTGCACAATTCCTGTTTCTTGACAAACAGTAATTCTAGCAACAAAGCCAAACACAAAGGTGGTCTCAGGTGGTATCTGTATGGATTCACTTGGAAGTGACACAGGAATCCCAAAATCACCCACAGCCAGAACAGGGGCAGAGCAGCCCCATTGCCACATTACTCTGGTACCACTGGGATCCCTTATTCCTGTTTGCTTGTAGGAGCCAAGGGACTTCATTATGGAGTTGGTTTCAATGCATGGCTTTGGTGCTATTGGATCCCATACCAGATAATGCTACTGAAAGAGAGTTACCTTCCATGTGGAATATTGGATAAAATCTAAATACCTTTAAAAGGACAAATGGAGAAAGAAACATTACATACAGAATGTTCAGAAACGTTACATACAGAATGTACAGAATGGTAAATGGCACAAGTTACTTTTGAGTTCAGATTCAGAAGGATCCAAGTGAGTGTGCTTGCTGCCTTAATCATACTTCAAAGAAGAAATTAGCTGAGGAAGTTCTCCTGCATCTTTGGAATCAATAGGATGTACAGCCAGCTAGAACCTACCCCCTCGCAGTGCAGTTGTTCATGTCTATGTGGAAGTGAGTTTGGTCTGCTCTGGGAAAAGTGTTATCTGTCTGTGGTGTGGGAAAAAAAAACAGGCTGTTTTTCTGTCGTTTTGGTAGATACACTCACCCACATAGACTGCAGTCATGAGGCAACAGCATGATTCAGATAGCTCTCCATCTGAAAAAACACTGAGGGAAGTCATATGAAAGTGAAAAACAATTATGATTAAAGAAATCATAGGGTAAAAAAAAGTTAATTACATGTCAGCATCAATGTAAGTGCTGTTTTTTCATTATTTTCTTGTGCCATTGTTTTATTTATCAGTTCTAACAAACTATGTATTTTGTCCAAGGATAGGATAAGCAACAAGATCAGGAACAAAGTACGTTTTCACAAATGTACAATTTAGTCTACACAAGACATTTTACAAAAATATCCTGCATCGCCTAGCACTTAATTCATCCGAGAGCCATCGACTGGAGCCGGGCACATACAGCTCTTCTCAAACAAATATTTTAAAATGTTTCCCCCCTGCATCTATTAGCCTAAACCACCACAAAATATATTTCCAAATAAAGTGAAGCTCTTCTCACAAGAATTTGTGTTTTTAAAAGAAAATCAACGGAGCTCAATAAACAGGAGAGTGACTGGACATGAAAAAACCGACCTTTTTCAGGGAAATTAAAATGCTTAAAGCCTGCACTTGTAAAACCTCATGTTCTCAGAGAGCTGGGCACCTACTGCATGTTTGACTGTGGCAACTGCAACAGCCCCCGGACACCACTTGCAGAGTCTTCAGTAGCAAGTGCCCATGATGCTGCACTGCAGACTGGCATTTTTTAGAGGAATTTGGTCAGACTTGCAGACATCATCCCTTTTCAAAGCAGCAGCGCAAAAGAACCATCAGAACACAACAAAGTTGGCTATTTTGCTTTTTATCAAGAATCTCAAAATCTACTGGTAGGTAATACCCTACAAAAGCTACTTCTAATACAGTACACAAGGGCACATGGGGCAAACTCACTATGTGGCTGGAAAACTGCTTTAGAGGAGTTGAAGAATATAATAACAATTCTTGAAAGCACAAATTAATTCTCCCACGTTTTCCTGATGATTAGAATACTTATTTTCTTTGCATCTCTTGTCTGCCTTTTTTTTTTTAATTTTATCTTTTTTGGATTG
Organism: Nothoprocta perdicaria; assembly: GCF_003342845.1. NCBI lineage: Eukaryota > Metazoa > Chordata > Aves > Tinamiformes > Tinamidae > Nothoprocta > Nothoprocta perdicaria. The sequence continues at coordinate 2,067,168 of NW_020455533.1, forward strand.
CACAGCATAAGCAGATAGCAATTATCAACAAGTGTGATCGTGCTCTGGATGGCAAAACTGCCAATTGTCTCAAAAGGAAGTGGAAATAAGTCCCTGGATTAGGCAATAATAATCACTGTGGAAATAAGTGAAGGCTTCAGCATTCCTGCCATTTTCCCCACTTGCTTTAGGATGTAATAATACGGGAGTATGTAAAAAGTAGTTTGCTACTACACAGTGCACACACAACTGCCATTCCTGTCTCTGGATTAACATATGGCAGGGGCCATATCCTAAGTGGTGCAAACTGCAAAATCTCTGTGGACATTCTTACCTATATGGATGGGCTGGCCTAAAATCTGTATTCCCAACACTGAGAAAGGTTTGAAGCTTCTCCCTGGGAAAAAGGCCAGCACACAATTGCTGAGAGTGCAGGCTAAGCTTTACACAACAGATGAGTTATTAAAGAACAATTCTTGTTTGCCTTTACCTGATGTCCACATGAGTAGTTTTCTCTGCTGAATGCTCCTGTAATTGTTCCTGAATTTTGGTATTTCAAGCAGCAGATTTATTAAAGTCTTCACTCTCACAGTAGTTTACCACATGTGGAACGGTGGCTGAACTAAGTGAAGATTGTGTGCATCTGGTGATGCTTTTTGAGCAAGTTCTGTTTTCGTTTCATTGCAGAGGGGCCCTAACAAGAGCAGCGAGCCCCAAAACTGCCTACAGTCACAACGAAGCTCACAGGCTGTGAATGCCACACGCTCCATGTCCACAGGAAGCCCGAGGGGTGGTTAAACAGGTCAGAAAAACAAGGACTGTGGTGACCGCAGGAAACCGGAGAGCAGCCATTGAGACCAGAGAGCAGCCGTTAGGAGGCTGCAGAGCGGCCGTTGGAGGCGCGGGGGCCGTTAGGAGGCTGCAGAGCGGCCGTTGGAGGCGCGGGGGCCGTTAGGAGGCTGCAGAGCGGCCGTTGGAGGCGCGGGGGCCGTTAGGAGGTCAGAGAGCGGCCGTTGGAGGCACGAGGGCCGTTAGGAGGCTGCAGAGCGGCCGTTGGAGGCGCGAGGGCCGTTAGGAGGCTGCACAGCGGCCGTTAGGGGCGCGCGGGCGGCCGTTGCGAGCGTTCCCTGTCGCCTCACGGCCGCGCTGGCGCGAGGAGCGCGCGGCCCGGCAGGGGCGGGACTCGGGGCGGGGCTGGGGAAGTTTTGCCGCCGGGGCCGCCGCTCCCGCCGCCCGCGGCGGCAGAGCCGAGCCGGGCCGGGCGGCAGCGGGGAGGCAGCCATGGGCCAGGACGGGCCGTGGCTCAACGAGTCCGGCAGCCCGCGGGCGGCGGGCAGCCCGTGCGCTGCGGCCGGGCCCTTCTCGGTGGGCGCCGCGGCGCTGCTGGCGGCGCTCATGGGGCTGCTGGTGCTGGCCACAGTGCTGGGCAATGCCCTGGTGGTGCTGGCGTTCGCGGTGGAGCGGAGTCTCCGCACGCAGGGCAACTTCTTCTTCCTGAACCTGGCCCTCGCCGACCTGCTGGTGGGTGAGTGCCGCGGGCGGGGGGCGGCGGGCGCGACGCCGCGCTCCTTACGGCCCCGCTCTGCCCGCAGGCGGCTTCTGCATCCCGCTCTACATCCCCTACGTGCTGACGGGAGAGTGGAGGCTCGGCCGGGGCCTCTGCAAGCTGTGGCTCGTGGTGGACTACCTGGTGTGCACCGCCTCCGTCTTCAACATCGTCCTCATCAGCTTTGACCGCTTCGTCTCGGTCACCAGGGCGGTAAGGCTGGCGCGGGGCCAGGGAGAGCAGAGCAGGGAGCCAGGGGCAGCCCCCAGGGGCTGCAGCAGCTCCAAGGGGCTCCTTAGCACAAGGTCCTGCTTCTGAGGGCACCTGGCTCCCACACGGGCTTTGTGACAACCCAGGAGTTGCAGGAGATCCAGCTGCTCCCTTTGATCATGGAAGTGTTTCCAGAAGCAAAGGAGTCTGGCAGAACTAGAAACACTTGCCCCTCCTTTCACACTGGAAAGAGTTCCCTTGTTTGAGAGGCATTTGGTCCATGCTGGAAGTAAGGCAAAGGGAGGTGGGTGTATTTATGTCCTTGTCAGATGTAAATGGCGCAGAAGTGGCAGACCAGTCAGTATCATCCTTCAAAAGAAGGAAATGTTATTTCCCTTCAACAGCTGCAGAAAGAGCCTTGCCTTGGTCATGCAGCACATTAGCCATCAAAAGAGAATTAGATGGGACCCCTCACATCTCTCCCGTCCCCCCACTAACTTCATTAAGTTCACTAACTTCATTAAGAGGCTCATACAGCCTCTTAAGTATTTTAGATCCTGTTGAAATAACATGTTTTATCTGCTGCCATAAGTCTTGTTTTATACACACCACGCTTGGTTGTTCTTCATAGCCCTGCTCTACCTACATTTCTTGTAAGCATTTATTGTATTCAGTACAAATCACCCCAAGAGGCAGTAATAGGTTTTTAGCAAACCTAAAAAGAAAGAAACCTAAAAAAAAGAAAGAGGCTCTGAGCTCACTTATGTCTGTGTTAAAGTCTTTTTCAAGAGGGAGAAATGACCAGATTAATTCTTAAGCTTTATTTAATGCTTTTATTTTCTAGGTATTGTTATTAGCGACAAATTTATCTTCACAATCCAAACTCTGATGACTATACACATAGTACAAATATATAGATTTGATAATTTCAGAAACAGGGAAACTAGTTACTAGATGAAGTTCAGTCACTTTCAAATGTTTCAAATGAATAAAACTTATTCCCAAACCAAGAGTAGAGAAGCCGCCTATTATGTTCAGGCAGTATAAACACAAAAGTGTTCTAAAACAGAAGTGTTCTAAATTGTCCTCTACATTAGTGAAAGCCTTTATCTTCCTACATTCATAATCACGATCGTGAATCATTTTTCATGATTCAGGGGAAAAAAATACACAGGGATCTCAGCTGCACGGGGAATTCTACCAGAATACTATTGAATGAAATGAACCTTAAACAGAGAATTTGGGGTTGAGACTTATGTTCCAACACATCACGTAAGTTCACACCTAAAACTCAACTAGCCCAGGTCCCTTTCTCAAATGAAAGATAGTATTTGTTGCTTCAGAAACAAAAGTTCACAGTGCTTGCTGCTGTAGCTACAAAGACAGATTCTGGTTCCTTATACAAGTACTCTTCAATCAACCAGGGAATCGGGCAGTGTTCCGTTGTGATTCTACTCAATTTTATTACTCACATACCTCATTGACTCACAGCTACTCACAAATACCTCTAACCTGTTTTATACCTTAGATCCTCTACTTTATAAACAAGGCAATTTATTACTCTCCCTCTATTTTGCAAACCACAACACTCCATCTATAAGTCTCAATTACAAATATATGTTGAATAAAAGAATGAAACAAAGGAGACCATAAACAAATGAAATTATTATCTGTATTTTTGGTGTTTTTCACATTATTTTCATATTTTCATATTATAAGTTATGCATTGTAAGCTGTCTCTATACAAAGTGGAAGATTTTGCATGGTTATTCAGTGAACTCAGATTATAAAAGGTTTAAGTCATTTAATTTAAAATATGTATATACATTTTGAGGGGCCATATTTTTTAAATGTTCTAAAAACAGGCAACAGCTCATTTAAGAATATGTAAATAGTGACAGCTGGTTATAGGAAGTGCAGTGGTATTTGCTTTGGAAAAGCCTTTGTTTTCTAGCTTTTAAGATCTGATTAAAGTTCTCAAATTCCAATGTCTGTTGGAACAGACAGTGCAGAAAGACCTTTTCTTTAGTGCTAGTACTGCTTAGTATAACCCTCACCCTCATGCCAAGGTAGTATTGTCAACTGTCAAAAATAAAAGGGGGCTACCTTCTAAGATCCCCAAGGAACTATGTCATTGACACAGTACTAACATACACGACAACTTCTCCCTCTCAGGTGAATTACAGGGCTCAGAAAGGGATGACCAGAAGTGCAATATTGAAGATGGTCACTGTATGGATTGCTGCTTTTCTTCTCTATGGTCCAGCCATCCTCAGCTGGGAGCACATTGCCCAAAAAAGCATCCTCCCTGAAGGAGAATGTCATGCAGAGTTTTTCTATAACTGGTATTTCTTAATGATCGCATCTACTATTGAATTCTTCACACCTTTCGTTACTGTTACGTACTTTAATGTAAGTATCTACCTCAACATCAGGAAGCGCACCTCCTTCAGAAGTGAGAATCTACCACCTGGTCAAGACGACTGTGAAGTGAATTTCCAGGGGAAGAAAAGGGAACATAACATATTTTTTGTAAAATCTGCTAACACACACAAACATGAAGAGAGAGCAAACAGCCTTTCTCTCCCTAAACCCCAGGCTTTGAAGTTTAGCCTGCATAAGCTTGGTAGCAAGTCATTAAATACAAATGTCAGTCAAGACCTTCCAGCACTTCAGGTGGATGTCAAGCCCAAACCACGCAGAAACACTTTATTCAAAACCAGAGAAAGTACATGCAACACCATGAGCAGAGGGGACACTGCCAACATTATGACAAATAAATTTAGACTTTCCCGGGATAAAAGAGTTGCAAAGTCATTAGCAATTATTGTTTGTGTGTTTGGTGTGTGCTGGGCTCCATATACACTCCTGATGATCATTAGAGCAGCTTGCCATGGGCAGTGTGTACACTACTCACTTTATGAGGCTTCATTTTGGCTCCTGTGGGTGAATTCAGCCATTAATCCTGTTCTGTATCCACTGTGCCACATTAGCTTTAGAAGCGCTTTTATAAAACTCCTGTGTCCAGGAAAAGCCAAAATTCATCCTCATGTTTTGATGTAAATACATATATATACACACACATACACACACACGGAAAAAAAACCACATTTCAAGAAAAAATGCATCTTTCAGTAGGAGCATAAAGTTGACTCATGTTGCTAGAGAAATCACAAGGAATCAAGTCCATTATTTGTCAGTTCGGGGGAGGGGGTAATGCCACCAACAGTTGAAGTCTAGCACACCATCACCCGAAAGAGTGCCAAAAAGAACAATCATGACAAAGTTAGATTTCACAAATATAACCAGTACAAATGTGTTTTTTTTGCCCACCTACTAGAGCTACCCATCCCGTACTGGATAGTTTAACAGACAATATTACTCCAAGTGTTTGGAGTCCCACTGTAACATGAGACCTCACAAATAATATGACCCCAAGTCTGTTAAAATGATCTTGCACCACAAGTGGCAAAAACTAACAAAAAACACCCACCACACACTACTTGGTTGCTTATTCTGTTTTCTACTCTCCTGCCTCTGCCACAAGAGATTCACACAGCTAGACCTTGACTGCTGTCTAGATTCACCCCACACAAGAGGTGATCATTTCAACACCAACAGCAAGAACTTTGTCCTCAGCCTCACAAGCATCTTCTGTGGTTTGAGGTGCTCCCCTTTGCTGGCAAGAGGGGTGATAGCTATTGAACCACAGCCATCACCACAGCCAAAATGCATGTTCACATAGTTGATCTTAGAATTTACATATTATTTTGAAATTTACTATGTAAAATTTCAATAAAAGTGATTCAGAGCTGTGCAAGAGTCTTAACTGTGTAGCTTTAAGACACAAAGAAACACATCACTTCAGTCATTTGACAGGCTACCTTTTTCCCATGCATATTTGGCTTCATTTAACAGTAGCTCCTATGCTGAAAGGAGCAAGTCAACAGATCTTTCCATACTTCCTGACTTCTCTGGACATCCTGAACCAAGCACTCCTAGCTTAAACTAACATGTTTTAAACTGAAGCCATTGATCACGCTTGCTACCCACCTTTGAATTTTTCCAAGTTTTATTTCCTTTCTTGTGAAAAGACTGCACTTATAAGATATAGATCTATCAAGTAGAAGAACAGCCTAATTGGTTGTGTACTCTCCAAATCACAGAATAAGACTTGCCTCTTCAAAACCAGCTGGTGAGCACTAAGTTATTAGGTATCCCCAACAATCTCCACCGTTTCATCACGCAAAGAAGGATAACGTAACAGCTGTCAACTCAAGGAGCAAGTTCAAGTCCGTTTTGCCTTAATTTAAATTTCTGAGACACATGAATTAAGTCGCCAGCAATTAGTGCTAGTTTACAAGCCCACTCGGTCTTCACACCAGCTGTCACTGACAATTGTTGTACTCCAGGTTCTAGACCTTTGTTGCCATTTGTCTAACACACACCTAAAGTCTGGTAAGATTCTCCATCACCAAGTACATCAGAAAAACATTCTGACACATGAACGTTCTTCCAAATACGCTGAGAGGATGTATGTTAGTTTTGAGTGATTATACCTACACATTAGAACTATGAGCCTCCCAGCTTGGGAGTTAACTATGTCTTGCTTCTGTCCCTTCAAGGCATAAGTTGCTTTGCTTTTAATGACAAGGTGGTACTAGATTCAACACTGGCCTTTGAAAAGACAAGAAACAAACGATGTTAATAGCAATTTTATTGTTTCACTGGTGCAAAATCATGATATTGAATAAACTCGTGTAATGGATTTTCCCCTAAATTTACAGTAATGAAGGTTATACATATTCTATATAGATTGCAATTTCTCTATCTGGAACAAAATTATCTTGATAAATATGCCCTGTGCACAATACTGGCCCTCACTGAGTGTCACAGAGCCTTAATATGCAAAATATAACTTCTGTTTTGAACATGGTAGTTTAAAATTCTCCAAACATGCATTAATATATTCTAGTTTTAGGGAAAAATATTACACTTAGTCTTAACTTGCATTAAAAAAAAGCACAAGCGGAATCTGACATACAATAATTCCAAAAATCTGATGCTCCATAGAAGTCTGGCAGTTTCACATGACAGTCACTGCCAGATTAAAACTAGTGCTACTGAAGCAACAGTGAACAGACAGAAAAGAAATCAGAACTGAAGGGCCCTATCATGTCACATGAATTCAAAGAAAAGTTCAGTCATGCTAGCTGATGAAACCTGTAGTCGCTGGTCCAACCTTTTACATTTGTTAGGGTACTCAACACAAGTGTTTGAAGTGCCAGACTGAACACATGAACGTTAATTTAACTTGACATTTCTGAAAGGCACAATCTATGAATCTATCTTAAAAAAACATATGGTATGTAAACGAAAAGAAACAAGTACAGTGTATGTCTTCTTTAAAGGACAAGACCTTCATAAATTGGCCCCTCAGATTCTGGCGATTCCCTCCTCAGACGCAAGTGCTCCAGTGTGTTGTGAAAATGTTTGTTAATTTGTTCTGTTTCTTCAGTAGACTCAAGGTTTGGGAGATCTTCTCTAATCTTCTGTATGAGCTGATTCAAAACCTGAATTGTCACCTATAGAAGGTACACACACAGAACCAAAGGTGTCAACAAGACCACTGTACACGTACACAAACACTTGTTAACAGACTTGTCTCTGAACTACCAGCACTAGTTCTCAGCAGGATGACTGGCAAGACTCTAGGTTCTGCTTTCTCTGGTCCTCACAGGGGGCACAATACCCACTTCAGAAATTTTTTGAAAGCAACTCTCATACTCCCAAAAGAGTTTATATGTTACTTACTAGCCCAACAGCTTTGCAACTAAACCATTTCTCTCCAACGATTCGATATATAAAAAACTTTGAACGAATAAGGCACTTTTTTCCTGTATACTCTAATAATAGATTTCTTTTAGACAGTCAAGATCAACATCAGATTGATAGTACAAATTGTCCTTAAAAAATGACTAGATCCAAGAATGGCACAGCTGCCTATGCTGCCAAGATGAGAATTATATAAAACACCCTCTTAAAACATGTTGTAGACCACCACTGTATCCAGAAATTATTCTTACAAATCTGCTAAGTGTTTTGTAACTCAAATTTAATTTTAATTGCTATCAGACGGCATCTCCTACACTGCAGCAACTGAACTGGCTTCCTGCTACAGTAGAGCTTTGAAGATATTAGCAAATCCCTAGAGTCTCTTTAGAGATTGTCACCACAGGGTGTTCATTAACATTTGCTCCTGATCAAGCAAAAATGTGCATCTGTACTTGATCATGCAGATTTTTCTGTTTTGTTTTTAAACAAGTCTGCTACTTGTCACCTTACGTATTTTAGTTGAAAAATTCACATGCAGACCTTGAACTGGTACATGGGAAGTCCTGCTAATTTTTGGAAATTAAAGCTTACACTAATCATTTGTGACCTTAAACAGTTATAACAACTACATGCATAATAAGGTAAAGAAAATTATGTACTTCTAAAACTAGAAAGCTGTAAGCCTTCGAGTATAACATGGCTTTGTTAAAAATATTCAGGTATCCAACTCATAAATTAAGTTCAGAACTAGACTGCAAATACTTTTTCCTTTCAATACTTTTTCCTTTTCATTCCTTCATAGCAAGGAAATATACAGTGTTTTTCTTTCAACCGACTGTCCATATTGCCAGAATTTGTACCTCTCATGAGGGACAGCAGACCAAGTCAAATGCACATAATCACCGTATAAATGAGAATGAAAAGCTTCAAGAAATGCTTTTTAGTTAAGAGAAGATACAATATTTTTCACTCACCGCCTCATTTTCTTTTTCATAAAAATAGATGTATCTATTCAGAATTTCTATGAAGAGCTGGACTTGCAGAGAAGGGTCCATGCATTGATTTGCTATCTTTAAGGCCTTTTTCAGGCATTCCATCACTCGTTTTCCCCCATGAAGCTAGAAGGAAGAAAAATTGGGTTACAAGAAATGAAGAAAAAAACCCACCTTTGAGTCCAATATCACTTCACCTTGTACGCACATGCATTTCCTGGTCATCTGCCACAGAAAGAGAGAGCACAAAACTACACAAGCTGTTCATAAGGCTCTCATTAAAAGCTTACCGTTCCTGGCTGTTACCTGTTTGGCTAAGTTTTATGCTCAAATCAGGTAGTAATATAAACAGAGTTGTTAGAAGCCTTTTAAGTTCCATTTTTTAAATAACAAATACACAAATGCACTCAGAAGCAAAGTTAACTGCTCTTTATAGATACAAGCCATTTGTTTGAGAAGCCCTGCAGACCGTATGATCTGCTTTTGACTTCTACAACTTCTACCTTGAATTTGAAGTGCAACACAGCGAGCTTGCAGCCACGTGCAAGATGCAGTTAAAGGAACAGACTGGACTTTGAGAGGCAAGCTAGCTGACTGTTGCAAAAGCTCGCACAGTGCATCCGCTTTTCAACTTGAGCTTTTCCACTTACAGAAGCATTTACATAGCTTCTACAGCAGTGAGATCTAGAAGCTTCATACTAAAGTAAATTCCAGTCAAGCCTATGCTACAGTCATCAGCACTTCAGAAGGGAGGCCCTGGTGTGGTTGAGGTAGGATCCGCATCACGCCGTTGTGGCTTTAATCTTCTTACCTCTTCTCCATTCTTGTCAGTGTTCCGGCCAGACCAAAACAGATGGGCACAAGTGCTCACAGCCCGACACTGGTCTGGCTTCTTAAGTAGCTTAGAAGCTGCCAGTGCACACTGAGTCCTCAAAGGTTCATGGTTCTCCTCACTGAAGCACTTCATCCTTTCAAAGGTCCCAATTATCAAGGTGATTGCAGCCAGCTGTGCTTTTGAATCACTGATTTCATCTTCATACAGAGAGAAGGCCTACTCAAGGGAAGAGACAAGAGTCTTAATCACCACTTTAAAGCAACATTAGAAAAAAACAACATAGTTGCTAGTGACAAAGTGCCTGCAGTGTTATAATCATTACATAATTCAGGCAGAAGAGATTTCATAGACACTGTTAGAATGAGGTTAAAGACATAGACTGAAAAAAATTCTGCAAAAGGTATGTTTGGTTATAACCGCTTGAAGAATTACTCCTTAACATGTTATCTGAAGAATGAAGCTTTCCTCATTCAGCATCTATTTAAATAAAATAACTTTAAATAGCCAAAATAGTCCTTTAAATGGATTTGTGTCTTAAAGTGACAAAAGCTGTACGGCAGAAGTTGTATTAGGTCAGCAATGAGAATATTTGCACTGCTGCTGAGTGGATGAAGAGCCTTGAAAGAATCCACATGACTATGCTGGACTGGGCATCTAACACAAGGTATGCAACTGTTATGCTATTTGGCCTCCAGAGTAGTACCACAGCCAGCTGGTACAAGACAGTGGAAAAAAGCCACAGGGTTATCAGAGACTCAGCTGAAGAGTGTGCATTTGTAGCAGTATTAGAAGAAAGATTATAACAATACCTGAAACCTGGGTAACACAAAATATGAAATACACTGGTTAGATATCTGATGAAAGGGGTTCCTAAGGAAGTGCTTGAAACCAGTAAAGCTTAAATACAAACGAAACTATAGGTTAAGTGGGATTTCAGAACATAATTTATAAAGCTTTTATTAGCAAAGTCCATCATGACAGATGTGAACACTGCAAGTTTCAGACACCCTTTGAAAAGCGCTTGTGGTCAAGAAAATATCGGCCAGACAAGAGGAGTTGGGAAAAGATCTCAGAATAAAGGAATATTTTATGTTGGGAAAGCTACATTCCTCCAGTGAACAGACGGAGTAGGAGGCAACATACCACATGTTGTCAGGCTGAGTATTCAAATCAGTAGCAAAGGAGCTTAAATTCCATAGTGGTCTGGGAAGCAAGAATGAAGATCAGGAATTTCTACCCACTAGCATTAACTGTCAATCATTTCAGATTTTTAATCCCACTAGACAGCTGAATAAGCTGAAACAAGCCAGATTTAAGACGCAAAAATGACTATAGTGATGGGACATTCTCACCTGGGACATGAATTCATATGCCACAGTTTCATGATTCTCAAATCCAATTTCTCCTGCAGCCAGTGCTCCTTGAAGGAAGAGCCGGAGAGGCAGCTCTGCCAGTTCTGCTTTGATCAGAGCACTGATGGTTTGATGAGCAAACGAGAAGATCTTCTGGCATTTCTTTTCCCATTTGTCATCCTGGAGAAAAAAAGCCCAAACTTCAAGTCTATTGCTATAAAGAAATCCCACGTTATAGTAAAAGTTGTTTCATGCTCCAATCTCATATTTTGCATGCTACCCCAGTCGTTCATTGGGGCAGAAGGGGCTGGCCACGAGTACCCTTGCAAGTTTTCTGCCAACTTCAGCAGTCTTCACAAAGTACTTCTACTTCCGTTTATGGAAAGGTCATCTGTTTTTCCCTACTAACTCACGGAAACCTTTCTCAGATGTCCACACTGAGCTGCAGTTACCAGAACCATGCTTGAACACAAATGAGCAAGAGCCTAACAAGCAGAGTTGTAGAAGAATAAAATAAAAAATAATGAAAAAAGTCAATTTGTTGGAGGATTAACCAGAAGAGTTCTGAACACTCACTCTAAAGGATTAATTAAAAATAATTTTCTAATTTACCTCCTTGCTATATATCACTACAATAAGGAGAAAATACACTTTTAAGGTAACTCATCAGAAAGCATTGCACTGCCCACAGAGAACAATTTTTTTTGTTTTTGCATATGCACTTCTGCAACTGCTATATAAAGTAGCAGAACAGAAACATTTGCTTTGGGAAGTAGTACCAAGGCTAAGCTACAGATATAGAGGCTCGTGAAGTGGTACCTGGACTTAAATCAGTTTCAAGCCATCATCCACAATATCCTAGTCCTATGGCCTGCATTGAAAGAGACATGCAATGGGCCAGCCTATCAAGCAAAAGGCACTGGCCAGTTTCTGCTTCATCATTCCTCAAGTGATAAAAATCCTTCTCAATATAAGAATCCTTTACATCTGCTTTAAGAGAAGTCAGTCTCCTTACTTAGTCATCAAGTCTTTGTACACTGTTAGTGGTTGCAAGATCAAAGGTGTCCCAGGAAAGCAAAAAGGAAGCAAATAAGAGATAACTTGAACTCAGCTCACCACTTTGGAGTTCTCCTTGTAGCGAAAAGCAAGCTGATACGCCGCAAAAACCAACGGTGGCAGCGTAAAACGAATACGCTGGTTCCCACCCGCACCAAAGTGTTTCCGAGCAGTGTTCAAGATCTAAAAGAGAAGGATAAACAGCTCAGAATTCTGCAAAAAGAGGCATGGCACTTGCAGCCATAATAATCCACATTCTAAATACAGGAACAAAGACTGAGTTAGTGTCAGATAAATGACAACATATTTAGGGACTATTTGATTTAAATGTCTATACAATCTGTAACTTTGCCTTTTATCTAAAATTCCCCCACAGCTGCTTAACACATAGGTATTAGCAACATTAACAGTACTATGTTAACTACAGACTCATCCCGCTGCACTAGCCAGAACCTAAGTTGCCTGAGCTTGCATTTAACAAAAATACCACACAGAGCTGTGTTTAATGTGCTATGCTGGTCTGCCTCATGCTTGTCCCCCATTTATGCGGTCTGATATCACTGCAATTTAAGAAGTAAAAATGGACAGTCAGCTTCATTTCCCAGGCACACTGCGGATGATCACTCAGGAGTGCCTATCCAAGCTTCTGAGTTGTTTGGTTCAAAGGAGTGGTTTGGTTTAAGCAATCTCCAATCCAGCATCTCCAGGCTGCCTTCAAACCCGTGGAGTTCTGCAGTTTCTAGAATTAGCATTCTAGATAATTCTAGAATTAACAGTGATGGCCCAACTCCCAAATATATTAAATCCTTTTACAGCAAGTAATAAAAAAAAAAAAGATATTTTGCATGGCATTATTCAGGAACACCGATCCCATACCAGATACTGTTGGTCAGGATCATCTGAACGCAAGAGATGAATAAATCTTCCCACAAGACTTTGCTCATCAGCAAAGTCCTCAGGATCAGGGTCTTCGGCAGGCTGATCTGGTTGATCCTGGATCAGGGTGGATACCAAATTCATGATAGCATCAACCTGTTAAAGAAAGGCAACATAAGCTCAGTTTAAACTGGATCAGCATATATGAGCCTAGGTTATGAGCCATTATGAAAATCTTCCTAAAAAATTTGTAGTACTGACAGAACACTAGAAATTCACTAGTTGCTGATGTTTTAGAACTTAGTTGCTTCACTCCCCAAAGAAGGGTCCTCTTAGCACAGTGGGAACAGAATGGCTGTACAAAGGCAACTCTTATTTCAAAAGACCCATCCAGACTTAAGGCAATAGGCCTAGCTTTAGAGAAATCCCATGTCTTTGCCAACGTTAAGAAAAAATAGCCTCTGGTATGAGATTTGGCAAGATACACGTGAAAAATATTTAAGGACAAGGGCAGAGGAATCAAGTGGGATATAGCCTGTGCTCATAAGATAGAGGCAGGGATAGGAGGAAACGCAGAGCATATCTTACATGAGGTCATTTGGTGTTTGCTTTCAAGTCCTCAAACAGTATTTAAGACATCTAAAATCACTACAGAAACTGACTTGCATCATACCTGTTCTTGAGACACAATTTCTGTGTTATAATCCAATACGTTGCTAAGCACATAACAACTCATGCTCTTCCTGGATTCATAATCAAAGTACTCAAAGAGGGGGTGGAAGTGTTTTAGTTTCAAAACTGTCAGAATATTGTTGTAAGTATCAACAGGAATTTTCAGAAGTCTCGTCAGCTCCTTTGAAACAGCACTGCTTGTTGCAATACTAGACAAAAATATATGCAAAACAAGTTATTGATTACTTGCTCACGCATATTTAGAAGAAAAGCCTGCCTCAGCACCAACTGATAAACACCATAACACCTAAACTACTTGCTTCCAGATAGGAAATACAGTATCAAACAAATCACGTCTTGCTTTCTAGGATGTGTGTACAGTTGCAGACATCAGAAGCAGAGACTTCAGCTGCCAACAGAACAAAATGAAAACTGCCTCTTGCTCTACGGAATGAATAATGACTACACAGAGCTGGGCGTACACATTGTGTACATACCTGTATAGCCCTCAGCAAGATTTATGCACAGAGTAATGTCTAGGTTAATCAGGCCCTTCCCACCGTCACCTATCATAGTCTCCTGGAGCTCAGTCCAAAAGCAATAATCTCACATTTCATCATACTTTGCAAGGCAGCAAGGAGACACACTTTACAGCAGACTAGTCAAGATCTTAAGGTCAAAATATTAACAACGGCTTCAGAAAGAACGCAAGATGCATTTACTTACTGCTCCAGATTAAGTTTATTGAATATTTCCACAGTTGTTTCCAACACCTTATCAACATAGTCAACACGATCTGGGTAGCATTTCATTGCCAAGTTAATGAGAGAAACTTGCAAAGATACCACATCCTCTGAGGGCATATCTTGGCGAGACTGAAATTTAAGGAAGTACCAAGTTATTTAAAAAAAACCACACACAAAACAAACCCATAATTTTGAAAGACAGAAAAAAAAAGGACAAAAGAGTTGCATGCAAAAATACCCTACATACCTGTATAACAGTAGCAACCTGCTGCGAAAAGATGTCAAAAAGTTTGATATCTGCTGGGATGCCTGGTCCATCTTCACGATGTGCAAATAAAGCTAACCTAGCAATACAGAAAGCAGAGCTCAGTCAGCCTAGTTTTACTGCCCAGATACAAATCATTAAACCAGCAGGAAAAAAGAAGGTAAGATTTCACCCTAATATCCCTATTTAACATTAGCAGTTTTCAATAGGACCTCCGTGAGGAACAGAATCTTTTGGGAGAACTGGCATGAAGCTGGTAATGAACTAATAATTAAATACTTCACTTCCAATTAGCTTCTTGTTCTTCTATGAAGGCACACGTTATGTTCTCCAATTAAAATCAAAAGATAAACTACCCTAGATACATGATTAGCCATTACTATAATTCAAGTTCATACAATATACCTATGACATATGGTTGCCAGAACAGATCACAATTGTTGCTTTTGCTCTGAAACATGAAATTCAAACCTAAACAGCTTGTAAGCAGATTAAGTTAGGAAACAAATTTCATCAGTCCTTGAAGCAGAATCCACTGATAGTTGTAAAAGCAGAATCCAGACAGCACAAACTACTGAAAAAATAGCAATCATTCTTCAGCTTAAGCTATAATGACAAAAATACAGGGAAATAGTGAAGTTAAATACTATTAAAAAATAAAGCTTCCAACACTAAAAAGATATTGATTGCTTTGTGCAGTCAATTTCCACCCCCTTGGTCACTCACCTATCAATTAAAGCAATTATTATATTTTTCACATTCACATTTTGGTGCAGCTCAGCACAGGCTCTGAGAAACGGGTTCAGGGTTTGGAGATGAAATTCATCTGGGAAAACCTAAAGTTTTAGATCAATAGTTATTAATTTATACATTAAATTTGTCCATTGTTACATAGTAGTAAAATGCAAGAGTCATGGTAACGCAGACAGCCACATAAATACAGCCTGTCAGAGCTTTCAGGGCTCCCTGGCTAACTTTGACTGGTAAGTGTATGAACCAAGAGATGCAAGACAAACGGTTAACTTGATGCTTCAGCTAGCTATTACTCACAGTTTACACTGCAGTCCCAGCTACTCAGAGAGCTTACAAGCTTCTGCAACAGGAGGGCATAACGGATGCATTCACCCTGCCCACCTAGTGAAAAACAGTGTGGGTCAAGTCAATGTACGGGAGATATATTGAAGAAATCCTCCAGTTTCTCCTATGAGGAAGAGGTGAGAGCAGCCTGAGTCTGACTAGAAGCAAAGGAGAGCAAGGATCCCAGTGCTCAAAAGCATCTCTGCATTTAAATCTGAGCAGCTTACCTGTATGATGCATTCCATGAGGTACTCCTGAGCTAAAGCATCTCTACAATTTACAACCTGCTCCAGTATTCCAGGTAAAACAATCTGGAATAGAAAGAAATCTTGCATAGATTCACTATGTTTATATTGTCACACGCCTTGAATTCAATAAAGCAATATGCTAGTATTTTTCATATTACATAAAGACTTTCTGATTAATAGTCCTCAAGCTCAGCAGCTCCAGCCTTCAGAAACTTTTGCTGGTTGCAGGCACTAAGACACCTGGAACACTAACTTTACAGCATGTGCCACTGCTCAGGGTCTCAGGGACACTGCTCAAAACCATTTCAGCATTACGGGAGCTTACAGGAGACAGTTCAGATTTCTGAATATTTGTCTTAACTATCAATTGGCTTCGGGAAGTGCAAGTTGATTCAAACTGTAAAGTTATCACAGTACACTGTACACACACAAACAAAAAAAGCTAGTCAGTTTAAAGATAAGTAATAGTGTTGATCAGGGCAGAAAATAATAAAAGTCCAAGTAAATGCTGCAGACATTTGCAGGAGGTAATATCTTCAGCCTCAACACTTTAGGCAGCTTCATTAACATTTAAAAATTCCTCAGGTGAAGAGGGGTTCTAGAAGCACCAGAATTATTCAGCTTTTAACACTTCCTGAGCTGCTCACTTTAAACTCTAAACAGGTTTTATTGGCTATAAACAAATGGGAAAAGAAGTACAGATATCCTACCTGCTTATATCGCTCCACATTAACACCTTCCAACTGACTGAGGCGAACCAGGTTTGTTCCTACAAGGATTCTCAGTTCCTGCCTTTCTCGCTCCCTTTTCTCTCTGTCCCGACTATGGCCCTGGTGTTGCATCCGCACCCAAAGTTTGTTCATCTCAGCAAAATTCAGCAGCACAAAATCCATGGAATCACTGATGTCTCCAGTAGTTTCTTCACTGAAATTGAGAACAGGTTAGGGGAACAAGAAGAGCTTCCAAAGATATGCTTCTTTATCCATTTGTAGACATTCAATTTTTAGGAATTGAAAAAGGGGTACGGGAAAGTGCATAGTAGGGGTTGGGTTTAAGAGCTAAATTGGGTTTAAGGAAGGTTCTCATCCTCACTATATACAATGAGCATAAAGAATCTTAGTATTGGAAGAGAAACTTCACAGTCTGAATACAAAACACTGGTCAAGTCTAAGGAGTTCTGACTTTAACCCACAAATCTACTTCTTTCAAACCTGAAGTAATACAGAAAAAAAAAGGACTCTCTAGAAAACAATTATCTTAAAATTTCAGGCTGTTTTTTCTTACTCTGTTTGTTCGCCTTCATCTGGCAAGATGTTTCTGGTACACTGCAGGAGATAGTTTCGAAGAAACAGGCCCCTCAGAGGATGCTGTACTCCACGGCACATCTCCACCAGGTCTTTCAAGATATCTTTCCTGGACTGCGGAAATGACTTGACATAGACAACACCTACTGTTATCAGGAGATATCTGCAAAAGGCAGAATCAAATAACACATTTGTATTGTAACATAATAATACAATAGCACATTTGAAGGCAACTGCCCACTTCTCATATTCTGACTATTACCAGACCATGGGAAGAAATTAATTATCATCTAGGCCCCATTATTTGTTTAGACATTTAGTCAGCTTTTAATGCCTCCTATTAGAGCAAGAGCTGAAGTGCTTCAATCTTCTTTGGTAAAATGAAGACAAAAAAACCCAGAACATTATAGAATGAAAGCTGATATCTACAGCTGCGTTCTTGCGCCAAATCTCATAAGTTTCATAAGACTCCACTCAAGATATGCAGAGATTTTATTTACAATTACAAAATGAAGTCTCACTATCATGCAAGAAGGCAGAATCAACCATCATCAGACTCCGAGTCCGGTCAGTATTCACCAACTTGCAAAGAAACCCGCTTAAAAAATATACACACTTACAGTCTTGGAATAATATTTCCAGCATACTGTACTAGCTCATAAAGGTCTGCCACTTTCCTTCCTTTGGCAAATTCATCTGTCAGGTAAACTTCCAGGTAGTGTAGTTCATCAGAAATGGCCATGTCTTCCTCTTGGTTAAGGATTTTAAGTCACGGTGTCTACAGACTGAGCCCACAATTTATTCACTCACACCAAGGAAAAAAGATTCTGCTTCAAATATAAGCCCAGGTTTTGAAACCAGGCACAAATAGGTAGTACTTAGAAAGTAATCATCACTCCAAATGCAGTTTCACCCCCGTCAGTTATTTCTTAAAAGGGACAAGAAAACAAGCTAAAAGCCACAAAGTAGCAACCAAAGCGTGATGGTACAGAGTGTCTAAAGTACATACTGTATGTCCAGAGAACTAACCCAACAGCACACCCATAGAAAGAAATATTTGAATAGATTCACATTCTATCCCTGAACCTCAAAATCTTCCTCAAATATCACAACAGGGACCAATAAGTACACTAAAACACTGACTTATATTCTCATTCAGTACATCCAAAAAACTAGATATCGAGCAGAAGAATTCTAGCAAATATCCAAAGACCAAGGAGATGTTGCTTTGTTGTTCTCCTCCCTCCCCCAGAAAAAAATCTCCAAGTGCAACATCATTTCAATCATTTCCCTAATCTTTAAAGGATACAGAGCTCATAATAGCTCTTCGGAGATAACATGGAAGTCCGGAGCTCCCCAAGCATGTTGGAAGCATGTTTCAGAGCATCCATGAGCTTGTTTTTGTCCTTTGGGAAGAAGCAAAAAAAAGGAATAATCTATAAGTAATGCTAGGTAACTACAATATCTTTACAAAAATACACTTGCTTTACAAGATAAACTAGTTTTAAAAAACAAAATAAAAACACCACACATGGATTAACAATCAGGGAAGTTGAACTAAATCACACCACTCTGATTGAAGCATCTGGCTTGCACAACATTGCTCACCCTAAGTGGGACATTATAACTGAAGATAGTAAGATGACACACAGTTTTAGCTTAAAAAGTTAGAGCTACAGACACAAACTGCAGTACAATGGTACAGAGCACCCAAAGACTTTGCTTATGCAGAAACTCCCACTCACCACTGATTTTATTCAGCAAATAAAATTGAACCAAGTTTTTTTTCACCTGGTCATCTCCCTTACATCCTCCAGAGAAGAAATGTGGGGGCCACTAAGAATGAGTGCAAGACTTCTCTTTTCCCCTCTCCTCCTCACCTAACACTTTCCTGAAAGCCAGCTTATTAGGCTGTATATAACAAAAGATCATACAGTTATATGGTACCACAGGTTTAAGAAATTTCTAGTCTATTTATATTTGTTCAACTCAACATTAAAAAGAAAAAAATGAAGAAACTCCCAGAGCCTTCCTAACAGAAAGTACAATTGTCACTCAGCCACAGCAGTGAAAATCTCTTTGCAATTTAGAATCAGAAGAGAAGTTAACTTTGTTGCTACTGGTATTTGCCTGCAAAATAGTCTAGGCACATGAGAATACATGAGAATAATTCATTTTTTTTCACCATAATTTTAAGTAGTCCTCTAAATGAAAATAGCCTTCCCAAATTCAAGAAAGCAGCATACTAGCTTACCTGCACTGCTTACAGTTTGAAGCTCTTTGGCTTCAAATACTCAAATTTGGCTTTTGGCTCCAACAGGAGCCTTTGACACTTTGCATCACTGAAAAATCCATACATCAAGCTACAACTTATCTCTACAAAGTACATCGTACAGCAGCAGACAGGCTATCCTGCTGACAACTCGCAGTCTCGGTTCACACAAAGAAAAGACTACAAGAGAAGTGCATAAGCACATTGGAGGCAGACAGGAATCACTTCACATCACATAACTCCCCACTAAATGAATTCAGAGCAGTAACTTCTTGAAGACAAATGGCTGCTTAATTTCACTTTAGGCTTACTCTAGTGCAAACATGTGAAGTAGGGAGCCACCTTTACACTTTAGCCCGTCAACTATGGTAACAAAAAATATCAGGAAGTGACATGAAAAGAGCACTCATGGTTCATTCCAATGGAGCAGCTACTTTCTTTGTAAAACCTCTGCCACAAAGATCCATAAAGGGTTAAGTTTCCTCACAGCAGAGGAGATTAGTATTGACTTGCTGGTTTGCTGCTAGCAGATAAAGAATTTCACTGCGTTTGGAAAAGCCACATTCTTACCAAGCATCGCTTCATCTGGAAAGACTGCACCTTCACAGCCTGAATGGCTTCATCCAGGAGTTTTTCCTGCTCATCCTGAGGAGATTGCTGTGTTGTTGGCTGGAAGAAAAGACCATCATGTCAGTTATTCTTATGAAGCTGCCAGACTTGCTCAAACTGAGTCTCCATAGCTCAGAGCACAGAGCCTCTACAACACAATTAATACATGCAAACTTAGCCATATAGACCTGAAAGCATCAGTACAGTCTGTTTTTTAACTCATATACAGGATGTAAGAGTCTTCTGTTCACCTGTGCATAAATTTGAATTAGTAGTTTGTAACTTGCTGCAGACAAAGCACAGTAAGTAACCTAATATAATCCATTCCTATAGGCCTGCACCATGCTTCCTCTCAGACCAAGACCATCACTTCATATTCTTTGTGAAGGTGATTAATCCCTGCTCTCCAAGAAATGCTTTAGCTTATGTCAGCTTTCTTCCCTAAAACTGTAATATCGCAGCGATCCTACTTTCAGCTAGGGTTATACGGCATTTTTCAATTCTGCTTTTCAAAACACACATGTGTAAGGGAGAATGCTTCTGGCTCCCAAACAGGGAAAAGATGGGCTATGGGGAGCCTATGAGCACCAGTACTGTTCTGTTTGTCAAAGAGCAAAGCCACAAGACAGAATATGATCAACTTCTCCCTCCTCTTCCAGAACTGGTGGGTCAAGAATCAGTGTGAAGTATCCAACAAGAAAAAGCTTCAGGTGACTGGCAAGGCATGACCACGCTGACAGCAGGTACTGCCGCTCCTTCCAGAGCTGCGGGCAAAGCCTTGGAGCACACAGGCTACAGCCAGACACCCTTCCCACACTCACCGAATCATAGGCTATGAGCCAGCTGCAGAGCCACAAAACCCTAACAAGGAGAAGCTTCAGATAAGCAAAGCAAAGCACAAACAGAGCGCTCTGCAAGGTAAAAATAACTTGCCAGGACATAGAAAAGTGAAGAAAACAGCCTTTTTCCCCCCCCATCCCCATTGCCCCCCTTCCTCTCACCTCTCCTTAAAGAGAAGCATCCCAGGCCTTCTCTACTCAAACAACTCTCATTCATTTGCCTTTTCAAGCATCACACCATTTTACCACGCACATTAAAACTCACTGCTTACAGCCATGCAGCTGTAATGAATCCTCACTACTGCAGCTACTCCTTACCCTCGACCAGGGAGGGGCTTCTCTAAACTGCTCTCTTCAGCCTGCAAGTTCAGTCAGTCTGTAAGTTGTCTTCCAAGAGGTCCCAAACCTGCTTCACTCCAAACAACCCCCAAGTCCCTCCTTGTGTCTCCAGCAACTCATACTGTGCTTGTCAGAAACCTAATGCTGTCCCCACCAGGAGCTAGCTCCTTACAGGGAAAGGCACCATTCAACTACTACTTAGGCACAGTCTAACATCTTGCTAGGGCCTCCCAGGCTCTCCCAGACTTGCATTTTGTTTTCAGGTAGCAACTCAGCAGTGACCTTGTATCTCAATTACATCTTCTCAAGTCTTGCCAAATACTTTTTATGTACTCAGCAATTCCTGCAGCAGGATGGCCAAGGTTGCAACTTCAATAAGTTCAGCTGTTTGTATTTGTTCCTTTCATCTATCGTGTTCAGAAAGCTCCTGGTCTCTACCTTGCGACTCAATGTCTTGGTAAAGAGCTAACAGGACACTAACCCCATCACCCTAGTGTTCTCAAAAGCACATCTTCGGCATCAATTACCTCCATACATCCCAGGCTTGGAAGCCACATACATACCTATAAAAGGCAGAGATTAAAATTTGACTCTTTGCAGAGGTTCTAATTTAAGAGCAATTTACTGACTGCTGCTTTGGAACACCCCTTTTTCCTCTCTCCATTCTCTCTCAGCTGCTATTTCTCTGGTTCTTGCTCTGTAAGCAGGACCTCCAAGCAAAGCCCCAGACAATAATCTCTGTTTGTTCTCCATAATACACTTCTACCTATGGAAAACCCAGTTCCCTGTCACACTGTCCTTGCTTTGATCAGGTCCAGGTAAGTGGTAGAAACTCTCCTGGTAGAGGCTTTCATCACTCATCTAGGCAAAACCAAGGGCAGCCTGACCTAACACTGGTGATAATCCTGCTACGAGCAGCGGGTTATGAGACAGAAGCATCGGTTAGAAAGCACCTCTATGACAGCGCACCTCACCAATATTCAAATCATGCACAATAACTAAACAACCCGATTTTAGTCTTGCCAACAGAAGAGTTACCTGTGCTAATTAACATGGCTGCATCTCTTACAAAGCTCTCTCTCTATAATTAACCACTGAAAGTGCAAGAAATCCAGAAGCTCATTGAAGCATAAGGCAAAAGCCATAACACTGCAGCAGTATCCATGGCTAAGTGGATCTATTTTCCAGACAATTGAATAACTACAAACTCTAGAAAATTTCCAATGGTAAAGCAAGCATTTTCTGTCAATAAATCTCTGCTGTATCTGTGAATTTTACTCCACAAGAGGTCTAACATAAGAAACTGACAGTGCAAGGACTAGTCTGTAACTGCCAGTATCACAACACCATTTAATTCAATAGCTCAATGATGGCTATGACAGAGAGCTTGTCACCAATGCTGCAGTCTCCTGAATTCATACTAGGGCTTTGGGAAAAAAGACATTACTAACACAATGGTTACTGCCATTTGCTCTAACCACTTCAGATACTGCTGTATTAGAGCACAGCTGGTAACAGCGGAACATTGTTTAACCCTCACTGCAGCCTTGGAAGTGCCCTCTCCCCTGCCACATGCCCAGCTTAGGCAGGTTCCTTGCTCAGCTCAAGGGCCACGTAGCGCTGGAGCAGACTGCAAAGCTCTTATTTACTTTCCAGTTTGCAAAGCCCGAGTTCATCAACTTACCCCTTCCTTCCAGCCTGCTGCAGCAACCACAGACCTATATGAATAGTTTGTACCTGAGTTGGCTGCTAGCAAGTACCAGACACACACACACATCCTGAGCCACATGCCTGAAGTTTGAGGAAGTATCACAAAAGCTTAGTTGCCTTTTGCTGCAAGCAACACACAAGAGCCCTCAATTGTGGGGAGCACATCCAATAAAGTACAAGCTACTGCATCAACACAAGCTAAGCATTTTAGTCTAAATGGCTATGCTCATCTCTAGAAAGGTCTGAGGTACCTCCGTTAGATGGATAAGAATCAATGAAGAAAAAAGTGATCAAGTGAACAAGACAGTTTTCTTTCTCTGACCTTCCCCCCCCCCCCCCCCAATTTTGAAGCCACACAGAAAACAGCGAGGACTAGGGAATGAGAATTGCTTTTTCAGCAACATTTTCCACTCTGCCCTTATCTACCTCTGAAGAAAGAGCTACCTTCCCTTGCTACATCCACATCACAGAGGCCACAGCGCAGCTGAACTTGGCCCTTCCAAAACCCTTAAGGCTCTTCCTGCCAGCTGAAGGCCAGGGGGATGCAGGCTGTGTGGGGAGCAGGGAGATGGGTATCACTAACAAGGCATTTAATATTTTTGCCACCTAACAAAGACAACAGGCTACCTACAGAAGTAAACCAGGAGAAGTGCCAGCCTGCAGATGAAGCCGGATACACACTGGGCATTGCCGCAAACTTCACTGAGCTCCCTGGCATTAATAGAAATACACGTTTTACACCACAAGGCACTACTCTACAATACAGACAGTAGCTCCAAAGCTTCTTTTATGCCCCAGAGAAGCTAGAAAATAAACCAAACAGAAGGAAATGATCTTCAACTGGGTATCCCATGCCACTAAGGGCTGAGACATGAATAAGAATCCAGGGACTGGACTTTTACTTTGGAGATGACCAAGAAATCACAGGAAAAAGACAAGCAAGGGAAAACCTCTGCAGTTAAAGTACATTTAAACATTCTGCTTCAAGGCCTAAATCAAGCTTAGCCATTGGAAACAGCAATGGAATGAAATTTGCTAGAAGAAGTTACTCCATATTTAATATCCAGAGACTTATGAGCCTCTGAATCATCTGCCATCAGCTCTGATCACAAAGAGGACATGAGACCAGGCAAGTCTGCGGTCTGTAGAAACTGCTCCATAGGTAGAAAAGCAGGAAAAAAAAAAAAAGGTTGCATCATCCTTGATGATTACCATGAAGCACTACCATGGGACGGGGGGAGAGGTGCTGCTATCTGTGTCCCCCGAACCTTCCCCATCACCCAGTTACACCTTCTCACTTGTTTTCAAGCCGTGCTGCAGATTAAGCCCATTCCAAGAAAGAGCTTTGGAAGAGGAGCCAGACCGCACGGCTGCTCTACCCGGGCTCGGCCTCCGGGTGCAGGCGCCGTCAGGAGGGTTCCTGCTCCCGGCCGGTCTGCAGCAACCGCAGCTCCGAGCGAGTCACCTGACAAAGGCCGCCGACATGGAAACGCAGCGTCCCCTTCTCCCCGACTACCGGGAAACGCTCCCCAGCGGGAGCTGCCGCCACGCGGCCGCCCCGGGGCGGCGCCGGCCCCTGCCCCCGGCTCACCGCGGCCGGGAGGCCCTGCCCAAGGCCCCGGAGCGGCGAGGCCGCGCAGGCGGCACCGCCACAG
>NW_020455533.1:2092059-2158662 GCF_003342845.1 Nothoprocta perdicaria
GGGGCCTCGCCGCCCGCCTCGGCCTCGCCGATCCCGCCGTGGTCAGGTACGGGCCGCGCCGGGCGCAGCTCTGCGCGGGCGGCCGCAGCGCCCCGGGGCGGAGCCCGCGTGCGGGCCGCCCGGCTGAGGGTCCCGTGGCGCCGCGTGTCTTGCAGGAAGGCCGAGGAGCTGCTACGGCTCGCGCAGGTGCGCGGCGCGGGGCTCGTGGCGCAGCTGACGGCGACGAGCAGCGCCGTGCTCTGCCTCGAGCTCGCGGCCGCGCTCATGAAGCGGCCCGTGGACAAGGTAGGAGGGGCGGCTCGGCGGGCGGCGCTCCCGGTGCTGGCAGCCGCTGGACACGCAGCTTGAAACCGGGAGATCCGACAGCAGCGTCCTTGTCGTATCCGCGGCACGGTTTACACTTGGGTGCTGTTTTCAGCTCCTCCGGTAACTAACTCCTAGCGGGGATGTTACCTTTAAAACCTGCCCCTTTCCCTGGGAGCAAAGCAGAGGCCGCAAGGAGGCCCTGGCTGCAGTGGTACCTGGAGCCTCCCCCTGCAGAGCTGCCAAAATATTGTTGTGATTTAAGGAGTTCCCGACTGCCCCCTCCCATGGAGGAGGCTCTGGGTGCACCCGGTCCCCAGGGGAGCAGCACGTAGGTACTGTGCATCTGTGCGAGCTGCTCAGGCCATGGGTACCTTCATTTCTAACTATTGTGATAAAGGGACCATGTCATGTTGCATAGAAAAGACAAATCTCAGCCCTAGGGAAGTGATCTTTAGGTTCAGCAGCATTAAAAGGTGTGACATTCCCAGGCAGTTAATCTGTTTCTGTGCAATGAAAACCTCCATCGCTCATTGCATGAATATGTTTTATTTAGCAGTTAAACAACAGTTAGAAAACTTGGTCTGTAGATTCTGTGTACTCAGTACAGACACAGCTGTACTTCACTTCACTCAATGAGACAGTGGAAGGTAGTCTTCAGAGTTGTCTTTGTCTTTTAAAGACTTACTTTGTTAAACTCTCCGGCTTGAGCAAGACGGCGTACCAGAGCTCCGCGAGGTCTTTGGAGTGTCTGCTGGGGCTGAGCTCGAGCCTGGGCCTGCGGGACTTGGCCGTGCAGTTCTGCTGCACGGAGGCAGTGAGCACCGCTTCCCAAATGCTGCAGAGGTGAGGAAGCTCCCGCGGGACACCCCCAGCAGCATCCTTTGTCCATTAGGTGTTTAAATGATGGTTTGAAGGCTCCATAGCATCCCAGTGTCCTCCATTTAACCACTGACATTTGATACTGCCCTAGGCCCAAATGGACAGTACAAATTAAAACTCTCCTCAGTGCTGGAGTTCCACTATGTCATTTTCCATCCTTAAGCATTTAGCTTTAGATGTATTAAAATATCAAAGGAACTATAGTTCTATCCTGTACGACAGGATGGATTTGTGTAAAACACCTCATCATAACTTTTGAAGCTCTGAGGATGGGGAGTAGGAAAAATAGATTTTACTGGCACATCTTGATCAAGATTTCTGATTTATAATACCTTTCTTTCAAAAGAAGATCCCAGTCCCTTTCTTTCTCCTTGTTTCTTTTCTCAGCTGGTAGTTTGTCAGTGTTTGACAGGGTTGCAAAGGACCAGATAGTCCAACACATGCTCATGTGCTGAGGGCCACGGGATAAATTATTTCAACAGCTTCTCTTGAGGCAGCTGTGCCATGCAACTACCACTCTCACTGTGTTTCTTAGGTATGAATCTAGTCTCTCTGAAGCCCAGCAAACAGACCTCGATTTCTCAAAGCCGCTCTTTACAACAGCTGCACTGTTCACTGCATGCAGGTGAGTACAGCTGGAGGGATCTTATGTGGACTGAAATGCCTAATGAGACATCAAAGAGAGAGTGCTCACAGTTTAAAAAGCTGATTCATTTTTCAGCATGTCTGAATAGTCTGAAGCATCTTGCTTAGTGCTCAATCCTGGAATTTAAGAGATACCTAGGAAGTGAGTCATTTTTCTTATAGTAAAATCTTCTACCTACTCTACATTTTCCTTCAGGAGGAAGCAAAAGTGTTACATCAAATATGCAGCAGTGTCTTAAATTACTTCTTACAGAATAAATGAAAGCTGCCCTTGCTGGTGCATAATAGATGCTGTGGGTGATTCCATTAGGACATATTATCCAAGGCAATGGCTGAAGAACATCTCTTAATGCTCTGCACTTCCCCTCCTCCCTCTCGGCCTAACTAGCATAACATAATCCCTTAGTAACACTTTCACGTTTAGTGGGAAGACTGTTTCTATTTGTCAGTCTGGATTTAAACTATGGAAAAAGGCAAAAGGCTGCACGTGGCTCTTGTCGAGGAGCTGCTCAAGGCAGTCTAGGAGCTCACAGTTGCACAGCTCTCTGCAACTGATCTCTACCACAGTCATCCCATTTGACTCCCTCTTTACAGTAATGAGATTTTGTCCTGCTTTCTCCAAAAGCTGGAAAAGTACTTTTTCTTAGCATGTCCTTTTATTGTTTGAACTAATCAAATGCCCTGGCTGAGTCATGTAAAGGTCTGTTAATGAACAAGGTTTTTCTGAGTGAAATAAGGGCTAGGCAGGTAAGGCAAGAATGCAAGCTTCCCCTCCTTGTTCTCACAGACATTGCTGGTAGAGTAAATGTAGCCTCACCGAGTGATACCTTGCTTGCATGTTGCTTCCTACAGAAAACAAATTAACTTTCTGTTGTAGGCAGTTGAAGCTAAAAGTAGACAAGTCTAAAATGGTGGCTACCTCTGGAGTGAAAAAAGCAATATTTGAGCGGCTGTGCAGCCAGATGGAGAAGATAAATCAGCAACACAGCAGTAAGTTTTTGGCTTTATCTCTGTAAGACATCCCCTGGTCCTCACCAGACCTCACAGTGCCCCAGCCTTCTATGCTGCTGATTTCGTTATAATCACACATAACTGCCCTTCCAACCAAGCCTGATTGTCTATTCCAATTATGTTTCCTGCAGTCCAGATCCCAATAATGCTCCTTACATCAAGAGAAATCACATCAGCTTAACACACTGCAAGATGAATAATGAATATTTTCTTTTCTTAGATGTTCACTTTCTCTGCCAGTGCAAATTTTTTTCTTGCTTATCCCATAACTACCAGACCCGTTCTGGATTCCCCCTTCTCATGTGCTGTCTACATCCCTTTAGCATAGAAACATAACGTGAAGATTAACATAAATAACTTGTCATCTCTTGTTAGGTCAGACTGTTTTCTCAGTTTTCCTTTACTTCCCCATGACAGGTCTAATTCATGTTTCTAAGCCCTCCTTGTCTGTGGCAATGCAGGCATGACCTGACACTGTCCCACCACATGTAGTCAACATGAGGAAGGTTGTCCCCAGGTCTTGCTTAAGCATACAGCTCTCCCCATTCTTTTTAGTGGATGAGGAAGACTGAAATATGCTACCTGCCTACCCTTCCACTCCTTTTTATCGATTCCCACTCTTTCCTAGGCTTTTTTTTTTTCCCCCTTCAGTCCCTCCATAGCAGCATTCCTGCCTCCTCCTGTCTTCACACTTCATAGCATGTTGCTTTTGGAATGGGTTTCCTGAACAGAACCCAACAGCTGCTGCTCTCTCGCAGGCAGACTCCATCCCAGAGTGTGGTGCCCCACACAAGTCTGACCCTACTAGTAAATCAACTAGAGGCACCAGGGATATATTCTGCATATAGTTGCAAAATGCTGTGGCAACCTGCAAAACAAATGAATTGAAGAAACGAGGTAGAAGAGAGAAGAAACAAATAAGAATCCTACCTGAATAGTCAGTAATGAAGTGTTTTCTGGGGATACAAACGCGCCTGGTTGAGGTTACAGATGAGCAGCAGTGCTGGTTAAAGCAGTCAGCCAGGCCTTGCAACTCTGGCAGTGTGACGGCACCTCCACTCGTAGGGCTTAGGGGTCAGCCTGGACCAGGGGCCTGCTCTGAGAAATAATTTCCTGCTGGGCAGATTTCCAGCCAGGTCAGTCACCTACCCCCTGGTAGCACCTGGCTGCACAGGGAGCTGTGCTGGGCACCACACAGCCCCCTGGGAGGAAGAATAGGTCACTGAGCACAGCAGGCTGTGCAAGGAGGACCTGCTGACAAAGAACTACACGCAGAAAAACATTCTTGGGGCCCCAAACAACACTTAGAAATAAAGCAGCTTTCTGTTTCTTTAGAGAACGACGTTCCTTTGGTTGTTGAGACGTCTGAAAGCCTGCAGACCAAACTGGAGCAGTGTGAGCAGAAGGAAGGTAAGTTGTTTTTAACCATGAACTAAATGAGCTCACCTGAGTATCTGTGGGTTGTGTTGTTCCTTAATTACCATTAATTTTTAATGATAACTTTAATGCCGTAAGATCTGTTCACAACAGCTTACTCTAATTTGCAAATGACTGGCTACGAGAAGACTAAAAGCTTAACAGAAGGACCATGATGTGAACATTGAATGTTGCCACCTCATGGGCTTTCTCCTTCTCTCCTAGAATCTGAAGATGATGATGAGATGCCGTGTAAACGGACAAAGACTGAAACAAATCAAGACTATGAAGAATGGAGAAGGAGAATCCTGGAAAATGCTACTAAGGCACAGAAGACAACTGAGAATACTGCCTCTGAAGTGCCATCTAGCAACAGCACTGCTGCTCGCTCCTAATTTTAACTCCTCTTCCACTCTTAAGACTTCCAGAAGGCATGTAGAAGAATGGTTGGCTAGCAGCCAGTTAATTTATGAAATAGTTCTAAATTTCAGAATGTTGTTTGTAATAAATGACACCAGAACTATGGTGATTTTGCAAGAACAAGCATGTCTGAACTCTAGCCACAGTGGTGGCATTAGATGGTAGAATAATCTCCCTTCCATGGGGATAACACTTTAGTGCAACGTTAAGTGTGGATAAGTTATTAATTACTTGCCTTTGTGCCTCTGGCTGGAAGTAGTTAAAATAGAGGTAGGGGATTAATGGGTGCCTTCCTAACAGTAAAAACAGTTGAGTTAGAGTTTGATAAACTTTTTTACTGCCAAAGAAACTCTGTTCAGATGCTCAAGTTGACTTAGTTTTTATGATCTGTGTGGGATTGAAACCACAAAAAACAAAGATACCTGGGTGGGGTGAACTTTTGTGTATTTTTTGTAATAAAACTAACCCAAACCAGCTGAACATTTTCCTTTAATGTTTTCTAAGTGGGGCGTGTAAACAAGTTATCGTCTTGAAATCCTTGTTTCAAAAGAAGCCAAAATGCCCCCTGCACATGTGAAACACAGGAAACCACCTTGTGTCTGAACATTAGGTTTGACCCACTGCTCCCACCTGGGCCTCTATTTAACAGTATTTTAATAGCTTACCAAGCACCTCGCATTGCTGCGTGTGCTGCTTGCTTACCTGGGTAGTATGTGTACAAATTGTCCGCTCATTAAAATCTGATGTAGCGTGGGGCAGAGTCCTCAGAATCCAACACAGTGGGTTCACCTCAATAGTCCTGACCTAATTAAAGATGTGTTTTTAATTATTATTTCCTTGGTTAAAGTCAAACTTGAGCACTAAGTTCGTTCCCTTTTAATGCAATTTATTAATCTCAATTAATAAATATACATACCAATATGTATGAATATAACCATATTTAGCATGCAGTACCACTGTGAAAGGAAAACATGAATGATAGTGGGCCTTCATGGAAGGTGATAAAATTATCAAGATTATTTCACTTGATTCTAATTCTTCTGGACGTGCTGCAGAAATCCAGAACCCAGGTGTGTGCTAAGTGAGAACAGCTAGAGTGGGAAAGATGACTAGCATTAGCCATTCTTAAAATCCTCTTTATTAAGAACTACCACTTTTTCCAATTCAAGGGACATGAAAGTCCATAAAGTTAGTGGGAGCTTGATGGGCTTGATGATGCCTTTGCTGAAAAGTTGGTTTTAACACTTAATTTCCCTCCCTGGACCGCAGAGAGCACATTCTGCTCATGCTGAGTTTTGCAGAATCTAGAACAGGGATACAGGAAAGCACAAGCTTAATAACAACGAACTTCTCTGAGCTAAAGGATTCTAAGTTGCTCCACCTCTACCTATCAAGAAAACATTTAAGAAACACAAATAATTAGTACTGTGAGGAAAACAATCTAGCATTGGAGAACAAAAAGGGCTCCAGTTTCCTTCCTGAGCCACAGACAGAGGCTGCTGCCTCTGCCTTTTGGAGATGCAAGCTCTACCTCACCACTTCCCAGCCACTGAGCAGTGCAACTGTTCTGCATATCCCAACATACCAGCATCTCAGGTAGATTTAATCACAATTGCCAAGAAGGAAGAAAAGTCCTCAGATTATAATTTACAAATTTAAATACCACAATCCCAGTCAATGAGAAATCTTTACAAGTCTGAACAATATGTAATTCCACGCCTGGAAGTGTCGTCTTTCCTGAAGAAGATTATTGCAATTTAATTCAGATCAATTCAGCTTAGTATTAAAAATGAAAATCAGCAAAGGACATGTTGAAACAAGTTGCTTTCAAACCAGGAATCCTCATGTTCCCAAAGTATACAGTGACTGTTTTTTAGAGGAAACAGTAGACGTTACACACATATCCCTCAGTGTGGTGTGCATACATATATAGA
Organism: Nothoprocta perdicaria; assembly: GCF_003342845.1. Lineage (NCBI taxonomy): Eukaryota > Metazoa > Chordata > Aves > Tinamiformes > Tinamidae > Nothoprocta > Nothoprocta perdicaria. The sequence continues at coordinate 2,098,671 of NW_020455533.1, forward strand.
TATATTGATATGTATTCAATTTTGTGTAGTTGTCATGTTTTAGAGGAAAAAAAAAGAAATCTCTGGAGAAAAAATACAGAAAAACAGGATATCTGATCTCTTCTGCTTTAGGAACAGCTTGCCATTGTTGTGGCAGTTCTCTAAAATTGATGAAGTATATTAGCGTAAAGAAAAAGTCCTTAGAGTTTTTGTTTGATATGAGAATGCAGAAAAATGCTAAGGTGTTTTCTGGTATAAACAAAACAACAGATCTCTGTAGAATCAAACCCTTCAGCAAGAAGCCAGTCCCACTAACTGCCATGTTTTTGCATCACCATCTCCAGTAACTAAAAATCTTATAAAACAAGTAAGGTTGTTTCTGCTTTTAGAAATTATTTCTGTGCTTCTGCGCCGAGGCGCTTCTGCCACCTAAGCACTCTAACGCACGTAATATCTGAGAACAGACCCGAAACCTTATCAAAGAAAGGGATAGAAATTATTGGGAAAAAAAGAGTCCTCCTTTCACGGCTTGATGTCCATGTGCAAGAGCAGCAGATGCTTCAGACAACTCAGGCAAGCTTGACAGACATGCTCTGAAATCTCTTCAGCCTGTTAGCAGCAGCCACTGCATAAAAATGTTTCTGTGAACAAAACAGAGGAGTCCAAATGTGAATCCAACTGAGGTGAAGGACATTCATTTTCAATGTCTGACAAGGGCTCTGCTTAAGTCAGGAAAAAAAAAAAAAAAAAAAAAATTTGCCACATTTTTTGCATATTACAGTTGGTTTATACTTTTCCCAGGTGAAGAAAAGCCCTAGTTTTTGCATAGTAACACATGTTTAACTTAGTGAAAATTTCATACAAGGTCTGAAAACCAGCACAGACTCAGCCTCTGGAAGGCCAGGTAGCTTAAACCTCAGAAAGTAGATGCAATACTATTCTGCAGGAGATTTAATTTAACATTTAATTTGCAACTAAAGTAGAATTCCCCCAACTGATATTTACAAGAATTCTTTTGCCATGTACATAAAAGCAAGTCAATATATGGAAAAAGAAATAATGATCCTGCCAGCACTGTGCAGATTGTCCCTCTAGAAACTGGATTTGTCAGGTTTCATCTACTTACCTTCCACTTCCTCTGAGCCATGTAACTCTGCAGCAACAACTGGGACTTGAGGCAACGCTTGGACTTCTTGGCTTTGGCAGGCAGGTTGTTCAACCACTCGTGCTTCAGACACTGCGTTGCGCTCATCCGGCAGCTACAGGAAAAGAAATCTGCCATGTAAACACAGCTACTGCAGTTGTTATTTACTCAGTACCCTGTGCTGCTCAACACTGACAAAGAAATGCCCTAAATACATCCCTAGAAAACCAGGTGGAAAGGCTTTTTTGAGATGCTATTCACCTCAGTGCATGTCTGTCTGCATGACATTTGCACTCTAGCATAAGTGAATGAAGAGCTGCTGAGGGGGCTGCAGTGAGCCCTCAGGAGAGGGCTCAGACCTGGCCAGCAGCCTGCAGCAGCTTCAGCAGTCAGCAAAGGTAGGCACGGTTCTTGCAGCAGCCCAGCTGCCTCAGGATGGCCAAGGTGCCATAACAGGCACAGGTTGACCATAGGCCTCATGAATAACTGGGTCAGCTAGGCACTCCTCTTTGCCTTTTAGCAATAATTTTCTTCTCTTGCCTAGTCTTTTCATGCACTATTTCTATCAGCCTTTGCAGTGTCCCTCTGCAGTCCCTATTCCCACTGCATAGATACGAGACTAAACGCAAAGATTATCTGCTAACTTAGAGCAAATCAGCAGCAGAGTCTGAAAAAAATCTCTACTGACTCCTGTGGACTATTCCTCTGCTCAGGCTGTTTATTCTTAACTTCTCATGTGACTTGTTCTTAAAAACATAACTGGCATTAGCATCGATTCGTCTGACTTAGGTAATGATCTGGCAGATGTCAATGCTCTAGCTGTTGCTTTTAACTCTCTCTGCAAACAGGATCTGTTTTCACTGTGAGCATCATCTCCTGCTTTGCACTGCTATTCAGCAAGAGAAAAACTTCTCTATCCCCCTTCCCCAACCCCATAGTCTTAGTCCCACATCAACATCGTCCTCATTCTGTCTAACCTCATACGCACAATCACTTCTTATTTCAGTGGAGCCAAGGTTTAACATGAAGAGTTAAGTCTCTAATGCTGCTTAATATTAACCAAATGCAGCTAGTGCACTTCAGAAGAGAACAATGCACATTTTCACAGCTGCAGCTTCCATTCATCCTCCAGAGTATTCGAGAAACATTTTTTCTAGTTTGTGTCAGTGCTTGCGAAGATCCAATGCAACAGAAGAACTAGCTTTTGCTCAGCGAAGCAATACTGATACCTGCTAGCAAGGAGCAAACCTTGGATATTTCCTCTACTTTGCCTATATTGGAGTTACTGGGAAAGTTACTGTGAAAAGCAGTTGTCTCCAGTCATGGTACACCAACATCTTCATTTTATATAGGGGCTTTGAAGCACTGTGGAAGTGCCTCATGATACAGTAAATTCTTCTTGTTGACTGCAACCCAACAACTTGGCTAGCAGAAATTTTGTTATATTTAGGTGCAACCAGCCTGTTCTGATCATCACAGAAAGACATGCCTCTTCTCCTTCACAAGTAGTCTGGAAATGAAGTCTTTGGCTTCCTCTGATAGCTGTTCAAATGCTTCTGCATCAAAATCCCAGCTGCAATTGACTACATAGTTCATCGTCTCTGCATCAGTTTCTCCCAGGAAGGGGGAGAGGCCGCTTAGCCTTAAACAAAACACACAGAGTTATGGTTAGCATAAGAGAGGAGCAACAGTGGGGATTCCATTTCTAAGCCCCCACCAACATAAGCCAACAGTTTTGAGCAATAAAGCATGCTAATCATGTGTTACTCCCTAGCAGTTTGCTCAGCTAAGCGAGGGAGCACTGTTAACACATACCCCAATATCTTTTAGGTACATACTTCAGTGTTTTGCCAAACAGGAATCTTGAGAGGAAGGGCCTAAGACTCAATAGATTGTTGTAAATCAAGGCCCACATCCAAATTTGGCTTTAATTAAATGAAACTTTGAACAATACTTTTTTTTTTTCCAAGTTAGTTTCTAAGCTCAGATTTATTCATTCAATAATTGCCACGTCATTCACTTGCTTTTTGATTAATGTATAAAAACAAAACAGAAATGTATCCACAGAAAGCAGCTATGAAAATTCTGCGATGTGGTGCCAATTCAGGAGGGGGCAGTGACTTTGGACAGACAGGGTCCCTGTGGCCACAACCCAGATGTCAGTGAAAAGATTTACCCCATCTGCTGAAAGACATTTATTGCATAGATGCATAGTCTAATAGCCCCAAAACTAGTTTGTGAACACCAGTTCCAAGCTGTTGAGATGATCAGATATAAAATGTCAAAGTTAAGTGCTCAAGAATTCAATGAAAATGAAAATTTTGACGCGCTTTGGGCAATTAATAAACCTGACCTGTTTTGATTCACTAAATGCGAAGGGAAGAGGAGAACATTTAAATATTTATAAAGAAGGATTATTTGTTGTACAAAGATTTTGCACCCCCAGTGAGATGCCTTTGCAGAGAAGGTCCATTTCCTCTACTGGAATGGGTGGGAAGTCATGGCAGGATGGTACCCACCACCGGGCTGTTCTTGGAGAGCCTCGGTGCCACCACCACGACTCCTCACAACTTTACTCACAGCATGTATGTGATGACACCCACACTCCACATGTCCGTTGGGAAGGAAACAAAGTCATAGTTCACCACTTCAGGAGCCAAGAATTCTGGAGTGCCAAAATTAACTTTCAGCTTCTCACGAGGTTTGTACCTGTATCAGAAACAGAGGCATCAGATGCTGCCAACAGGCTTGGAAACACATTTCATACTTGTGCTAGTAAATAAATAGATAAAAATAACTAAAAACTGGCAAAAAGAGCAGGCAAAGTTCAGCAGATTCACCCAGGCACGGGACAGCATTAAAGGATAAACTCTGCTGCACCAGCAGGTGTAACACAGCAGCACCTCACTCCTTGCTCTAGCAAGGGCTTGCATCTTGACCCTCTATTTCAAAAGGAAATCACAATGTAATCTCAGTGTATGCATTTTAGTTGTACATACGTATGAAACCTTGGTCTTAGTCTACAGAAGAGTATGTTGTGGAAACAGAAATATACACTAGACTTGCAGGGTTTAGGAAAATACTCTAAATATTATTATATCAATAAGAGTCATTGCTTTCTCTTCTAGAAGAATGCACTTATGCTCCCACAGATTTCCTCCCAACAAAAACCTCAGAGCAAGCAAGGTCTCATCCAAGCATGGGGATAACGCTTTACCTTGGAGGGTTTCTCGTTTCACACAGGTTGCCTCAAATGTGCATTTCATTTTGCAGTCAATGCATCTGCCTAAGGACTTTGGTACCCAACTTCCATACCTAGAACCTGTACAATAACACCCAGCAATCCCAAAGTCTCCCAGAGCCTTCATGGAGTCCCTAGAGAAAAACTCTACACTGGGAAGCATTCTGAGATAATTGGAACAGCAGTAAAGCTTTACGCAACAGAAATGTTATTTGAAAAAGTAATTGGATAATTAATGCACAGAGCAGAAAATTATGTCCGTAGAAGCATACTACTTCATTCATTCACATAGCACAATCGGTTTAGAGCTACTAAAAGGCACAGAGCACTTAACAGGATCAACCAAAAATATGTCAGTGTTTTAAAATAAATTGATATTTGAACCTTCTTACCTTCTTGCTAATCCAAAGTCTATAATTTTAATCTGATTTCCAGTGTGATTTACACACAATATGTTTTCAGGCTACAGGAAAAAAAAAAAAAAAAAGTTGTAGTTAGTTAAATATAGAACTGTTTGAGATAACTAGTAGAAGAGCAAAAAAAAAAACCTGCACAAGTTTGAATTTTTTATTTTATTTATTTTCCATTACTTTCAAAAGAGAGAAGGATTTGGCTCTGGCATATTCCCATCTGAGTTAGTAAAAATTTTGTTTTGGAGCTCCATATAGAATTCACCTTCTCCTGCTCTATAACATTTCTTTATTTCACCACAGATAAAAGGTGGATTTTGAAAGAAAAAAATGTCCTTTGCATAAACAGTTAAATATTAGCCTGGACCAAGCTGGACTCACTGTGAAAATACAAACTCCATAAAATTATAAAGGCCACATAAGAGGCCACAAGAAGCATGTTAAATACATGCTATGGCTTGCTGACAAAGGCGAAGATGTGGAGTTTATAATGAGAATATTTGCCAGGGTATGGGAGGAAGCCAAAGTGAATACAATTGCAGAAATATCTCCAGGCCAGCCAGATCTAACACCACATTTAAGGCATTTTTTAAACAGGGGAAAAAAAAATTAGTTCCTATCCAAATCAACTATTAAAGAACTTATAGGAAAAGACAGTGTAATTGCACCACGGTTCAGATCCAGGCATTAAGAAATACAAACAATAGGAAGACAACAGAATAGCTTTTTGAATACAGCTCTGGGGGATGATACAGCTGAGTTCCTCCAAGGGAGGAAGTCACAGAAAAACTGCAGGCACTTCTTTCCAAACTGTTTTTTTTTTCTCTCTTTTTTTCTTTAATGACAATGGAAGAGCATGCTTTGATTTCTGACAAAAAGGTTTCTCATTCAAGAGAGGCAAAAGAAGAAAAAATGCCCCTACTTCATTTTGTCATGACCCATACTTAGCATCATGAAAGAGCAGACAGGAGAAACTACTGACCTTCAGATCTAAATGGAGAATATAATGCTGGTGCAAGTAGTGGACCCCTTCACAAATTTGCTTGGTAAATAGGATTGCATCTAACTCTGTTAGATTGTAGTTTTCATCAGTGATCCGGTCAAACAGCTCACCACCATCAAGACTAAAATATTGACAGAGAAATGCAAAAAACAATAAGATTCCTTAATTGTCCAATTTATTATTTATTATTGCTCTATATTTCCTCTAGAGACCTGAGCAAACCTAAATATCTGACAGTGCCCAAGAACAATTAAACTTACTATTCCATGATCAAAGTGACATTATTTTTGCCTTCAAAAGCATCATAAAGCTGGATCAGATTCACATGATTTAACTGATTCATGATGTTAATTTCATTTTTCACTTCCTCCTGAAAAAATAACAGATTAACAGAAAATGAGCAAAATCAACACACTAAAATGCTATTATTTGTAAAGACTGAGCAACAATACCATGGGTCTGAGGCAAACAAAAGGTTTAATCACAAACACAGGAGATAACAAATACTCCTATAAAGTTAATTCTAATATAAACTAGGACTGATTTTCAAATATTTGATACTATACAATGAGACGTGAATTATTCAGAGCTGATTCAGTGAAGAGTTACGAAGGTGCTTGTGACATATGAGATTTACAGTATCTGCTCATTTAGATTTCCAGTCACACAATTACCTTTTCTTTTGCTCCTTTCACTTTTATGATTTTGGCTGCCAGGTTGAGACCTGTTGATATTTCTGTGCATTTATGAACTTGCCCAAAGCGTCCCCTGTTGACACAAAACAAAGGGTAGGAGAAAAGGCTTTAACACTACTCACCACAGAAACTTTTCAGACAACTATTCTTATCACTGGATAAAAATAGCATGGTACAAAGCGATCAGAATCGGGTGGCCATCAGCATGAATCTCCTCTTTCTCTCAGCTTATGAGGGATTAGTTTTATCTTTCCAGACAGTTGTTCAATGCTTACATTAAAATATTATGCTCCCTACATATTACTGCATTTCACAGTGGCATGATGACCTGACGATATTCTTTTTCGGTTCTGTAACTATAGCCGCTTGCTGTCCTTCAGTGATGTGTTAGTGGGTATATTAACAAGGATATTTCTGTCCTGATCTCATAACTTTTTTAATGACTGTAACACCAGTAACTGTAGCCCCTCTACAGGCTGAATTTCTCACATGTTGTAAATTCTCCCCAATGCCATCCAGTTATATTAGTGTCCCATGGGATGATTTTTAGACATCATCTTTTCTGCTGTTGCATCATCAGGCTTACACTTCCTAAGCCCTATTTGTACTTAGATCAGCCCATAATTCAGACCATCTTGTTAGACAAGTAAGATACAAGACTACAAAGCTGTGTGACCTAATGAGCTTTGCTGGCTTCAGATGTCTGAAGATTACAGCTTTTCCTCACAGCTCCAGCTGTGGCCAGGACTGTTACAGCTGATGGAGAAAGCAGTGATCCAAGATCACATTCAGGAGATTGTGAGTGACTGTCATCAGAATAAAGAACAGGGACTGAAACCAAAATCTAAGAGGATGGAGCAGGGAGAAATCAACAGAAGGTACGAGGAGCCCAGCAACTATGATCGCTCGCAAGGTCCTGATGATGACAAGAGGAATGGACACCCTATCCACACTCTCCCTGCTCTGCTATCCTAGGCTAAATTTTTCTCAGTCTTGTACCTGCCTCACAGGGGCATGGTGGAGGGCTGTGAGGAACAGACAGCTTTAGCTCACTGTGTAACTCCACCTCTTCATGGCTTGGCCACCACCTGCAGCACAGCACTGGGTACAGGCAGACTTACCCCCCTAGTACTTCATGACGACACACCGAGTAACACGTTGTCACCTCTGTTTGTTTGACGCTCACCGTGCGATGTTCAAAAGGAGCTGGAGGAGAAGGGCTGTCATCTAAAGAGGAGACAACCCAGTCATGAGGTGTTGTCAATCCACAAAACAGCAAACATAAGGTTTACGTGCAAGTACAATGCGTTTCTGACATTTCACACCGGTTTCACCACCATGAACGTGGTTTACGTTCACACAGTAACCAGAATTCTGTGAGCAAAAACATAACGAAAACAACAGCAAGTTACTCTCTACATAATACTTGGCTGCCCTCTGGATTCCAATTCACAGTTGCTAGGACATACCTGGACTCCACATTCTTTACCTTATGTAATAAATGTTTTTGTTTGTTTAGGTCTAATGAGCAGAGTTGTAGTCATTGCATATATAACATCCAGGGATAGCACAAACCTCAGTGCAAGTGTTCCCAAGAATAACTGTGAGCAATTTACCAATAATCATGCCATCCTGTTGAGGAGGCTCTTTGCTGTCTTCTAATGGTTTAGTCTTCCCCGGTGCCATTCCTGCACACTGATTTGCATCATTTCCACTGCCTCCTGAAGAGGTGAGCTCAGACTCCCTCCTCTCAGAGTTGACATCCTTCAGGGATTCTTCTGCTTTGCTGGTTTCTGGATGGATTTTCACTTCTATCCCCTGATCTTTCTTCAGCTCCTTTGCAGAGGTCTTCTGTGAGGTTATAACCTTGCATTTTAATTCTGATTTCTCTTCAGCCTTTTTAGCTGGTTTAGGCTTGCTCAGTAACATCTGCTGCTTCCATGACTGAGACGCAGGCTGACTTTGCTTATTGTCCCCTTTTACTTCTTGATTTGTCTCAGTGCTGGTGTTTCTAGGACTCTGATTAAGTTTTAATTTGTCAGGCAGCTGTTTCACTGCTTCTGTTTCAGCTGGTGTGGAGGACGGATTTTTTTCCTTCAGACTTTTACCTCTGTGATCATTAAAGCTTCTTTGCTTGTTTATTTCAGTCTGTTCCTTCGTTTCAGTCATATGCACACTGATGGATATCCTGGAGAGCAAGCAATTGACATTTTTACAATGATGAATACTTTTGCTTTGCATAAGTTGGTGGAAAAAAAAAACAGTTCACAGTCTTGCTAAAAATCACAGATTTCTATGATTCACATGTAGGAAATTTAGCTATGCAATTCTCTTAAAAAGCATTCACAGCACATGGTGGGGAGCTACCAATAAAAGGCGTGTTGATGCCGATGTCCTTGTCCTTGCCTGCATCTATGCTTATCAGCTGCTGGGCTCAAAACACGTCACACCGCAAAGCATCGACCTCACCATTCAAAAGCTCATCCCTTTGACCACTTTCTGCAGTTGCTCTAGCAGAAGACCCCTGAGCTGGGCAGAGGGGTGGCAGTGATCCCCTTCACAGGTTACAAACTGCATGTCTAAATGTCCAACTGCTCGTGTAGCTCTGCATGTTTCTCTCTTCCAGCTGGCTGACATTTGAGCATACAGGTCTGTTTTTTGTCTTTTTATGGAATAACATTCTTTCCATAACTTTCTGTTAAAAACATAACTTTTATAAATTCTGTCCTTCTGTTGATATTATTTTCCTTGACATTCCAACTACTGAAAACTCTTAAGGTTTTTTTTTTTTAAAAAAAAAAAAAAAAAAAAAAACGGAAAAATACAGATTAAAAAACGATCTTCTATGTTCTTGAATTCTGTCAAAATTGACTCATCTGTTATTGCCTCAACTGTTATGAGCATATAGTCCAAATTCAAAGAGGCTCCTGAACCTAACTGAAGGCTGAAGATGTATGCTAGATCTTATAAAGGCAATAAAAGAAAATCTTCAATGTCTCAGACAGAATGTATCTCATTTTCCCAGAGGCTATTGCCTTTTTTTCAGTGGAGTCGCGCCTTATTATAAGAGATGTTGTAAAAGAAATTGTTTCCACTTTTGCCAAAGATCTGAAGTCTCATGCTTAGCACATTTAACACCCTTTGCGCTGCGCTATGGATCTGCGCTCTGGGGAACAGCTATCTGAGCAGACACCTCTGCCACTATCTAGACAAGCCTGAACTCGACAGGACTCTTGGGCGTTTCTCCAAGCAGGGAGACACAATGTTCTTTCTGTGGGGCTTACAGACCTCACTAAAAGCTGAGTTCATTTAGGAGAGGCATTTGCTACGCCCGCCTGGCGTCACGCACAAGCCCTCAGGATTGCAGCTTCCCTAGCACTTCTCCCAGTTAGATTCTGCCTTCCAGCTTGCTCCTGTCCAAACCAAGCTCCTCGGGGTGCTGACACCCTCTGCCCAAACCACCCGGCTGCTCCAGAAGCTGCTGCCCCCGCTCCAAGCTCGCTGCCCGGCACACCACCTCTATTCCAAAGCACATATTTCCAAAGGACAACAGAAACCTTTCAGCAACTGCTCGAACACTTAGAGCTATCCTCAAAGCACAGGTGGGAATCTCCAGGGCAGTGCTAGGGCAGGCAGCTGAAACAGGGACACTCAGTTGTTCAAGCAAATTGCCAATGACTCATGAGCCAGAGCCAAAAACTCATGGCCAAAATACGGGCAGGCTTGTAATAACACATTCACAGCGTTATTACAGGAACCAATTTTGATATAATAGCTGGAGAAGAGGTCACAGGGTAAAAGTTTCTCCCTCTCTCTCCTGTCATGGCCTTGCACTCTTAGGAGAAAAAAGCCCAGTTTCTGTGTACAGACTACACCAACAAGGCAATATTTGTAGCGAGCAATTTCTCACAAAGGGGCTTTGACATTAAGACAGCATATGTTGATGTAATCATCACTTCAAAAAATTGTTATTAAAAAAAGCATCCTGTAAAGCCAGGAGACATCTACCCATTTCATACCAACATTTAAATGCCTTGCCTATATTCACAAGTACTGACACAAATTCAAAGTATTCATGTTAAAACATGTACACATAAAAGTCAAGCCACATTCTTGTCTGGCCTTCAGACACTAATTTGCACACACAGGCAAGAAGATAATAGCAAACAAAAAGTAAAATACCTACAAAAACATACGACATGTCACTTCGTTTTATGACGGTTATAAAAGCAGAGAGTTGGAAAGGTGTGATTGGTTAGAAGGGTCTAATTCCTTGAGTTTTCTTGTGGTGGTTAGTCTGTCATTTCTCTAGTACACAGAAGATGACCATATCTAAAATATCTTGTATATTTACTCCTCTAACTCTTTAGTTCATAAAAAATTACATGGGACTCTTCCTGCTCCCATTGCTCCTTTCCTACCATGGCCATTTTCCCCTCTTGACCACACTTCAGCAGGAGATGCCTCTTCAATAGTCTATGTTTACTTTATACCCTTCTAGCACTTGCAGTGTCTCAGATCACACAGAAAGTTACCAACGAGGCCGTTACCTGGTGCGCGTCACTTCGCCGCCTGCGTCAGACACGGCCCGGGACGTGGAGGGCGCCGCTTCCCGGGAGGCTGCGCCCAGCCGGGCCGGGTTGGGTTCTTTCTCCCCAACTTTCTGATGAAGAAGCTGCTTGTGATGCTCTTCCAGATGCGGGGCTCTGTCCACATCCTTTGCTTTGGCAGGAGCATTTTGGGGCCCTACAGGTTCTTGATGCAGTGAGGGGAGGCCATTGTGTTGATTCAAAGCTTTGACACCAATGTCCTTTGGTTGCTGACATATCTTAGAGCCCTGTGTTTTGCCAGCACCTTCTGCTCCCTGCAGCTGTGCTGTTCTCTCTTTAACTTGGGGTTTAGGGTCAACTTTGTGAATTGTTGCAGTGGAAGAGGTCACCTTCTCACATGCTCCATTGTTTTCATCCAATTTTTTCCCACTTTTAGTCTCTGAATAAGACAAGTCATTAACAGTGAGTGAGTTTTGTCAAAAGTGACTGAAATAGAGAAAGAGTAAAGTAAATCACCATTCAAAAAAAACTGGGCAGTTTTGGTGTTCGGAAAGCTCAGAAGAAAACCCCTAAAAGTGCAAAATCCTCACCAGCAGGCTTCGGATAGCCAATATTAAACCTGTGATTAAGCTGTGAACATTAACTGCTCTGCTAACTCTTCTGCAGTATCCCAGATAGAAGTTGAATTTCCAGAAAGCGACCAACCAAGCAAGCTGAAAGGCTCGGCTCACTGCCCTTCAAATCTGAAGTTACTCTGGAGGCAAATATAGCAGATAGGTCCCAGGCAGGACTTGCTAAACCTCCTTCCTGAGCAGGGCAGCAGAGATGCAAGGATCAAGACCCTTAAGGGTCTGAAAAGGTTCCCTGCATTTTCTGCAAAAGGACAAGAAGATCCTCCAGCACTTTTCATGCCTGTGGCTGGGAACATTAACTGTGGAAATTTATAGTGTAATTTCCATCGGGGGTACTTGTTAGCAAGATTGGTTTACAATCCTCTGTAGCTTTTGACTCAGAACTACGACTAAATGGCCAATTTATTTTTGTCAGCTCTAAATGAAGAAAGAAAAAAGGGGGTCTTCCACGACTTAAGGAATCCACTGGCAAATTGTGAAGCAGACAGGCTGACAGGGCCTGTTCAACATCACATTGATCCCTGCTGCAACTCCACGGGCATTAAGGGATGCAAACAGTGCCCTGACAGATGAATGCTAAATGTCCTAAGCCTGACATGGCCATGAAATTGCTGATCAAAAAAAAAAAAAAAAAAAAAAAAATTCCAGTGTCAGCACATCTCCCTTTCAGAGGGGTAGAGGGGGAGAGGGCTGTTCCAGCTCTGCTAAGGAAAAAGAGTCTTACAGGTTTGCTATGAGATTCTGCCACTACCTTCATGGTAACTCAGGACCAGTATTGTGCTCCCAGTTCACCTCATTGTAAACCCACAGCAAAGGAACAGTGTAGCCAAAGACCAGTTGCTCATTTTGGCGAGTTTCTAGGTTTTTCTGGGGTCCAATCTGGGGACAGATGTTCACGTAGGAGGGGAAAACATTGCTGTATTTTTCCAGCACTGCTGGATGCAGTTAACAGTCTGTCTGCACACTCTGGAGTTGAAGTTACAGCATGCCCGAAGTTGTACGTACCTTCCACCAGCTTCTTGCTCTCCGTCTGTGTTCCTCTATTACTAAGCACATGCTTAGGTTTTGCACCACTCTCTTCAGGTTTATCTTTGGCCTAAAAATGACAATGGAATATAAAAGTAGCAGCTATGGCCAACTGGGTTCCTCTGAGCGCACAGGTATTTAGATCTTGTAAAATAAGCCTAACATCTCCAATCTGAATTCTTCATTAACTGTTACCTTTTCGCCCCCTTTCCCGTATCTCTTCCCTTTTATTAAAATATATTATTGCAAAGCAAGACAACACAGAATAATACATAAGCTCACTGCTTTCCAAAATGTTAACTGTCAGAGACCTCGCCTGGTGTCACTTTCGCGTTAAAAACCATGGAATGTGGAACATAAGATAAAGGATGTATTAGAAAAGGAAATAATATTGTAATTCTGTCCCTTTTTGGCTGGTCACTGAAAAACAAGAGTTGCTTGTATAGATACTATAAAAATTGTCTTACAGCATCTGAGAAGGGTATTCATGATTCGAGCTACAACACAGGCGATACAAGGAGGCCCCGGTTTTATGGTAGCTCTCATGTACTTACCTTTGCAGTCAAAATTAAATAACTAATATCTAGGGAAAAAACATTATACAAAAATAGGAAAGACATATTTCTTGGTTTCAATTATAGTTTAACTAAATTTAATGATGTAGCAGTTTCCTACTCTTATTTCTATAAGAAAATAAGCAATATATTAAATATTTTTACACATAACTGATTACATCTCTAGTGCAAATCAGCCCCTTCAGTAAAAATAGTTAAGACCAAGCTTTTCTACGGTCTAACTTTTACTAACAGTAAAGAAAAATCCTGCTAATTAATTCTCCACTAATAAGAAAAAAATAGATACTAAAGATAGTAAAATATCATTACCATTTTTATTACAGCTCTAAACAAACCTGCAACAACGACCAGAGGGAACATTATTCTTGTAAAATCCTTTGTGCAAAGAAAGCCTTGAGAAAGCTTGACAGTCTAATATCTTTTTTGTTCTTTTTAATAAAGTGTTAAAGGTTTGGTTTCTTTGGAGCTCAATTCATTGTCTTTTATTATTTTGAAGCCGATCCAGCCAAACTTCTCCCATAAGCCTTTCCCTGGCATCCCTGGAATGTGTCATAGCCTCAGCAAACAGCTTCACCCAAAAATCAAAACATGACCTCCTGACTCCCACCTCCATACTTAGCAACCTTGTGCAAACCCAGCTCCGCAATAAGCAGCAATGCTGCTACAAAACAACCAGGGCTGGAAAATAGAAATAACAAGCGGCAAATTCCTTTTGCATCCAACCCCAGAGCAGTGTGGGCCTCTCTTTGGGCAGGTCGACACTGCTATCATGCAAGGGACTGCAAAAACCAAACTCCCAGGTTAGCACACGGCTCCACACGAGCCCATTCGCTTGTCTATTTGCCCATGCTTTGCTCCACATTACCCAGCGAGGTCAGGTATCACTTGCTACTCAGCACCCCTCTTGTGACCACCTCTCCATCTGCATCTCTCCTTAGCATTCTTTTCATTTGGACATTGGTTGATAAACTAGCCAAGAAAATAGACCCTCATGTTATATTCATCTTCTCACAGCTGTTTAACATACTGTTAAACTGCCAGTTCAAATCAGGGTCTATCTCCAAGCCTCAGGTGGTGACTGAAGGCAGTAACCTGTAACGATGCAGCTTTAACCAACATACAGCAAACTTTTCCTTTTTTTTTTTTTTTTTTTTTTTTTTTTTTTCTCCTCTCTATTTTTCCAGAAAGCTGTAGGACTAAAACTGGAACAGATTTCAAGTACGAACACCTCCATCTGGAGTTAATGTTGCTCTCTGATATCACTTAATTGTCTGAATGCTAATGGAAATTCTTTATACACTCTTCTTAGTCCTTAGCATCCTGCTTAGTTGCCAGTCTTTGACATTCAAGAAGGACAGCAGAAAACAAACATCTCAGACATCCTGAAAAATTATGCTGGGATCTACTACTGCTCTATTTTTGTAAGAGTTTAGGTAAACCTTTTATCCATACATTTTACCGATTTGATATAAAATATTCAGAGTAAAATAGGAATGGGCTTATAGAGGGATTTCAGTAAAGTTGTATTTGCTGTAATCACAGCTCTATATAGAAAGGGACCCTGGGAACAAGCAAATATCCCCTATATTCCAAGTCACGCCACTCCTCGCCTTCTCTCTCACAGTAATGGATACAAGCTATTGCGAAGACTCAAAGCTCCCAACAACCAAAACTCATTCCAAATGCCTACAGCTTTTAAAAACAATGTTTAAAATCAATTCTAAAACCCCAGACTGACTCCACCTGGTCTCATGGGTTCTCCCTCTCACTGTCCTCAGTAATTGAGAAGTACCTAGAAACTAATGCCTAGAAACTGATGCCATTGCGCTTGCAAACAGCAACTATTATTTGACTTGAGGAGTGGACCATGTTCATAAGAGTTCATAAACTTGCTAAGAACAACTTCGAGGTCTAAGGACATATATTTCTTTTCACAGGGGCTCAATTCAGTCACAATCTGAATGTCATTACAGAAGCTGAATTTTCTTTTACAGTAGTAATCTACGCATAAGTATTAGAGGATTTTCTGACCATTTTCGGTGCATCAGACAAACCTGCAAGGCTTTTTGAACTTTGGTCTCTGCTTCAAGAGGTTTACTGTTTAAAGATTACATTGCTAAGCTGTAATGGGCACTAATGAAATGAAATCCTGAATTCTAGATGTGATAAATCAGTGGGAGAACCCCAAGACCTACTACTTCACCAAGAAAAGAGCAAGAATAGTAAATCAAAACCAACCTCCACATGGATTTCCAGTAGACTCCCCTTCTTCCAGGGAACAATGCCTTTGAGAATAAAATCCACTACTTTTGAATTTTTAAATATTTCTCCCATAAACGTAATAACTTTATCCAGCGTATCAACCCTTTTCTCTATCTTTGTCAGCCTCTCCTTATGCTTCGAGGCATCTAGCTGGACAGCTTTCATCAGTTTCAGCACTTCGGAGCAGATGCTCTGGATATCAGCCTGGTGCGTAGCGTCCGATAGTTTTAGGACATTTTTCATTGCATCATTCTCATCAGGAGCTGCTTGGGATAATGTTAGCTTGTTAATGTCTTTTTCTATATCATCAATGCCTTTGCAAACTCGCGCCAGCTTGCCTGTCAGGTCTTCCTGGAAATGCAACAATTTGTCCACTTTTTCATTCAACAGATTCAGCTTTTTGTCCATCATGCTTAAAGTGTTCACTTTGGGAGGCTGTAACTTAGTCGGGGCTTTTCCCTCCGCAGGCTCCAAGCCACTCGCAGACATTCTGTCCAGGCAGCAGGATATCGGCTTCTCATTAATCACAAACTAGAGGACAAGTCCAAAAAGTCATCTTCTCAGCTAGCCCTTCACCAAACAGCCTCACTTATGGGAGATGCTAGAGCACGTCATTAGATAGCTACTGCACAAAAGACTTATTTTTGTGTTATCTACTGCGTGCTATAGATGGTGGGGCTCATTTGGCACCAGACCGTATTTTCTTGGGCCTCCTTGACGTCACAAAACCATTTAAAATTCTTTCTCAAGTGGCTGTTGAAAGGCAAGCAGCTCTGCCAGCAATGCCTGTGCAAAGCACTGCAGGCAGAAGCTTAGTTTTCACCACCAGTTTCAGCTCTGCACTAGAGAAAAGAACATGCCAGGATGTTTCTTTTTGTTACACATGAAAACTGTGAAAGTAAATTTGATAGATTTGACAGCCTAGTGCGAGACTTATAAGAATTCAGCATTGCAGCACGGACACAGAACACCCAGCACAGCCACAGGCCGTGCTCTTTAGCTTGGCTGGTACTTGAATTTTAAAAATAGAGCACAATGACAAGGATCTGAAACGTGCATCTAGCACCAGCATGTCTTTGTCAACTGAAACTTCTAAAATTAAATCTTTCTCCCAGGCTACGAAAAAAATTCCTCTTCATGAGGGCCCAGCATAATTACTTCAACCATTTTCAACAAGATTATTTAATAAAGCCTATATAAAAAGAAATCACTAACTCGATTTCCCTTCTGAAGTACATTAGTGTGTGCAGTACACAAGTTACCCTCGCTAGAGAGGAGAGAAACAGCCAGCCCTCCCTTGCACGGCTCCCAGCAGCAAGCTGAGCGCTGTGAACAGAAACACTTTGATATTAATCAATTTACTCGGCACCAAATGTGCTGTTGGTGGCAGTGGCCCGTATGGGAGCCTGGTTCTTCCATAACCTTTTTCCTTGTTGCACACTGACAGAAGGTGGGGAGAAGGCCCTGTGGAAACCCCACTGTCCTGGTATGACAGGAGAATCAAATCCTATCAAAACCATGGGCTGTGGGATGCAGAGCATCCCTGGGGCTCCAACCCCTTCCTCTCACACTTTTTCAGAAGGAGCACAGTGGAAAAAATGTAATTCGAAGGGAACTCACGTACTAGATAGGAAGTAGTAGATATAAATATACTCCCCTTACATGCAGGAGTCAGTAGTTGAAGTATTAGCATTCCCTCCCAAGAAGATAAATTGCTCTCTTACAGAAGCAAGAGAGGAAAGTATATTTATCTTTATGATAAAAACCACACTTTGATGTGTCTGCCAAGGCCACTAAATGATTTTTGCTGACCCGGGGATCCTGTGAAATTTAGAGGTCACTGGTTTTATCCTAGTGGCTTAGGATAATAATGCACAAGTTTTATGCATCAGCTCCATCAGCATTTACTCCATCAGCAAATACTTGAAATTTTCCCCTTCCTTATATCACTTAGTAGCTCACAGATCAGAGAGCTTTCACTATATAGAAGATATTTACAGGTAGAAGAGAAATAATACCTCAGCTGCACGAGCTTCAGAGCCACTTGCCAGCATTATATCCAATTGTAGCATATGTAAAGAAACCTACGTTTTAGCTACATTGAAAGAAGTTGAAAAGAGACAACAGAATTTCTGAGAGGCAATAGCGGGAATGAAAAGTTACAGAGCAAACTGGAATTCAAATGTTCAAAATCCAGAAACCATTTCTGTTCTGTTAGCAACAAACTGGACCGCTTTCCATTCATGCTTAAAGAGAAATGTATAATATCTGTTGTTTATGAGGTGAATTTTTCTTCTTCAGCAGAAAGTCAGTTTTTAATGCTAGTAAAAGTGATCAAGAAAAGGAGGCAGTACCCTCACCATCAAAATGTTTGATTTAACAATACTGCAAGAAATCCATTTCCTTTGAGAGGGAAAAATAAGATTTGGAAAAAATTATTCCACTAACATCAGCTTAATTCCTAGGGCAACTGGCAAGTTATTTTATGAAATCATCTGTAGTCCTTTCTTACAACATTACTTGAAACCCACTGTGCACCCATAGGCACCTCTAAAATTATCAGTAGAATGAAGGACAGAGAGGAAGGAGGATTTAGCTGACCCATAAAGGGAAATTTTAAATGTCTGTCACAAAGTTCAAATCAGTTTTTTTTTTCCTCCCCTCCCCCCCTTTCCTTCTTTTCTTTAAGCTTCCTGCTCTTCTTCCTCCCCTTTTTGAGCTGCTGGTAAAAGTACAAAAATAAAAAATTACTCAGTAGACCTGACGGTTTTGTCTTCATCAGGATGACGATATGTTCAAATATTGGCAAAAATCTTTTATTCCTTTTGTTCTAAAGTATGAAGGAAGGTAATTTTTATTCAGAACATTGATTTAGTGCCTAATATTTTCATCTTGCTTCAGCAGCCAGATGAGCATATTCGGTTTCACTGACAGTCTTTTTATTTTTCATTAAAAAAAAAAAAAAAAAAGAGAGAAAAAAAACCCACTAAATTGCCTATCACAGTAAACCCATACTCACACACTGTAAGAAAATGCAGTTATTATAAGAAATGGAATTGCCTATAAAATTCACTTTTTCATTGTCAGGGACTATTGCTTATAATGGGCTTGTACAAAATGTCATTAGATTATACTACTGCATACGCTGCTTTGCCTCCAATACCCCTCAAAATTACATCTGAAAAACTTCATAGGAGTAATGAATTCCAAGAGTAACAAATCCAGCAAGTTCTGCAGGACTTCCAGGCACCATAGAGCTCTATTCTAATAAACTAGGTGGCCACGAGACTTTCACAACCACAGCCTGGATGCAATATGGATAAGCTTACTGGTAGTAACTAATGTGCTTTTGGTACGCACTCATTTCTTGTGAGCAACAACAAACGGGCGTCGTGGTCTGGAGAGTGTCCGCAACCTCCTCCCCTCCGGCAAGGGCTGAACTGAAACAAATATCCAGGAAACTTTAAAGACATTTCCAAGCTATCAATGTCTCAGAATCGGCACAGAAGAGGAATATGAATGCTGGAGAGCCAGAACTGCAAGTGACCTTGAGCTGAGGCCAAAGAGACTTCTGTTTTCAGGGGGGAAAATGAGTGTTCATTCCATTTCGGCTTCAACCCCACACACATACCCCTGGTTGAGTGAGGGCTATCAGAAGACAGGAGAAAAATTCCCATTTGACACAGCGGGGTTTAAGAATCTGTGACGTGACAGCTGAGTTCTTATGCCTCCTTGCTAGCTCTGACCAAAGGAAGGAGAGAAGATTTGTCACAGGAACAAAGATGGGGCAAAGGGAAAAGCAACAAAAATCTACAGCACGTACTAAAGTGACAGCCGAGGCTTATATCCCGAACAAGAAATGTCACAGAGGTTAAGACCAGCTGCTCACACAGATCATTTCATTACATTAGTGCATTGCTTCCAACAACAGAAGAGAACTGGAGATGGCTTAAAGTATGTAGGTAGATAAAAATTAACCTTTAAAAAGGCCTAAGTCCAAATCTTTCCAGAGAGCTTGGGGAATTGGGAGAAGTTTGCAGTGGCTGCGCTTAACAGGTCTAAGGCAAGAAAGATTTAAATGGGGTGAGTATTAGGAGCTTACAAAAACAAGAGCAGCAGATAAGCTCAAAACAAGCCAGCCACATCGGCTAAATACATCTCGGGCGTAAAATATTAAGAAAAATCATTTACATATTTCCAAAGCAGCTGGCAGATTTTTCAAATTATGTTGACAATTTACTTATCTCACAGCTAGTTACTTCAGCTCATGAGCACGCATCTCAATTACTTCCAACAAATGAAGTAGTAGGTACCTAAACTTTAGAAAAATGGAGCTTTACCAACATGTAATTTCTCAGCACCAGCCTGCAGAAAGACCAAAGATAATAAATCATCTTCACTGAGTAACGGTGCAGCAAGAGACACCAATTCTCATGATAAATGGCAAGTATTCAAAACTGCATCAGCTTTAATTTAAAGCAATAATCTCCAAGGATAGAACTATGCCTTAGTGCTATCTATGAGAACTGAGAACTATGTCTCACTGCAATAGCTGGATTTCCTATGTGAGCAGACAGAAGACGTCCCTCTGCCATACTTGGCCATGCACGAGGAACTGGTCCTTATCTCCTCTGGAAGGTCAAGAATCTGACATTTAATTCCTTGCTTGCGGCAGTTGGTGGTCAAATCCACCTGCACAGTAAAAGAGTCAATAGGGAACTATCAGATTCCCCAAGCAACCCTGGCATAATATATTTAAATTGCCTTGTACAAGGCAAGTTTGAATTTACTGTAACATCCTATCAATCAATTATCACATCTTAACAACCAATATAAAAACATCTTTCTATGTTTAGTGATGGAAAACTGTTGATACAGTAAGCTACAAAACTCCTAGTGCTGACCTTCCCCTCCACTCCCTTTATATTCCTTTTCAAACATCTGAATCCAATACAACCCTCCTAGGCACTGGCCCAGCTAAGGAGAGGTTAATGAATCAGGGATCATGTGTAATATTTTTAATGCATCTCTGTCAAGCAGCTGACAGCAGACAGCTCAACAGATCAATTGTAACATTTCATTTACATCAAAGTGATGAGATTTCTAGATAATGCTGTTTACCATTTGCCCACATGGCTTAACAAGGATCTTTAAATCCTTCCTCCAGGTTACTCTGCCCCTCGGGAGGCCAAAAGAGCACCTGTTGCCCGCTCACATTTACCCGCCTGACTCCAGAGTTCATGCTCACCACCAAGCCTGCTGGCCGCAGAACTACATCTAGAAGCTGGCTCATATCTTGAATTTGCATCTTTTCCAACCATTTATTCACTTCCCTAAATGGCTAGTGAAATATTTTGCCATGAGAAAACTCTAAAGAGAAGGCAGCTAACGATAATGTTTCCCTGGTGTGGTGGCAGCTCTTCACCCCCTGCTCCATTCCACAATATCTGCCTGCAATGTGCTCTCCTCTGGACCCTGAGGGCAAGTCACACTGCGGGCTCTGCTTTCTTTGCAGTTCAGGGACACTGTATTCCAAGCTGCCAGGCCCCAGCAAAGCCGGCCTGATCCAAAAGGGCAGCCACCAAAGCTGCCCTTGGATTTGGGAAGTAAACTGCGTGGCCTCCTGTTTGCAAGGTGCTTTTGATTCTCACTATTGGAGCTCAGCAGAGAATTCAGTGGCAGTTTTACAGCTGCCAAAAGCAGTTGTGCCTCTGTGTCAGTTTGCTTGGGTGTAAGTAATTGCAAGGCAGCAGGCAACCCACTGCAATGCAAAAGAGTAACCTTGGCTGTGCAGTAGAGGCAATAAGAATAAAACCAGTAAAAGCAACCCCTTGTCAGAAACAATGACAGGGGCCTCTGAATATATATCTGTTGCATAAGAAAAGGTTATTTCTAGTCAGTCAACTTTTCAGATATAATCCAAAGTTCACTCCAAAGTGCGTGGAAAGCAGGACAATCATTCCTGCTGACTTCAAAATTCCCCAGCTTCAAATCGGAGCGCTCAGAGAAGTCTGCTTTGCCAGCAACACAGTATTGTTTCAGAAGATGGAAAGCCACCAAATAGCACCGTGTTTTCTGCTAGTTTTTGTTTCTTTCTAGTTTGGAAGATCTTCTTTTCAGATCAAGTTTGAAAAACTACCATAAAAATTGACACTGAGCTATACCAAATCACTAATTTGTGGCAGCAATTTCCAATTTCAGCTCTTTCAATATTGAAATGGACATTTGCTTTCTAATCATACCCGATTTCTGTCTGTGCTCCTCCACTCGCTTTTCTGAAGTTGACAGGCAACAGCACCCTGCCGCTGGCTGCTCTTCTGCCCTAGTTACTGACTCTGATCGCCTGGAATGCAGTTTTGCATTGCACTAAGTGTGCACGGGTATCTGACACTGGAGAGCAAAGCACAGAAGTTCCACAAATCACCAGGAAATCTTGATCCAGAGACAGACCGTCCTGGAACTAAGTGAAGGAGGGAGTTGGGTACAGCCACATGAGGGACAAGTTCACCCGCAACAGCCTCCAGCAGCTCTACCATTTCCCCTGGACTTTGGGTGCACCGGCTGCTGCCACCCACCTTTGGAAACTCTCCCCAGGGACTCCCAGGAACACTCGTGCTGCTGATTCAAGCCTCGTGCAAGCTGGAGACCCACATGCTGAATTCCCTTTCCCTCGTATTTCCCTCTAACAGTTGTGTAACAGCAGACACCAGGTGCCCTGCTCAGCGCTCCTGGCTAATCATGTTCAGCCCAAGAACCCAACAGCGCAGCGGGGGATGTTGCTGTTTTGCTCTCCTCCCCCTTTTCGTTTTAATAAAGATAAGGAAGAACATTCATTGATGTTGCTATTCTCCATTAATAACCAGAACAACATGTTAGGGAAATTACAGATCAAGCAGATTAACATCTCTCCTACAATGAGTTTTGCTTTGTTGCCATATTCATCTGCTGATTTAGATCTCTGACATTTTGCTTTGACGTCATTCGTGAACACAGGAATACCTCTTTTCAGACAGTCTCTACAACATGAGCCCTGCTTTGAAAAGGATTGAAAGAGTCTGGGTATAAAAGCTGGGTGATTTTGCAAGCTCTTGTCAGTAATAAACTGAAGCAACTTCACCTTGGAGGTGAAGATCTGGAGAGAAAAAAAAAAGCTGCATTCATCCATGCATCTTTTTCAGATACGCAAAAGCTCTACAGCTAATTTTATAATTGTTTTCAATGACTTGGAAAAAGATGAAGAAAAAAATGAATGTCATCTTTGGATTTTCTTAAAAGGGAAAAAAATATACTTCATGCCATCAGAGTTGCAGAAATAGCTAATAACCAGCTCCAAGCCTTCCACATCAAAGAACAAAATGTCAATTTTATAAAATTTGTTTATTCTCTAAAGCAGAGACTTTAGAAACATGTGGGTGTGAACCAAAAGCATTTAGTTAGGGGGCTCCAGTTTAAGCACAGTGAACTGCTTCTCCATCTGAAGTTGATATCCCCCTATGAATAACTACTAAAATAGAAATTCAAAGCACCACACACACTAAGTGGATCTGCAGCCATTCTCACTCCCAGAATAGCAATTATTCCCTAGAGCTTCTCCAGGAGAATGCACTCAGAGCTCAGGAAGATTTTTCCCCACCAACTACCTTGCTACCATAAATCAACAGCAAACAGACTCCAGTATATTAAGTTCAAGCAGCTACATACAGGGCTCTCTACACTCCTAAAGAGTTACTGCATTCAAACTGCAAAACCATCAGTTTTGCAATTCTGCTTTAACAAATTCCTCTTAGCTGGATTGCACAGCTGGTTGTAATGTAATCCCAAATATGCTGAAAATTAGCAACAGACTAGAAAAACAGCACCAAGTCTTGGCACGGTAAATCAAAGTCACTCAGAGCAAAGCTTGCTGAATATGAATTGTTCAGATTTTATATTAGTCGATATCAGCAGGAGCAGTCACTAAATGGCAGAAGGCAAGGCCAGCCACACATCTAGCAACATCAAGGTCTTTTCAATAGGAGGTAGGAGGAGATTATGTGAAATGCCAGGCAAAAATGGCAGTAATAAACTGCAGAGAGGTGAACAGCTAGAGAGCAAGTTACACCTGGCAAGAGTTCACTCATACAGCCTATGAGAACAGGGAAATATAGATCTTCAGTAACTCTTTTTGAGAGCATAGAAAAACTTCTCAAGGGTTTCTGAAACTCGTGAAGAGTGGATCTTATGAAACACTGACCATAATCCAGTGAAAAGTGCATAAAAACCCTAGCGCTCTTAGCAATGATAGACCCTTAGCAATGATAGACAATCTTCTCCCTGACTTAGCATCACTGTGATGGCCATGGTAAGAACTGGTTTGTGGAGCTGGATGATCTAGCTACTCATTTCTTAACAATTTGTGCCAAAATTTTCAGGCCATAAAATAGATCTCCATAAGCCAAATCCATAAACGAGATGGTCTGTCATCCAGTCACTGAAAACACAGCAAATTATGTTTTTGTTATAGCAAAACAGGTAAAAGATGTACCTCAAGCTGTGAAAATTCCTCATCAGATGCTGAACTTAACTATCATCCAGAAATTTAAGTTTCCTGCATTGTGTTGTGGGGAGCTTCAGCTGAGACCAGGAGTCCATCCAGAAAGTGTCTGTAACTGGGTAATTACAGAGACCAGTGTTTTTCCTGATTCTGCTTAGGTCCATAAAATGCCAGTGAGTGCACAGCAACAGCACCGGGAAGGATCAATCCCCAAAACAAGCACTCAGGAAATACATACCTGAGGCCAGAGGAATGCCTAAGCAGTTGGATGAACTAGAAGACACAGGTACAGCTGCAGCCTGAACACCAAACTAAGGGGCCAAAAGGCGAGCCACAAATACAGAAAACAACAGCAGAAGAGCCTGCTGTCTCCTGCTATCTCAACTCAGCCATGGGAGAAGGTGAAAAACAAACCTGTTTTGTAATGTCAGGGACTATATATAGTTTACTGCCCTCGTTTCGGAGATATGAGGTGTCTGAAAGCATATCCAATAGAGTATATTTAGACTGAAGGCCACTATACACCAGTGCAAAATTCATATTAGAGCATATGAAACCTTTTCCTAAGTTCCCACGAAGCCTGGAAAAGGAGCAGCTAGGACAGAGGTTTTTCAAACAGGTGTTTTTCCCAAAGCCCAGATCCTCAAAAATGGTATACTCCTTTCTGGTGATTTTTTCGGACCACTTGCCTTTCTGCTAGCTCTCCTTAGCAGCACTCAGGTGATGGGTCAAATATCTCGAGCCAAGGCATTTGGTTTCCAAGCCTCCACAGAGTGTGGATTGTCCAGAGGGACCCCAGATTTAGAGGAGTAGCTTCCCAGCTAAACAGGAGCCTGAACTGCAGGTGGCCTGGTCTCCATCAGGCAAATCCCAGCAACTCTGCACCTCAAGCAGTTGCACAAAAGAAGGGAGACAATTGTCCCAAAAGATATGAAAGCAAAATTAATTGTCATGCAACAGAAGGCAATCAGTAGTGAACACCAAGTACAAAACGTGAATCAGGAATACCAAAAAACAATTACCCCACACAGGACAAAACTCTCAATACGCTACCCAAGAAAAGGAGGTGAAAGCACAACCCTTGCAACAAGAAGAAACAGAACTTTACCATTAGCATTAGTAAAGGATTAGATGACTTCAAGTGTCTCATGAAGTGGCCACGTTCATGAAACAAGCAGCAGCTTCAGCAAGTGGCAGGAGGAACACTGGGAGGACACAGGAATTCCCAGGCTAAGAGGAGTGATGCAGCTGAACATCAAAACTGTTCAATTCATGGAAAGGAAAAGCTTGAAGAAGTTTAGGGAATTTGGTCTTCAGGCTTGTGTTAGAACACTTATTTCATTGCTTCTGCTAACAGTCTAATTAATTTTAGAAACACAAACCCCCCTCTTCTTATTTGTCAGGCACGAACAACAGGAAACACCACTACACAACTGAGCAACAGCACAAATTTGCAGGCAATCTGTAAACACAGTCGGATCACGGTGTTGCCTAGTGCTAGAAGTCCTTCCATAACATGAGGATCAGCTGAGCCAGCCCCTTACTTCAGGACAAGCAGGCAGATCATCAAGTACTGAGCCAGAGAGAGACGCCACTCAACAAGCTGGCAAACAAAAATTTCTATGTTGCAAACACTGAATTGGGAATTTGTAAGAATAGGGTCACCAGCTCCTGCAAGAGCCTCGGATCCAGCTTGGTAAGAACTGCACACATGGTTCAAGGCACAATTTAGCTTGCTATGTTTCTCTGTTAGTCATATTCTCTACAAGCATCTTGCCTTTTATGCTGTTCCATAAATTTGAATGAGCAAAACAAAGAATATTTTTTCAAGACCTAAGCACAATCAATTTGATAAACGGGTCTGAATGATAAAATCCAGGGCAAGACATCCAAAAACAAGTGTTTTTGTTTCCTAGTTTCTCACTAAGTCTAGGATAGCTTTTCTCTCAAAGCATTTTTAAAAGAGAGAGGTACCATCATCAGCGGTTTTAAAGGAAAAGAAATTGATATAGAGAACGAGAGAATCATTCAGTTGCCCAAAAGACCAATTACAGAGAAACCAAATATTCTGCACCTCAGTACAGCATTCATGTCACAGGGAAACACCGACTCCGAGTTGCACAGAGCCAAAGCAGATAAGGCCTTGTAGACAGATAACTGCAGGACTGACGGTTCCCCCAGATACAGGTATATTAAAAAAAACCCTGGATCAGCTGCTTTGATAGTTTTAAAGTCACGTTCTGTCAGGCTTTCCTGAACTCTCTTTCTCATAGTTCAAGCAAAAAAAAAAAAAAATCCTCAAAAATTTGTCCTTATTTTATGAGCTGTCAGACACTCATGCAATTAAAAAAATTCATAAGCCTGTATTTCAGGCCAATTAATATCTTTAATAAAATGCTGAAAGAGATTAATAATTTAAACACACCATTATTTGTTCAGCATCAAGAACAGTTTAGTATATTCAATTAATAGACTTTTTTCTGCTATGTTAGTATCTAGTCTTCTGAACAATTCCATTTTCTACAAAATAAATATTAAACAAATTATGAAAATCATATTGGAATGTTGGCTACACTAAATACTAAACATTAGGTGAATTTAAGTCTTTAGAACAAAATATTAACCACTATAATCAGTGGAAATTTTGTCATTTATTCAGCTAGACTGAAATTTCAATCTTTCATAATAACTGTTCTTTATTTAGTGTATTTATTCAACTAGCTATTTAGGAAACTAACATGACTGCAAACATAAACTTTTTAAGGAAGTCCATTAGAGTTATTATTGAACTACTTCATTTATATTCCTTGAACATTATCATGTCTATTTTGCATTCTTTCTAGGTTTGCTTGCATTTGTTTTTTGCTTCAGTCTGGATAGTAACAGGTAAGTGTGCTTCAGCTACTGAAATCAGGGATAAATGTGCGAAAACACTGGAGAAAACAGCAATATCACTTTCCTCACTCGCTTTCTGCTATAGCAACCGAAACGAACTCCATAAATAACACTGAAATGGAGGTTTTATGGGGGGCTTATGATAGTGGAAAACCAGATCCCTACTCCCTGCTTCTCCCGTGATGAGGGGATACCTCTCCCTCCCCTAGCAGCTGGCGGCCCGTGGATAGGTGTAAGCTTTAGGAGGCAGCCCTGCTTTCATGTCTTTCCCTTGAACAGGGGAGTTCTGATCTCAGAGCTTTTAAGTCCTACCATAGAGATCGTATTTGAGATATTCAGCGCAGAGAGTTTGAGCTGACTGCACTGCTCTTACTGCAGGCCAGTCAGGCAGATACAGATCTTGGCTCCTCGTGGAATTGCCTCTGCGTGAGCCTGACGGATGGTACTGAGGACACCGGAGGAGAATCATTTCAGCTGAGGTAAACACAAACTGGGTAATTCTCACAAACAGAACAAATGCTATTTGAAATTTATTAGCAAAACATGTGGAAGATGATGCAATAGCCACAGTCATTTTCTTAAACCAAGGAAGTTATCTTTTGCTTTATGCTATGGCTGTTTGTTTCTGTTTTCCCATCGGAAATCTTCAGGGCTTCAGAGCAATTTCATTACCTTAAATTCTATATGACATACTATATGGCATCTAGTTAGTCAGTAAAAACTGGTTTCTACATAATTTGAATGGCTGACATGAACAAATACTGTTTGAACCTTGGCACACGAAAATCTACATTCCAGCAATAATAACCTCAGATGCAAGCAAGGAGTCCATGCTTATCACTTCAAAAGCACCTCCTTGACACCAGTTATTTTGCAAATAGACAGCACAACTTGACCAAAAACATCAACACAACATTGATCAATAGCAACATTTTATGACAGGCGCAGAAACCAATACTTCCATTCTGAAAAATGTTTACTTTAAAAATAGGCTTACAATAAAACATTCACCAGAGGCGATCCCCTTACCGTAAATCTCTTTATGTAATCAGAAACACAAAATCCTCCCATGCTCAAACGAAGGGATCTGTGCAGGGAAGATCCTTGATAAAAAGTTCCCATTCTTTTTGTCTCGTATGGTGGTCTGCCAGGTAGCCCGAAGCCTTTTACTGAATAAAGCTGCACAGCCTCACTGAATCTTGCTAGAATTCTGCTTGTGTGATAAACCAGGCATTTCATCTTATCTGACACTACACCAGGCATTTCAATCATTTCACTTCCTTATCAGTAGCACTAGCTTCTATCTGTATCCTAGCAGCTCACTTCCTGAATCACTGATAGCAGCTACTGTAAGGCATGGAAACAACCTAATGGCAGATGACAGCCAGATCTCTTGCAGTCACTAAACAGCCCCTTCGTTGCATTTCTCTGCTAGTTAGTTTATTTTTGCTCAATTTAACTTTGCTTTAGTTATACTTGTTCCAGACAAACACTTTGAACAGGACTGTCATTTATCCTAATGCTGTTTTTTTAATTCAGTGACCCTTATCAAGGCAGCAGAGCATTTGCTTTAACATAACGATATGATTACACATATAAACATTTTAAGACGGTAACAGGAGAGCCAAAAGAAAGATGAAAGTTCATCCTCCACTAGAATCCACATACATATGCACCCCTACAAACAGGGTTTCTACCTTTTGAGGCTGTGTACACAAGGACAACCACTCCAGCCTGTAAATATCCCAAACTAAAATGCTTACAGAAGTGTATGCAGTTATGGAGTCCATATAGGCATGTTTGTAAGCTCCTAGGCATGGGATCTCCTCTTTTTTAAAATAAATAAATAAATAAATAAATAAAATAAAATAAATAAATAAAAAGACCAGATGTTTTAATAATAGCGATATTGTACCAAATAATGTTGTCCCTTAAGCATGAAGCCTTCATCTAATGAATTTGTTTTGCTTGGCATAAAACATAACTGTTCATATCAAGTTCTTTGCCATACAACTGTATAAATGTGTAAGATGCATAAGAAAAATACAAATAAGAAAAGACAAGATGAATAGCTGGATGATCTGAGACAGGAAATAACTTTTGAATAAGTAGTAACAAATCATCTTCACTTGTCTTCTGTGCTGCACATGTATTTCCCAGTCTTTAGCAAGCTGCAGTGGAATTAGCTTGCTTTGAGTCCTCCTACAAGTAAGCTGAGTCACAGCAGACACAGGTACATAAAATAACAATCACTCACAAAGGGCTTTTGTGGATATAGCCAAATGCCTCAAACGGTAAGATTAGGTATTAGGATGGTTCATGTCTTTACTGATTAAACCAAAAATATAAATGTGTTTTACTAGAGTGTGAATGTACATCAACTCTCCTCTAAAGCAAACACAAGACACTGTACCTTTATCATCACGATCTAAGAGATGTCAGGCCCAGCAGTGAGCGTATAGGTTTGGATGCCTCTCTCACAGCAAAATAAAGTGCTTCGTTTCCACTTGGGTTGGTGCAGCAAGATAAACAATACACTGTTTAAAAGAAAAAAAAAAGTTTTAAAATTGAATACAGAAAAAAAGAAACATCAATTAATTAGGATAAGAGAGAAACTTGCACATGGTCAGAGGCGAGGTGGTGAGGCTTATTATGCTGCAAAAATCTCTTACTGCCTGGCAAGGCAAGGCATGTTTTTCAGGCCATCCGATTTTATTTAAATAAATAAAAGACCAGAGGTTGCCTGGGGTACAGGATGATTTGACTGCAGCTCAGAGGGGTGAGGTAGCTCTACCAGTAGGTTAGTAGCCCAACATCCTAGAATGAAACACAAGTGACCTGAGGGCTGGCTGAGACACTGACCTTGACCTTCAACAAATTTGAGCTCAGTCTCTACTGACAGACTCCTCTGCAAATTTTCATTTGATCTCCAAGTCTTGGCTCCATCTGTAAAATTGAGTTGAACTCTTCCCAATTTACAGGATATTTGCAGGGCTTTAGAATCTATGACTACGATTCCCCTTTTCAAAGACAGAATTAGACCATTAGTTTTAAGTCAAAACCACTCTGGAAGTTTAAGGCCCAGCACCTGGGCTCCATGTAGTAGTGCAGGAAAAGTGTAGCCTTCCTGGCAGTAAGAGCGACTGCCGCTGAGCTGTTTTGCCTGGACGTGGCAAGACAGTTGCAGGCTTTACAGCAGCACTTTGAGGATTATTCTTTGCACACAGTCGGAACACTATCCTACCACTCCCAACGGGGAATGAGATTATCTCCGTGGGCATCAGGCACCCGAACGTGGCCTCAAGCTAACGGCCTTGTATTAAGATGCAGCTGATCACATTACCCAGGCCCCCACTCCGCAGCCCAAGCCAGCACTGAATATTGTAGCTATTCAAGAGGAATGGAGCTCAACACCCGAGTCAAGGATCCCTACGCTTATGAAAATAGCATTTTCAATACTTTCGTGACTTATTCCAATAGGTATAAATAATTGCATTGTTACACTGGATTCCACACTGCTATTACTTAATGCAGCAGTAGAGCCATGTAAGCACCATGCCAAGGGGGAGAGCTTGCACGACAAAGAATCCTTTAGGAAATTTGGCAAGCAGTCTGGAACAAGCAATGCTCAGCCTGCAACCTTCCATTAGCAAATCTAAATACAGAATGGTAGTGTAAAACAACACCTTCCTGCAGTATTTTTGATAATTACTCCTAAGAATATAATTACTATGGTGATGAACTTCACTGACTTTGCTTATGGAGGGGAAAGAAAAAAAAAAAAAAGCACAGATTTGGAGCTTCCCCCCGCCCCCAATCCTCCTTTCAGATTTTATAGAGCTGTTTCTGGACTGTGCTTTCAGGAGGGTACTAAAGGCAACAAAGCAGCAGCTATACAACATTCAGTCCACAAACAGAAATGTATTCTTGCAGATAGAAAACAAGCAATGCATACACAACCACATTTGCTTCAGCAGTACTGAATACACTAGAGGATTTTACATTTATATGTGAAAAAGGAAGACAAAATTTGGTCCTTTGCCCTAAAATCCTCTTGCTAGAGACAAAGGAAAGTAGTTGGTTTCAGTATAGGCAGTCTAGTACAGACTTTGTAGATGCCACCAGACGTCCGCATTAGTTTATAAAATAAATGCAAAGTTGTTCCCAAAATAAAGCAGAGAACATCCAAAAAACGCAATCTAGATCAAGGTTAGTATTTTAGCTTTCCAAATCACTCTCAATCTGCAATGCTTGGGCTCTGAAACTCCTCTTTGAAACAAGTTCGCTCTGTGAACACGGAGTAAAGAGCAACAGGCAAGAGGTAAGGTTACCAGGCTATTAAGGACTACTAACTTCTTCAGCCAGCTACTGAAAGGTATTTTTAAAAATTCAGTTCTGATAATAAAGACATCTAAAACAAAGGGGCTCAGAATTTTGGAATGGATCTCTCATCTCCCAGGATCAGGGTCTGAACTGGGAAGATGCTCATAGCGCACATTTTGCACATGATGCACATGCACGTTTTAAGAGAATTTATAACCTAAAAAGTATTCGTAAACTGAACCTCTCTTTACTTATCATTGTAAATAAGTAAAACCATATCTTCTTTCCTGGAAGGAAATAAGTGGAAGTTTTAGTTCCTTGGCACAGTTTTCTTTTACACACTTAGGAGATACTGAACTATAGAGTTCCTAATCATCATATAACATAATTAACAAGTAAGAGCAGACAATTAACTATGTTGATGTTGCCTAGCTTAACACAGCATGCTATGCCCAAAGCCACTGATGGTTCACAGTTCCCTTCTAAAAGGGATTTCCGACCTCTGCCATGAACTTACCCTTTCATTACGCTTCCATCCATGCAACAAGCTAGACCAGAATGGCAGCATACAGGAGTGTTCGCAGGGAAATGCTCACAGAAGCAGCAGGCAGAGTGCTGATACCAGAAATGTTTCTGTTCGCGTCCCCTTCAGTATTTGGTCAGAATCAGTATTCAGGAATTTGTGAAGACTTTGACTGATGAGGCATCTTCCACGAGCAAGCAATTCCCGGTTGTCCGCGTGCCAGTATCAGCACATTTCTAGAGCTGCTCCACTCACAATGGATTAGTATTAAAGGCCACATCTGAAAGCCTTCCCCACCTCATTAATATTCATTTTATACTTTAAATCCCACAAGGACTCACCCCCACAGCCAGGAGCCTCATAAATTATATTCCATTTTTAAACTTGCAGTATTCACTCTCATTGTTTCAGAGGGAAAACACCAGTCGTGACAGCTTTAGGCGGGCTGGTTTTGTATAAAAGGATAATATCTCTTGGGCTAGATTCAGCTCTGCTTTAACTTCATTAGTCTGCAAAGATCTGCACAACAATGAATCCTGCCTGTAAAGCACTAACACAAGTACAACTGTCAGCAGTTTTCCTTCTTTCATTATTCTGCTTTTGTTCCAACTGTCAAAGTTGGTGAACACCATGTCTGCAGCTGAATAAACTCAGGAAAGCCAACTTACCTAGCGAACACTTCAAAAATAGCTACAAGCTTGCACACTATTAAAACAGATTAAAAGAGACAAAATGATTTAGTATCTACCTCATCTCTCAGCTAACATGAGCAGATAATTTTGCACACAAGATTACATAGCAAACCCTGCTTTAACTGTTCTAAGGTCCAAAGTACAACAGATTCAAGTGTCCTCTGCAAGGATGCAGGACAAGTTCTGGGAAGTGAAGTGGGAATCCTGGGCTTTTCTATAACAGAGCCTTAGTCCACAGGGCTACCCCTACAGGCAGCAAACAAACAGCCTCAGGGCTCTAGGGGTGACAGAACCAGTCCCCTTCTAGTTTCCACAAGTGTATGAACATACGGCAAAACCAGAAAATAAATGTGTTCTAACACAGATTTACTGATCAGCAGCTCACTAGTTTTTAATGGAAAACAATGCAAAACACCAAGAAGAGATACACACACACACACAAAGGCAAGTAGTGTGGATAAGGCTTATCCTCTGGAAGCAGTAAGATGGGATGAGATGACTTACCACCTGTAGTGGATGATAGATTTTATCAAGCTCCCATAGTATGTGAAGTATTCTGTACTTTATGAGGAGTCATTTAATTGACACAATCCTTTTCTGGATTCCCGCCAGCTGAGGTGGCCACACAGCACAGCTGGCAATTGCTTCCCCTGATCTGCATGGTCCATTAACTAGAAAACACATCATTTCTGTGAACAAACAATCCAACCAAGATTTAAAAAAAGGGATTTTATTTCCTATGCACAGCTGTCATCAGTCTTGAAATCAGAACCACTGAACCGCACAAAGGGTTAAAGCGTTTCCTGTTCCAAACTCTGAACTCCTTTACCCTCTCTTTTTTTCCAGATCTACATTTAGCTGCACACGCAGGAGCTGTACGTAAACGTGAGCTTCACTGTTGCTAAGTAACTGTGGCCAGCAGATAGGAGCGAGTGTTGTAAGCAACATCAGCCAAGTTGCCAAGTTCAGAATTTGGTCAGTGCCAAGAAATGTAAGTTATATATTTTTAAAAGGACTTGCTTAGAATTTCATAAAACAAGTCAGAGCAGCAACGGAAGACAAATACACCACAAAGTGACCAGACTCCCGAGCAATCCTTCACCCTGTGCAGGACACTTCTTCCATACCACAAGAGCTACTGACCATTTTTCATAAAACACCTATTTGTATTTATCCAAATCAGGCTTCTCAATTTTCATTCCGCCCACTCTTGATTGTTTTGCAATACTATTTAAAAAAAACCACTCTTCTCGAAGAGTTATAAAAGCTTCATGACATTTTAAATCTCTCTCCAAAATGTAATCAAAGGTACCAACCTTCCCAGACACATACCAATTAACAACCTACAGTATCTCATAGCTTAATACATCAATTTCATTCATTTGAAAGATTTGTCTTATAAAACAGCAAGATTTGTTATTCTTTCAAGAGGAAAGCAAGTAACTAGTTTCCTTCCTTACCTGTTTCAGAAAGTCATAGAAAAAAAATTATACCTTAATCCTCCATTTGAGAGATAGTAACACACATCTCATAGCAAATAATGAGTAGAGCTCTGTATTTCTAACTTCATTTAGGAGATTACATGTCTGCATTCAACAATTCTAATGAAATCCTCAGCTGACATTCATGCAAAAACCAACAGCTCTTCTTCTTTTCAGCAATTTTACACTCATGTCTTCTTTGTCTTGTGTTCAAGACAAAATCTGCATTGCTTTTACAATAGTCAGTGTACTTATACAACAGTGTAAATACCTAGAGCACCTCCTGTGCACGTCACAACAACACTGGATCTAAAGATTCATAAACTATGTTGAGAATAAACTGTGTCTCTTTAGGAGACCTCATTAATCTATCTTTTAATATAACAGAATGATTTTATCAGAAAAATAAATTCCACCGACAAACATCATTGTCAAATACATTACTATGCCATGCAGTGCAAACTAAAAAATAATTTCTTTTTAATTTTTAAATGCATATTATGACACAATATCATACATTCCTCTTCCTTCAGGTTAGAACTCCTAGTTCACCTCTTGCTGTAGCCAATTCGGTGAGTGAGATGAAACATTGATATTCCTGATATTCAGGACCCAGACCACCTACTGAGCAGCCCCAACCATGCAGATAATCACAACACATCTGCAGAGGTGCTTACACACACGCACGCATGCACACACACACACACACACACACACACACACTCTCTCTCTCTCTCTCTCCCTCTCTCTCTCCCTCCGAGAGCTTCTCCAAGCAAAGCAATCCACATCTCAGTCTAAAGATTTTTCTTAGCAAAGCATTTTAGAATATTCAAAATCTGTTCATTCCAAAACAGAACAAAAACAACTGGATCTTGGAAAGTTACCACACCATTAATCACACCGTTCATCTTTGGATTCCTACTAGCTGGAGCACTCCCTGTTCTTAATAGGGTTTTAGGGTCTTTAACACCATTCAGGAGTAAAAACAGTATTTCTTTTTCCTAAAATTGAATCGAAGAGTAGGGTATGATGGAAAAAATAACTGCAAAGGAGGAGCTTAAAGGCACTAAATTAGCTTTTCTAAGGAAGATAGAGCTCAGATTTTATGGACAAAGCTAAGAACTTACCATGAAAAATACCTTGGCGGGGGCAAGGGAAATGATCCAACTTTTTCCTGGTGCACATGTTGCATGATGATCCACAATTAATCCTTGAGGATCATGTTTTGAGCATGAATTCGAATAATTTAAGTGAAAGCAGGTTTAGGTTTCTTCTGGAACAAGAATATACAGATATATCAGTGACCATTGCCTTCTGTCTAATCTACTTACTTCTTATTTAGATTTTACATCTGGTTCTACAGCCAGCAATTACAAAACAAACAAACAAACAAACGGTTTTGAAGTAATGGCAGCACAGATAAAAAAGAAATCACCCTCTTCAGCATGTTGCTTTACACACTATTTCAGCTCATTATGAATTCAAGGCAAAAGAGCTATCAAAAATATGAAGCATTACTGTAGTGTCTAAGCAATGAAAAAAATAAGTTCCAACTAAAGACAAGGGGAAAAAATGTACAAAGAGTATAGAAACATCACAAGGCAGTAAGATTTGAGTAAGGGCAGACATTACTGGAGGTAGGCAGCCTGCTAGAATATTGAAACTACCATTACCAATGAGTACCTGCCATTATTCATGGCGAAATAAAAGATAAAGAGTCAAAGTAACAAGAGGGAAGTAATTAGCAAGTTGCTTTTACTTTTTATCTCAAGCAAGCTCTTATAACCATACATACCTAGAGAGAGTGTGTGTGAGTATGTCTATATATTTATATAGGGATTTTGGGGGTGCTGCAGAGAAGTTTTCTTAAATCACTTTTGATTATATTGCCACCGGAAAGTTGGGTTTGTCCTTGGTCTTGACAGATTATTCATGGCTGCCAGTTTCCAGAATTCCACAACGAGGCCATGTATTCAGGGCAGAAAGCCAGTAACACCCATTTGCAGGTTTTTAAACTCCAAAGTTAAAATATAAGCTTGTGACAATCTAAACAAAAAGTGCGGTGAAAATACA
Source organism: Nothoprocta perdicaria (assembly GCF_003342845.1). Lineage (NCBI taxonomy): Eukaryota > Metazoa > Chordata > Aves > Tinamiformes > Tinamidae > Nothoprocta > Nothoprocta perdicaria. The sequence goes on from NW_020455533.1 coordinate 2,134,708, forward strand.
CCAAAAAATAAAACTACCATGCTCTCCCGAGGCTTAACAGCAAGAATAGCACAACACATACTAGTTTTTTCTTAGAATACAGCTGCCACCTAGTAGTAGAATGGAGGAAATGCAGCAAAACCTCAGGCCAGCATTAGAGTTGAGAGCCAGCTTGGTGCTCTGATCTGCTATTACACAGCAAAACAAATGCAGGAAGCGGAGACCTCCAGAGAAAGGGCACTGCAGCAGCAGGAAGATCTTGCTAGAAACTTGATTCTGAACAGGCAGCTTCTCCAGGGCAATCCAGTTCACAGTTTTATCTAGACAAGTCGATGTACTCAGTTCTTATAGTACTTTTCTTTTAATTGTATTCAATCTTTCAAATTAATGGAAAAAAACCAGCCTAATTCCACTTTTTCTGGAAGAAAACAGTTTTTCTAAGTGAAACCTCATGCTATAAAATGCAATGAACTGGATTAAACTGTGTGAACCACACAGACATTCAAAAGTCTGTAGGCCCTAAAAATGATACACCGGAACTAAAGGGGAGCATAGAAAAGTTCATATATGACTTCCTAAAGTATTAACCATTTATTTTTGCTTCTTGGAAAATATGCAATTTCCAGATAACTTGGAGTTAAAGACAAGGACAACTATTATCTATAACACAAAATTTTACTCTCTCATAGCTAATCTGTTGCTGGCTTTGTTTTACAGTTTTGTTCACTGAAATCTAATACATTTTACAACTACAGTCTTACTTGTTTTACAATTTGCTTGTTGCCTTTGCAGTTTACTTGTTTGCCCTTTTTGAAGGCCAGAGTGACATTCGTTTCTTCCAGTCCTCCAGCACCTCCCCTGCTCTCCAGGACCTCTCAAAGATTATGGAGAGTGGCTGAGCAATAACCCCTGCCAGCTCCCTCAGCACTCTTGGGTGCATCCTACCCAGGCCCATAGATTTATGGGTGTCCAGTTTGCCTCACTAACCTCTAACCCAATCCTCCTTGACCAGCAGAAAGTCTTCCTCTCTCATGGTTTTCTCTCTAGTCTCTGGGCTCTGTAGTTCATGGAGACAAGTAGCAGTAAAGACTGAAGCAAAGAGGTACTCAGCAACTCTCGCTTCTCTGTATGCTGTCACCGGGGCACCCTCCCCATTTTGCAGTGGGCCTCCGTTTTCCCCAGTCTTCCCCTTGCTCATGCTGTACTTGTAGAAGTCCTTCCTGTTATCTCTGGCATCTATTGCTAACTCTAATACCAAATGGGCCTTGGCCTTCCTAGCCACATCCCTACATTCTCTGACAATGTTTCTATATTCATCCCATGTGGTCTGTCCTTTCTTCCACATTACATATGCTCTCTTTTTCTTTAAGTTTCCCCCAAGAGCTCCTCGCCTATTCACACAGGTCTCCTGTCCCCCTTGCTTGACTTCTTTCTTGTAGGAATGCACCAATCCCGAGTTAGGAGAAAGTGGTGAATATTGACCAACTCTCCCGACCCCCTTTCCTTCTAGGGCCCTGGCCCAGGAGATTCTTCCAAGTAGGTCCCTGAAGAAGCCAAAATCAAGGGCAATTCCACCACCTCGCCTTCCTGGCCTGTTCTTCCTCAAAAGCCTAAAGCTTTCTATGATCGTGTTCCCGTCATGAGAGCTGTCCCACCATGTCTCAGTAACAGCCATGAGATCAGGGCCCTGCAGCTGCACATGTATCTCCTATTCCCCTTATTCCCCATGCTACATGCATTTACATTGAGGCATTTGAGTCGGGCTCCCAATGTGCCTCTCTTCTGCTGGGGCTACTTAAAAACAGTAAGTATAATTTTGTCATACCTAACAATACCTAACTCCAGTCCTCCGAACATAACATCCTTTTTTTTTTTTTTTTTTTTTTTTTTTTTAATATAGAAGCAGAAAAAGGTATGTACAGCAATTCCATTTGGAGGACTGAGCACACATGATTGATATTTCCCTTTATCTGTTTTTCATACAATAGAACTTATTTAGAAAATGGAATCAACACAAACCTAATCATGCCTGAAGTTTTCAAAATGAGAACTAGAACCCTAACTTTTGTCATTCTGATTTTAACTACTTACCTTGCCAACAGCAGTTATGATGCACTCTAGCATTATGGGTTACTCATCTGTCTTTAGTACTGGTATCTCGCTACAGCTCTGGCTACAGTTCTGGAAAGGAGAAGTTTATATGATGCAGGCAAATAGACCTTGTGTTTGCAGTTGCACATTTACTGGAAGAGAGACAGATACAGATCATCAGTTTAAGTCATTCACATACCCATCCCTCTCAGCCACTGATACAGAAGATCCCAAATACTCGTTAAGAATTAAAAACTTAAAATCATGGTCCATATTCTCTTTTGTTTGCAACATTTGAATCCGATCTGTCCCTTGTGGCTCTGCTGAAAACTAGATAGCTCCTTCCTTTAAATCATAAATAATAATAGCCAGGGTTTAATAATGTAACTTTGTCAATAAATACCTCCACTCCTTCCTAGAGACCAGTTCTGTAGCAGAACCTTAAGTAATTCTTGCTATTAAGCTCAAGCTAAAAAGTATTTGAGTATCACTGAAGAAAAAGCAAATATGCAAACAAACAACCCCCCAAGATGCCTAATTGCATTCTAGTTCTTAGAAAGCAGTAAGTGAAAGAAGATAAGGTCACATTTTACGAAGGCAGTTGTCTCCGACACTTCTTCCCTCAGTATTTACAGGATTTGAGGCTTAAATTTATTCATGTTGCTCTTGTTTTTTAAAGCAAACACTAGCATGTAATAGTTTTGCCTCAAGCTGCACTATATCCCTTCAACAAGGACTACTTTGTTGAAGGCTTTCCCGAAGTCTATTTCTATCGAAGCTACTCATTTTTCACTCAGGTAAACTTGCAAGAACTAGACCAGTCATTACAACATTCCAAAGGCATCACTCCTAACAAGTAGGTATTTAAAAAACTGACTACAAGAACTGAATGTGAGCAGAAACTACTGCTATTGTGCCCTAACCATCTGAGAACATCAAGTGAGGATATGCTAGCTGCGCATCTATATCACAGATAGCTGATTTTTCCTCCTCCAGTAAAGGATTGACCACGGAAGAATGGGGAAGAAGTGCTTACCAGTTGAACACATACTCAGCAATGAGTAATAAAAAAACAAGGATTTTGCTCTCAAATTTCAGGACTTTGATCCCGCAAAAGTATATATGATTTAAAAAACAGACAAAACAAAACTTTCAAACCCTTTACATACAAGAGAATCCCTTTCAAGAAGAAATTTTTAAAGTTAGCAAACAGAATAATCTTCCAAAGCAGAACTCTTTTAATTTTCTTCTAATCACAGTTATATCAAATATATATATATATATATAAACCCACCCACACATCCTCATCCCTATGATGAATACCAAATAACCAAGAGGATAAAACCAACACACCTTAAACATGATAAACGTACTTAATTCCCAGTTCAATAAAATACTGGAATATCAATTTATTAAAAAGTTAAGTGAACTGTACATATGTAAACTGTAATATAGTTGAAAAATCTGAAATATATATATTTTAAAAGAAAAATCATTTATTTCTGAAAGTATTTAAAATATTGCATTTCTGGCGGCAAATCTAAAAGAAGTGCTCTGGAATGGTTGCAGTCTCTCTGTGCATTCATCTAGCACTCATCTTCAAGGTGCAAGACAACTCCTTGCTGATTTATTTCTGTGGTGTTCAGACACAATCTTGGGAACACTTATTCTGACTTGGAGACAGAATCCAAATTCCAAGGAGAGCAGCAGAATTTTAACAGGAAATACTGTGATCCTTGTTGGTGCAGACAACATACTTCCTGAGAGTCCACGGCACCTTGGAAATATGCTAGCCATTCTGCATATAAACGCAACAGATTGTGCTTACAAGTTACAGAATAAGTCTCTGATTGATAATTTTTCTGTTTATTTCCGCCAAGGCTACTGAAAACACAAAGGCCTTTTCGTCTGAAAGGTTGGCATACATGTCAACTTCTTTTTCTTGTTTCTCTGCAGAAGAAGAAAAAAAATAACTATTAAAAGCTGATTCTATTATCCATAGTGAACAAAAGTCACACAGTAGTTAATTTATAATAGTGTGGAATGGTGCACTGGAACTGAAAAGGAGTACAACAGCCAGTCCTTCAGCAGGGGGAGGAAGGAAGGAGGGAAGCAAACAAATGTGCTAGAGGAGTCACCGAATTAGTCATTTGAAAGCATGAGTTTATTTCTTTTTTAATCAAGAAGAATTAATGAGTCACTAACATTACATTGATTCCTGATGCACAAGAGCATTCAGTGTTCCTGCAGCCTTTCCATAACACCTCCATGAAATTCAGTAGTTGTACTCCTATTTTGGACTTAGGTAACAAAAATCTCAAATGTTCAATATATAGTGACCACAGCCAGGTAGCAGGTACATGTGCACAAGTCAGACCTCTATCCACAATCAGGAATACTTTTTGCATTTTCTATACTGCAGACTTTTCCAGCTATATAAAAAAAAAAAAAAAAAAAAAAAGATTTATTCCTAAATCCAAGTAACACACTGCCCTGATTAATTTACAGTCTCTACATCATGCTCGCTTGACAGGCCGCTTCATCTCATTAGTGCACACACATACACTCTCACTTTCCAACTGCTCCCCCAGGAAATCTAAATTGATGATGTGCAAGTAATGACAATCAGCACAAGTGAGTAACTGTGGTTCAATCAGCAGGCCACAGGTCACTCGTCTTTGACCCAGTACAACCTGTAGCATAATATCTAGGTGGGCAGAGGAAAGCAGTGACAAAGGACATGAAGTTCCTCTGAGACACCTTGCAAGGATGAACCGAGTCCTTAGAGAAATGGTAAGACTGAGAACAACTCATTATAAAATACATCACACGTTCCCTACCTAGCCACATGGGTATTCTCCCACAGACCCACCCTCACAGTGATTTTAGGCTAGGCTCCAATCTCGTTGCCTATCTGCTCTACGACTAAAACCACCTTTCCAACAAATTCTGTTGGAATAAATAGTCACTACTTATGTTAAACAAATATGCAAAGAGAAACTGAAAAAAAAAAAAACCCACAAAACATTCACCACTTGTTTAATACTGATCTAGAGCTTAATTCTCTTGACGTGGAAAGAAAACCATACATTTAAAAATTCCCTGACAACTCCAGTCGCTTATAAACCCATCTTCACTGCAAGGAAAATGGCTTGGTGCTTAAGGGACAAAGAAGAGATGCACCAGCTCAACACTAACCTTGCCTTATCAGAGCAATATAAATCCATTTTTGGTATTTCGAATGCAAGTGATTTTTGCTGGTTCTCCAGCTAAACAAGACAATATTCTCCAGTGCACCAAGTCTGAGTGAATCACGAGTCCTGCCTTGTAGTTTAAGGCAGTTTTCCGTGTTTTCCCTCACGGGTCACTCTGCCCTTCCTCCCACAAGACCATTCACAAACTAACAGCCCAGGAAGTGGATTCGACTCTGCGCACACTAGTTACTCTGCAAAATGCCCTTGTGGTTTGCATATCTGAAATCTTCCCCCCCCCCTTTTTTTTTTTTTTTTTTTTTTTTTTTTTGGTTTCCTTTTATTGTGTCAGCATCTTCAGAAAAGCATCGCTAAGCCTCTTTTCAACAACTTTGGGCTGAATAAGTTTTTCTTTCTTTCTTTCTTTTTCAAAATGTCAAATGTATTTCTCTTCCCTCTCCCCTCCAGATTGTTAACAAATCACTTGATAGCTAAAGAAATTATCCCAAGTTTCCCTTTCCTCCTCCCAAATTAACGGCGAGCTCTGAGCTTTGAAGAATCAGTTGAAACTATCACATAATCTTTGGATCAGGCAGCATCGAGGATGAACCCAGGTTTGGAAGCTTTCTGCAGGCTTAGGACAATTCCAGTGCTTGGCAATAAGCACTGAAGAGCACTCATACTGCTGACATTTTATCATATGCTATTCATAGGATGTCAGGGTTTCTACAGAGGCTATTAAAACCTTCCGCTTCACAAGCTGAAAGTAGCTTTGACTCATTTCTCTATTATTAGAGAAAAACTTCCTTACAAAGGCACAATACAATTTGCAAGACGTTAAAAAATACAAAAAGACTTTTGCTACACAAACAAGAGGTGATTTAGGTGGAAAACATCCAGTCTTCCTGGAACAAGTCCCACACCTCCCTGGATCTCCTTCCATTTGGCACTGAGCACCTAGACCCGTCATCTATATATAAATCTATACAAATTCCCTTCTGCTTATCAATTTTGTATGGATTCAAAGTGCTCGGATTTGCTATCCTGCATAATGAGCTACTTGGAATGTGCACAAAGCACCAAAAACTGCATAGGAACAAGTTGTTGGGAAGGACAGAATTGGGTCAAGGAATTTAATTACTTTGGGTTAAGTTTGATCAGGATACTAATGCTTTTAAGTCATTAAAATAAATAACATGCCTGCTCCTTCCCAAGAAAGGCTTAATAAAACCCCAGGTCACACTAATTGAATCTCACACAAGGACAATCTTTGTAAAACAACCACAACCACTTCCTGCAGCACACAGGCTGAGGGGATTTTTTTGATAACACAGTCAAGGTTGCTACCCAGGTGACAGGGCAGCCTCAGAACCTGTCTAGCTACATTTCGTAGTCCCATACAGCAAAATGAAAACACAAAAATCACAACAAGATTACAATGAAGCATTTCCATTTTCCTCAAAATAAGCCAAATAGGCTTTAGAATTTGTGATGAGAAAAAAAGAGGAAAAAAAAAAAGTGACAATTCCTGACCAGCCAAACTTGCAGGAACAAGCTCCTGTTTTCCAGGGCTGTCACCTCACCTCATAGCACAATATAGCGAGCACTCTCTTGGAGGTCCCAGCACTCTGCTATACCCTCTTGATCTACATCAGCTTCTACTTTCTTCCTCCAAGACATCTCTCTTTACTAACCCTGCAGTAAAAGAAATTTATTTTGAAAAGCCCTTTTTCTTCCCCCATTCTTCTTCACCATTGTTGAATCCTGCAGTTTTTCACTCTAATGTGAACCAGCCATGAAAGATACCAAAGAACTACTCAAAGGCACAGAAATAACTGGGAACAGGCTGCACTCTGTATGAAAAAGAGCCCGGCACAGGCAGTGAAGCAAAACTACACGTCACGGGAAGGAGGGTCTTTGGGGAAAAAAGTTTTCATTGGTGTGGGGCCTACAAATGTATGTATTATCTGGGCTTGTGTGCAACTGTAATTCAAGTATTTTCTGTCCATCTGTCATTCATCTACAAATGGATTATGCATTGCAGAAGCCTAAAAGGCACCAGGAAACAAATTTTTAATAAGTTTGCAGGCAATGTCCTCTTTTTAAATCATCTTGGAAAGAAAAAAGGATTTAAGTTGCCACAAAAATCTAGTGGCAAGGAAGGAGAAGCCAAAAATACCCTAGAAATATTAAAAAAAAAAAAAAAAAGGCAAGAAAATGAAATCTAGCATTAAACAAATGCTTTGTAAACTAGAGTTAGTTTTCAGTATTATATGGACTGATGCAAGGACTAGCAACGTAAGTCACAAATGCATTAATTAGAGTAGAAGTATCGAGGTTGCTTAGCATGTTTTTACATAACACTACGAATCAACAGGTTTGCCAAAAGAATATTTCTAGAAGTCAGCACTGATTACTTCACACATAGAAGTTAAGCCAATTTTATAAATCACATAAAAAGAGAAATCAGTACTTCCTGATGAGTTGTTTTACAGCAGTCGGCTATAAAAACAAACTCATTTTATAAGCAAGATGGCCATACGTATACACACATACACTCACACACACATAGTTTTTCTAATTCTACCCAAGAACCAAAATAGTTGTCTGCACACACACATATAGACAGAACCTGAAATAAGTCAAAGAAATGCATCTTAAACCAACTTATTTGTACCCAGCAAGGTGAGCTACACCAGGTAGGAACAAACACATCACAAGAGGCCACAAACCCAAGTCCTGTACCATTTCTGCTAAGAAAGCTGAGGAAAAGACAGCAATACTCCTAAGATCAGAAGGACAGACAAGAAGATGAAGGCAATCTTCTGAGATACAAGAGGAAAAAATAAAAACAAACAAACAACACATGCACACATACAAAATAACCACCAAGACTCCTCCCTGAAACAGCAAACCAACTGAATTAACCACCACACACTTACCCAAGGACCACAGTACACCTGCACTGCCAGTTTTCTACCTCACAGCACTGGAATATGTGACTGGAGGTGAAAAGGAGCCTATTTTGGAGTAGGAAAACAATCTTTCTAAATATCACTCACACTTTCAATTTTTTGTTCTTCAAAGACTAAAAACCACGCATTAAACATGAAGATCTTTTATTTTCATTGCCTGGAAGGTTGCCTTCCCCTTCCTCAGATGAAACAAAATTTCCTTTTATAAGGCAGCCCAAAAAGCTTGCAGGACTTTTCAAGCCAAAGTTAGACTGACACTAAAAAGCCTAGAAATGATCGAATAGGTCCTCTTTGAAAAGAAAGAAAAGCTTCTATTTTATAAGTATTATAAATACTTAAATTACTTGAATAGTATAAAGCTTAACAACATGAAAGAAAAAAAAAAAGCCAAAAAGGAAAATCTACAAAAAGAAAAGCCAATGAACATTTTTCTCCAGTTCTCATACCTCTTTCTTCCTCGTGCTTTTTGGCTGAGGCACTCTTAGGTCTTCCTCTTCCTCGTCTGCTATGATCTGAATGGCTGTTAGACCTTGATCTTTTTCGGTTTTCTAAGTCTTTATTTACTGCAGAATTTATCTTCTCTCGCTTAACTCTCTCTGTGCGTCTCCTTTTGGCCTCACTCTTGTTTTCTGTGCAAATAAACAGAAATGATATGATCTAGGGTTGTCATCTTTGCTGTTAACTTATTCTTAGCACTTGCCACACCCAATAACTTTTTCTTTTAATCTCTTATCAAAAGTGGTTAGATGCCTATAGCTTTAGAAAACTATTGCATCTGTACCATATCCACACAGAAAGGTGTCAGAAGCAGAACAACACTTCACTTCTTGATCATAGAGATTAAAGATTTAATTACTTCAAATGCACAAAGCATTTTGCAACAGGAAATGTTTGCTAGTACACAAGAAATGCTCAGTTTCCCTTAACAATTTTTTAAAAAATAGAGAGATAGATACATAGATAACAGCTATGATCACAGGCCATTGCCTCTGTCTTGGCTAGCTTGAAAAAATAATCCATTTAACATATAGATAAACAGTAAAGCACTTCATCTGTACGTCCATCTTCTGACACTAACACTGAAACCCTGGTCACAGAAACCAAGCTGCTTATTCACTGATGCTGCCAGGAAATGCCACATCACACTGACCAACCCTGGCCTCAGACAAGGCCTTGTTCTACTTAATTCAGATATAATTGTCTTCCTACACATTACAATTCAAAACAGTCAAAGTACTTAGATTAACTGCACTTGCAAGTTAATTATGGATTAATGAAGTTGTGTATTGAAAATAATAGAGCCAACATAGCACAATATTTAATACAGGGTAGCTGCGTATTCACAAGTTTGCAGCATCATTCTACAACAGTTAGATTGTCATAAGCACTGGAACAATCTTATTTAGAACAAACTGCAGTTACACTTGTGAACACAGTCCAGACATACATAGCCTGCCTATATTTCTTTCTCTAGGACAGTTTTGCTTGTGTTTCTGTTGCACAATTTATCTCGTAAAGGATTCAGGCTATGAATTAAACAGCAGGGTGACATGGTGTCAGTATAAAGGCTGCATTACCCATCTGTAATTTTGAATTATACAAGATCTTTGCTCTATCAGACTACGGCCTTTAATTAGTTTGGTAACTACTTTATCAGCTTTTAAATAAAAGAACTAGGGAGGAGGGGAGAAAATTGGCCAATCCTTCAGAACAGTTCCCCAGACATTGCTTCACTTCCTCCAGCTCAACACAGCTCCACAGAACTCCTACCAGCACGTAAGCTACAAGTACTCTCAGAATAATGGCACAAAGTATCAGAGTTCCTTAAGTTTCCATTTTGTACATTTCAAAGATAAAAAGAGACATTACTTTTTTTTTCTTTTTTAAGCATTTTCCCTTATAGGCACTTGCTCCAATTAATTCCTGCTGGCAGTGGAAGAACTGTTAAAATGGAACATAAGGGAGAACGTGATTCATGCCAGTATGCATATTCTACCAACTCCCTATCACACAAGTCAACAATAACCATGTAAGAACATGTAAACTGCACAAACAAAATACACTATTTTTAGTTTAACCGTGTGAAAAGAAGCAAGACCTACAGTTTCAAACTGAATATACTATCAATTTTGCATACAAAGTGCCATTCTGGTACTCGTGAGTAAGTGTCATTCAGTACAAATTTTTTTTTTTTTCCTCTTTTTCTTTTATTCTCAGCCTATTTTCAAACAACATGTACTCTCAGATCTGACCTTGGAATCTCCAGAAAATTATCTTCAAAACAGGATTTACAAAGAGCTTTCTGTAAGGAATTATTTTGCACAGTGACCAATGTGAGCAGCTAGAGCAAACAACAAATGCTAACAAATACAAAGGAAGCCTGACAGAAAAATACCTACTTTTTCCCTCAAAATTCAAGAAAGATTAAGTCTGCCATGCACAATTCAAAAGAACTGACAAAAGTCAAAATTCACACAAAGAATAAAGACATAAATTATTCTATCTTCCATTTCCAAGAATTACGGAATGCAGGAAAGAGCAGTCTTCTTCCTTATCTTCATAAATTTTACCTGTGATGGGTGGCGATCTCTCAGAACGTTTGGCATGCAGGAGCTTTCGACTAATAAATATATAGCCACAGGGACACGATTTACATGCAACAGGAACCTGGGAACACAAAAAATACAAAAATATTTCAAATCACTTCAAGGTATCACAGAGTTCCCTTTCAATGAAAGGAAAAAATAACACACCACACCCTAGCAACTTGCCTTTGCCTTCTCAGAGATACCTCTTTAAATGTTGTTTGCACTGTGAAACTATGGCCTTTACAGTTGCATTCAAATGGGGTAGAAACAGGTTCTGCTATGAATCAACCACCAGGCTTCCCGGGGCACCGTTGTTCATAATTAGGCTTGACGAACGTGGCTGTTCTGACTACTCTGTATTACTTAGCACAGTACAAACCCTTTCTGCAGGCGGTCAGGAAGGGGTGGATTGAACTGGAAAGCAAGAATGCCTGGCCGAGTTAGAATAGCAAGAGAATTTCTCTTCAAAAAAATATCCCTGGTCAAAGCAGTAAGACATTCCTGCTTTTGCTTCCCCTGGTAACCACAATAAATAAATAATAATAATCTAAAAATCCCACACCAACAGTTAAATGTGTCAGATGTGTTGCATACATTCACCTTCGGAAACATTTCAAAGAGACTCCTTCAGAGAGCAGAAGCTGCTTTTAACAGCGGGCAGAATAAGGCCTGATACAAAGCAGATACATTTATACCAGATTCTACATCCCTGCTGCACACAGGGCCACTGAGGTGGCAAAGGAGGTAGTTAAACCAAAATGCAAATAACCCATCCACAGCTAATCAGAGGCTGACTGCAGAATGAGAAGTCTGCAAAACAACAGGGCTTCTCCGAACCAGCTGAGCAACAAGAAACAATAAACACCCTCGGCATAAGAAAATTTAAAACAGTATGTGAAAAACAGGAAAACACTTGCACAGAAAAAAAAAATACAAAATTCTTTCCTCGGAGCAATTTAGAAAAATAATGCTGATAAATTTCAAGCCTTGTTACCTTCTCTTACAGCCGAGGTCTTTCAGAATATTATAAAATAGTAAGAAACGCCCCATATTACTTCAATTAGGTTTAAGACTGAAAATACAAATCAAAGCAAGTATAAACAGAGATCTGGAAGAGATTAACGTAATGCACAATAAAGACAATCATGCTGAAGCAGGACAGCAAGAGGGGAGAAGAAGGTACTTTCTCAAAAGTAATTCTTGAAGACAGGTCTCTACAGGTTTGCCAATGCTCATGGAAACAAACAGGAGTGAGGACTGTCTGCTGAATAACTGCACTTTACCAGACATGAACAAGAACAAAGCCCCAATGTTCTACTGGATGGAAGAACAACTGCCAACTTAATTCATGAATTTGTAAAGTGTAACTTGGAATAAACAAGCTATTTGGATTTCTGTAGCACATCTGTAATTCTTACATTTACGGACAACTAACAGATAGTCCTTTTGATACAATTTTTAATGAACTAGAGAATTAATTCCCTTTAAGTCAGAAACACAGACAACAAAAAACACTCCTAATCAAGGCCTACTTAACCTTACAGCTCCCATCTCCTTGACATCTCATGCGAGCCTAGGGGCACATGGGCTAGCAGGGAGTTCCCAGCTGCATTAGGTGATACAAGAGCTTTGTTCTAACCCTGTTTCCATTAACTACCTTCCCAGCTCAGCCTAGGGAGAAGGAAAAAAAAAAAAAAAAAAGGGCAAAACAACCAAATAGGGTAGGAGCAAACCCAGTCAATTTGAGTGCATTTGCCCTGTTTAACAGAACAAGTTCTGTTCTAGGTTACCTAGTTTGGCAGAGACTTGTGTCTTAGCAGGGGGAGTTAGGTGGGAAGGGACTTACTTGCTGACAGATGCCCCTTATCCCTTGAAGGGGACCTCAGCTGTCCGGCGAGCTGCAAATACACCCTGTAATCATGTTATTAAGTAGGGGCACAGAGTCTTGCAAACACAGTTCTCCTCTGTTCAACATTTTCCTAATAACAATAAAAGGAAAAATCTGCTCATAGAAGAGAGATTACCTAAAGGTAGATTAAGAACTGGTAACTATTTCTTTAGATTGAATTCCAGTAATTCAGACTCCCAGGTTTCCTGCTGCTGATCTCTGTTTTTGAAAGTATAATTTAAATTACACTCCTTACAAGTTTACAAGACATTTACATGTAGTCTAAATGACAGCAAAAAGAATTTAGAAGTGTAAGAAATGTTAAATCAATATTGCACAGACACAAATATTGGAGTATAACTACTTCCATGCATACAACTGGCAGCCTAGAAACAAATGCAGAGCCTTCAGAGCCTACTGAAGAATTTAAGAAACACCAGCATAGGACACAAGCAAGTAAGAGTTGCACAGAAGCTTTGGCATCTTCTGCAGAGCTGCCTCCCAGCACGAGGTAAGATGTTCTGGGACAAACAGCTCCTTGCTCCCACAGGAAGCCTTGGCACGGGACAGGAGCAGGGCAAGGTTTCAGTTTCCAAGCAGGGCTGTGAACAACCTTTGTGCCAGGGCAGGGCACCCAGAGCCCCTGCGCCAGGGGCGAGTTGCTAGCGCAGAACCTCTGTGCTCACACACGCACAGCATCTCTTTTAAAGCACCAGTGTGAAAAACTTCGACAACAACTTAAGAGTCTATCATATTTGCCTTTCCTAGTGTTGCCATTCCGGATAAAAGAAAAAAAAATCTTCTCCATTCAACTTAACACATTTTAATTTCATCTCTCATCAACAAAAAGATGTAACAATTAATCTGTAACTTCCTTTCCTCAGAAACGGCACTTCCGTGAGGAATTTAACACACAAGCCTTTGCAGCAGTTCGTCTATTGCTTAAAGCATGCCAGGATACCCCACGCACAGCTTAACATTGCCCACTGCTCCAGGATGAGTAGAAATGCTGGGAAAGCCAATGCCTGCCAAAATAAACAAGCCAATTTCTTAAAACTCTAGGAAATAAAAAAAGTGTTATGGGGTTTCTTTTCAAGTACAGTTTTACAGAACCGTGTACCAGCAAAGCTCAGGAGTCAGGATGGCGCTTCACGTGATTAACCCAGGCCGCCCACGCGCGCCCGTGGCGGCCCCTCGCAGTGCTGGGCCCGCGTCGCAGCAGCCGCAGCCCAACGGCCTCTTCTCATTTATAACGGCCCCGGGAGCAAAAAACAACTGCTGGGCCGGGCCTTAGCGTGAATAACCCCGCTCGGCATGCGTGAAAACCCTGCGGCAGGACATAAACAAGGGCTAGGACAGGGGCTCACGAAACTCTCTGCAGAGGCTGATCGTGTGGCAGAAACTGCAGTGAGGCTCCCGCCTTTGCTGCTTTTAAAGCATTCCATGGCGGGGGGAAAAAACACACAGAAACAAACAAAAAGCCAACTCGACCGAAGAGTGTTCTGACCGGCCTGCGGCACGTTAGTCATCCCAAAGGCAAGCTGCATTGTGTAAATCACCGTGTTTGTATTTTTCGTCAATGCCAGGGTTACAGAGCAGCCCCTTGGCACGGCAACACCCGCCGGGCCGGCTCTGCGCGCGATCCCGCTTCTCCTCGGAGCTCGTGGGCTCGGCAGGCGCCCCTCGCCCTGACAGCAGGACCCGGGAACCGAAGGGAGCCGCAACAGGAAGAGGCCGCAGCCGCCACAGCGGGCCCCGCGCCCGCCCGCCCGCGCCGGAGCCCGCCACGGGAGCCCGCGGGCGCCTCACCTGCTGGTCGCACTCGGGGCAGGACTTAGTGGCCATCTTCACTTTCTTGGCCCTGCTCGAGGACATGCTCGCTGCTGCTGCTGCTGCTGCCGGGGCGCCGGCCGGGCCGCTCCGCCCCGCTCCGCTCCGCCCCGCGCGCGGCGGCCTCGCGCGGCCGCCAGGAGCAGCGCAGCCCCGTGGGGAGGCTCCGGGTGCGTGTGGGAGTGTCCGGTGAGGGACTGGGTGCGTGTGGGGGGTACCTGGTTAGGGACCTGGTGCGTGTGGGGGTGTCCACTGAGTGACCCGCAGTGTGTTGGGGCGCCCAGTGAAGGACTTGCTGCATGTGGTGGGTGCCCTGTGAGGGACTTGTGCTTCAGCGGAGTATCCAGAGTCATGGCTTTAGAAATTACCGCATGGTTAAGCAACTGTAGCGCAAATACCCCTTGCTTCGGACTGTTTCTATTGTGGTTAGGAAGGCCCAGCTGTTCTAGCTTAGCTAAACTAGGGTATACTGGCTATTTGTTGCATATACTTTCCCTTATCCTGAGGTGTGATCAAGCTAATAGCATGAATCTCGTGTTGATATTTCTTGAGGCAAAAATATTAATCTGAAATTTTGTACCACTGCTTCATCATCTCTCTTAGATGCAAAATTCTTGTCTTAAATATAAAAATGATCGGTGAAATATATTGCAACTTTCTGTGTATGTTTTTTTGTGAGTCGGCCCCCAGAAAATCATATTAAGTATTTTGTAGGCAATCTTGGGGAAAATAGCTAAGGAATGTGTGTTAGGAATTATAAATAATGTTTGTGTGAGGTGTATCATTGCAGTAACAGTGCTGCAACTCAGACTTTTGCAGGAATTCTTTTTTAACACTGTTAAAATGTAATTAGGTCCATATGTTACTCGTTATGTTCTTAGATAAAGTTCCAGTGAATTAATCAGTGATGAATGATGATTACAGTACTCATGTGGGAGTGTATAAAGCTGTGGGTTTTATTTTCTTAGCTGATGCTGACTGAAATGATGCTTTTTATGCAGATTAGCATGTTCAGTTGTTAAGAATGAGATATTCTGCAATACCACCAAATGAACTAGCGTAGTTCAGCAAATTGCACTGTCACTCTATGGTCTGTGCTGTCTTGAGGCTGAACCAGTTGGAGGAAATTAGCTTAGAAAATTTCCTTAAGGGGGCTTGTATTTCATGAAATTTCTTCCTCATTTGTGGGTATTGTAGATAAATCGGAGGTTGGTGTAAATTCTTTCCAACTCAACCATTCTGATGGTTGTTTTTCTAGTTTGCACAACCTTATTGCTGACATCTAGCGGTAGCTGAACTGAAGCTGGTGCTACGCCTGGATGTGCAAATACTGCGGATGCCCTCAGTGGTAAGTGAATACCGTTTTTCACTGGAAATCAGACGGACAAAGCCAAAAAAGCTACCTGTGAGTTTAGGTGATATTTTTGATATTGGATTTCTCTCAGATTGCACCTGACAAGTTAGCAAGATCAATATTGTTGTTGCTTGCTTCATGTGTGCACTTTAATGCTAGTACTCAGATGCGTTTGTTTCCTGCCGGCAGGAGATATTTCCTGTTACAAAATTAAATTGAGAATGTCAACCTGGGATCTGCTGGAGGCTCCTTCTAGCTCTGTGCCATTCTCCACTTCTAAAAATCTATGCTTATAGCTTTAGAAACTGGTTCATTTTTGTTCATTAATATTGTTCAGCCTTGTTCTTTGAGTCAGATAAAAATGGGTGAGCAGTTTGTTCACTGGGCTCCCTTGCAAGGGGAGGACAGGAGCAAGGACAGGCTACCTGCAGTTTAATTCCCTCCTGCCCGTCTGTGTTTGCCAGCAGCAGGGGAGAGGAGGCTGCCCTGTGTGCAGGGCCTGGCAGAGAAGTGGGGTTTCATTAGTGCATATTTTAAATTCTCTTTTGTGGTTCTATTGTGTAGCCCTTTGTAATGATACAGGGTTCTTTCCCTGCTTGTCCCACATCCCACTGGATTTTTAGCAGTGTTTCCACCTAGATGGCGAGGCTGCCTTCAGGGAGAGGCACTGGCAGAGTCTCCCTGGCTGCTTTGGGGTTATTTTTCCTTGCCAGAACAGCCCTAATGTGACCTTTGAAATGGAGTCACACAGCACCGAGGCCTGCAAAAAGCCCTGTTTGGCTTCAGATATTGATGTCTGTACCTTGGGGTGTTTGTTAAGGTACAAGAACTGCATGGTACTCCTGTGTAAAACATAGCTGAGAATTGGGTTTTTTTTTTCCGTACATATGTCATGCTGGTTTAATTCCTTATATCATTGTCACTGGGCATTGGATTGGAGCAATTAATCTAATGTGCTCTAGGCTAAATCATGTTAATTAAACACATGTTCTCGGTGAGAAAAATGCAGCTTGCTGAGCCAAGGAAGCTTGTTGTCTTGGAGTTAGACGTTTGAGAAGCTCTCGGGGATTTCTCTAAGTCTTGTAAGCTTAAAATCTTCTGTGTAGCCCATCCTCTGGTCGGGCTTTACGTGAAGTCTACCCTATCTGGCAGTCCGTTATGCTGAGATTTAACCCGCTCTTAAACTGAGTTTGACTGGTAGGTTCTAAATTATTTGAAGGCATTGGGTGTTATAGTATGTTAAAGTTATTGTGTTTCTTGTATTGAAGTCTGAACTTTTCCATTAAACTTGTATACCAGTTATCCATCATGTAAAATATACTTCCGTATGTCATAGGACATAAGCTTCTTTCAGTAGCACTCTGGAAAAGAACCATATTGGACAGGCCATTGAGACAGACTGGCTGTTTTTTGGAGGATGATATGTTTTCTTTAGTTAAAAGAAAGTTTTGCTAAACAGGAATAATTTTATATCACACAATAGACAAAAAGCCATGAATTTGAGCCTGGCACTTGATTTTGCAATGTGTTATGTGACGTATGTTACTATTATGGGAACTATTTGCTGTTTTTTTCCCCATGAAATAAAACGTGTCTTTTTGCTCTATTTTTCCTTTGAGTTTAAGGTGTGTCATGCTGTTCAGCAAGCCATTGAACAATGTCATGACTGCCATTATGTTGATCTTTCTTCAAGTTGAATCTTGCACTTTGCTTGAGAAGAGGAATGTTCAGATCTCACTGTATCTTGAACTCCACTACCTTGTGGAGAAGGTAGACTGGACCCTACCATTCACTTTCATCAGACAAGGGGAGAATCAGTGAAATGGATTTAAAAACTTTCCATGTGAAACGGTTAGTAACATGACTATTACTTCTAGAGGTAAAGGCAGGAATTCAGCAGAGCTTCAAAGTGTTTTTTAATACCTTCATTTTAAGAAAATAGAGAAACAGAAAGAAACTTCATCCTGTCAGTATGCTGTTCAGAACCTACAGTGAAGGATTATTTAAGCACTTAAGCCTTCTTAATGAGGTTAGGACTTATTGCTGTGAACTGCTTTAATCAACTTTTAATGATTTAAACAAAACAAAAAGAAATTTCTAATGAAATTCAGAAGTCTAGAAGGCCATTTAGGCTGAGACGTCTCAAGTTTTACACACATATAAAGAATTATATGCAGACCTTTAAGTGAAACTTGGAGTCAACAGCAAACATGTTGAAGCCTGTATGAACTGAGTGAAGGAACAAGTATTCCTAACATAACTGGAAGACCTCTGATTGCAGGTAAGAGGGGCAGAGGAACTTCAAAAGTAGATTGAATTCAAACTTTGTTTCTCTCCTTATGACTGTATAATCTTGCCTTTAGCTAAAAAGAACTGTGAAGAAACTGAATAAATTCTCTAGTTCTTAGTAGAATTACTTTAACTCATTCTATAGAAACAGGTTAGGTAGCAATTGTACCAGTGTTAAGGTTCAAACCTATAGACTAGTAGTGATTCCTAGGACAGCAAAGGAAGAGCAAACTTTTCTGAAATCTGTTCATAATGTTTAGAATTATTTGCAGTTTTATGGGGTGCTTGAGTATGTAATTGTAAATTAGACTCTAGGCAGTCCTTGGTATATTTATACTAATGTTTAATTGTGCTCATGTTTCAATTTTTGAAGTGTTTGATCCTTCAGATGTTTTTTTCTTCCCGCTGGCATTTTCCTCATCCATTTCAGTACTACCCTAAATGTAAGTATTCTGATATACTGATTTAGAAAATAGATTTTCAGAACAATACTTCTCATATAAATCATTAAAAAGCAGCTTATAAATATGTGTAGATGAAAAGTACTGGGTTTTAATAAGCTTTTTGTTTTATGATTAAACCAAATGAGTAACAAGGAGCATACACTGAATTCAGTAGCTCAGGAAATACTGAGGTGAAAAGGGAAGGCTTTTTTCCAAGGGAAGTGGTAGGTGAAGAGTCCGTAATTACAGTAACAGGATGATCCCCATTGTGGTGCTTTCATCACTTCTTTCTCATCTCCTCAGACCAGGTGACAAATCCTCTCTCTCTGTCTAAGCACTGAAAGTTGAGGAGGCAGCAGTGAAAAGATGGGGTGCCAGCTATGCATAGTATCAAGTGTGTATTCTTTAAAAGCTAACCTGGGATGAGTTCTTATATATCTGAAATCAGAACTATAATGAGAAACATCCAAGTTGCTCATTTTGCCTCAGTATAGATGGTCTAGAAAAAATTGGCAAGTCACATTTATAGGAAAAATGACAAAAGCCTGTAGAAATGCTGAGGTAAAATGTAATGGGAAAAGGGTGAGATTTTGGTAGGAGTCTTTGCATGGGGGCTGTTCCCCTGCTGGGACTTCACAGGGAGGGTTTCTGCCACCAGCACATGTTGCTGTCAGCCCCTTTCCCTGCAGCACGCAGGATGGCGCTGGGAAGGGCATGGGAAGAGAAGGGCTGGGAGCTGTACGTGTGGCAGATGCCCCTCGTTTTTGCCCGGGTTAGATGGTTGGGTTGCAGAGGCGGTGCTGCGTGTTGCTCCCTGCGCTGCCATGCGCGGCTGCAGGGCGGCGGGCTGGCGTGTCCTGCGCGTTCAGCCTAGCAACAGCAACGCGGCGCCGCCGCGGCCTCCCCGGCCCTGCTGGGCACAGGTGACATTCTCCCGGCCACCATGAAGGGCACAGCGTCGGCGCCAGGTCCCCTTCTCAGCAGGCCATGGCGGCCCCTGCCCCCTGGCCTGCAGCTGCCCCCCGCCGGCTGGGCAGCGCGGGGCGCCGGTGGCGCTCAGGCCCTGCCGCGCATCGGGGAAGAGGTGATGGTGGAGAGCGGCGTGGAGGAGGCCGCCTGCGCCCCGCTGCCCGCCGTGTGAGTGGGCGCCCGCGCGGGGGGCATTGAGCTTCCCTCCCTCCCTGCCTCCCGTGACTTTGGGCTGCTCTCCCCCTTTGCCTGTGTGGGCCGGGGGGGGGGCCCTGGGCTCGCGGGACCCAACCCTGAGGGGATACGTGTGAGTAGGGGGCTTGGCTGCGAGGATGCGAATCAAAAACCTGCAGGCTGTATAAAAGGCTGCGTCAAAGCTGCAGCCCTGCGTTGGAGCACATGCTGTGGAACTGCCTTGTAGAAATCCAAAATAGCAACAAGGGGCACAAACGCTTTGTAGGCTTCCGTGTTAAACCTTGCAAGCCTGAGCTTACCCTCGAAAATGTTTCAGGTGCAAGGCAGTACCTTGCCTTTAGCATTTTTTTGCTTAGATGTCTCCACTTAAGCTTTTAGGAGGAGCAGCTTAATTGTTGAAAGCCATTACCCTTTACCTGGGCTCCAGATTTGAACTTATCCAAGTTTGCAATTAGGTATTTAGCATCATTTACTATTTAGACATCAGGAATGTTTTGCTCATCCAGATGGCATTCCATTGTGACCGAGCTTTGCTGGTATTTGCAGTGTTTTACAAGACATTGCCAATGCTCACTGTTTAAATTTTTAGCAATCTAGTAGGAGTAATTTCTTAATAAATGAAAGTATCTGTATTGTATTTGTTCATTTTTTCCTTGGGTGTTTTGTTAATGGTAATCTAAATACCCTAAAAGAGCAGTAGTAGTGCAGATTTGGAATGCATTTCTTTCTCTCTGCCCCAGATACTCAGCATATTCCAGAATCTCAATTTTTCTAGCTCCACAGTTATGAGCAACTCGGGCTGTATAGGGTTAAACTACAGCAGTACTTTGAAAAGGATTTTATATGTGCTGGCCATTTAGGTAGGGAGCTCATATCATTATGATCATATTGAAGCAATGGTAATGAATAAAGCTGTTTTTTTTTCCCCCCCAAGTGTTTAAAAAAAAAAAAAAAAAAAAAAAATCTGCTTGCAATACTGTTGCTTGGAAAAATATATTGTGAAATATTGAAAACCATCATGAAAAGCCTCATTGTGTACTTGGTACAAGAAAGGTAGTTTTACTTGTGATATAAAAATGCTCTTCTTCCAGCTTTATTTTCTCTGTAGCTCAAAAGCTTTGGCATTCAAAATGAGTAATCACTTTGAAAATGTGGTTTTAAGTAACTTGATGAGCTAAAGGATGGAAATCGAACCCAGACTCTGCCTCCTGTTTTAAACTGCTAAAAGTAATAGATAGCTTTCACACTGTAATGCATGCTAACCTATATAGAGTATTGAAGTGCCACTTTCCATTACTGCGCTGATCAAAAAGAATAAATGTAATAAGGCACTGTTTTGGATTTTCTTTAAAAATAATATTTAGGTACCAATATTCTATGCATTTTTTTTTTGTTGTGAAGCTTTGTGAAGTTTTTTGGCAAATAACTAGTTAGAGATGAAATGCAAAAAAGAGCAAAAGAGCTACAAACAACGAATATTTTTCTCAAAGTGCTTTCAAATGCTAAGAACTGTTTCTTGTGTACCTTTAATGTTTGTTGCTGATGTTGGATACTAAGGTGGGTTTTTTTACACATGGGCATTTTATTATTAATTCAGTGTGCAGTGAGCTGTATCACTAGCGTTAGTGAATTTTGTGTGCAATTGTTTGCATTTTTGTATAAAGAGTGTGTTAATATGTTGAGTAACCAACTACAGTTTGATAAACTGAGGTAACATTTCCCATAGTAACTGACCTATAAACAGTTCATTACAATGAAAGCACTTCTAGTTGTCTTCAGATTTGTTTCAAGAATTGGCTGAAGTCTACTCTGTTCATACAGCTTGGGTTCTTTTTTTTAGTTTAGCCTTGGTTATTACTAGCACTGAATCAATATGTTTTCAGTATTTCTGGTGAAGACATTTTTGGATCCTTCGGTGCTTTGTTAGAAATTGATGATCGCTTCCATTTCATTGCTAACACCATTTCAAAAAACTTGAATTAGATATTATGAGATTTGGTACCTAGAAAAAGAGAATTTATTACCATGTATTACTTCGAGTTCCTTTGTGTATGTGATTGGTTGAGGGGGCAGTGCATGCAAGTCAAACTGACTATCAAAGGAAAAGGTGAATTCTGCTTTCCCCATGGGTGCCTTGCTGTTATAAACAGTGAACTGGCAGGTCTTAAGTAAACTAATGGTGCTCTTTAACAACATAATTATTTTTTATAGTCATGAAAAGGATATTTTTGAACTGTTTGAGATGTGGCTGGTAGCAAGAGTGCACATTGAGTTAATAAAGGTAGAAAGTAAATGTTTGAGCTCTGCAAATTTTAGGGTTAAGAGAAGCAGCAGAATAAATTGCTTTGCCCCTGCGCAGGTCGTTGAATGGAATTCAAGTGAAGGAGCTACCCTAAATTAGTTGTCACGTAGTAAAAGGAAACACTTCTGGCTAGGTATGTAGGCAAAGAATGCTGAATGGCAAGTTTAGAGATTTATGTTTGTTTCAATGTCGAATTACAGTGTGATAGTTATTTACTGATATCTACTGTGGATTTTAAATCTTTCAAAATGTTCTTTTGTTCTGCTTCATTTCATGAATTGGGTGGAAGGAGGTGCTTTAAAAATCTGACTTATTCCTATTTAAGGAATCAAGACCATCCTGCCTGCAAGATGATAGCAAGGGTAGAGGAAAGGCTGGGTCCTAGAGGAAGGAGCAGTTCCTTAGTATTCTCACTGTGATCTCCTGCCTGCAGGACTGTACAGGGGCTTTTTAAAATTCGTTATCTCAGAGAAGTGGAATTTGTGCAACTGTTCTGAACAATTACACCACCAAACTTTGCTGGAGATTAATAAACAGAATTAAAAAAAAAAAAGTTCTGATCTTAAAAGTATGCTGATGAAAGAAATCTATTATAAAAACAATTAACTATTTTCTCTGTGTCATTTTTTTACTGATGTGCATGTGAAAGTCCTGTGGACCACTTCCAAGTGTTTTGTTCAGCTGCTGCTGCCTCCCTGTCTCCTGTTCAGACACTTGATCCTGCAGTGGTAAATGCTTCCTATCAGATTCAAAGAAATAAAGCACCTTCTCTAAGCACTAATTAGCATTTTTATTATTGCAGTTAATTAAGATGATAGTATTTTTCTTAGCATTAATTCATAATTTAAAGATTTTAACTCTTCTAATGTAACTTCTTAGTGTGTCTTGCTTTCAGAAATTGTTTATATTTCCTAGAATGAATTGTTTTTATTTCCAGTGAACCACTATTAGAAATAGAGAAAAGGTGAACTTGTAGAGAAATACATTACACCATGTTAAAGGCTACTCTGCTTTCAAGCTGTTTTATAATTTTGACATGCCTAGTGCATTCCTAGCAGAATGAAATGATTATATGCAAACAGTTTAAGTAACTAAGCCCAACTTAATAATAATAAAGTTTATTGCTCCAAATAATAGGAGGCTGTGATTTCTGCTTGCACCGTAGCTAATGCAATGGCATGAACAAAAGCAGAGCTAGTGGTGATAAGCTCTGTTGCCAAAAAATATTGCTCAGTGCAAAGTTTTTCAGCATTACCTTGTCTCTGGAGCTGAAGTGTATCCTCCCATTAAATCTTTAGCATAAAAAGTCAAACAAATTTATAACAAAACTTTGAGTGTTTAGAGTGCTGTAATGAATCCCTTCTGCAGGGCAATAAGTGATGCATTAAAAGCAGTCTTACTAGGATGTATAAGAGAACTGAAACTGTGACCACTGTAAATGATGTCTAGTTTGTTCACTTTCACTCTTCATCATGATTTTGGAGACCCTCTTGTTCTGTAGCATTTCTGATTTCCATCCTATAATTTCATTTAAAATTGGCTATGATATAATCTGCTACTGATGACATAGCATTCAGTCTCCCTTCAGGACTCCCAACTCTGCAGAAACTTCAAGCTCTTCATCTTTAAAACTTTATTCAAATTGATCTCTCTTGTGTCAGGTCTTTTCTTCTACTGATCATCTCATCGAGCTCCCTGCTCGTGCAGGGTCACATAGAGCACACTGCCCATATATATATATTTTTGTGTGTGTATGTGTGTGAGAAGAGATTATATAAACTTTTTTTTTCTTTTTTTTAGTTTTCAGTATATTTAATACTACCTTTTATTTCATGGAAAGAATCCTTTTTTTTTTTTTTCC